>NC_056040.1:26801312-27109004 GCF_004379255.2 Salvia splendens
TTGAAAGGCAATCTCGGATCAGATGGTATTAAAGACATTCGAGGAATCAACACTTTATGACCAATATTATGGCCACCCAATACCTGTCCCTCTAACACATAATCACCTAATCGTGTAATTATCAATCTTGTGCCATTACACAACCCGTTTGACAGGTCTATGTTCCTCAACAACATCACAGGAGTACCAACTTTCAACAACAATTCATGCTTAGGTGTACCAGAACACTTCAAATTATTCAAAAACTCAACAAAATGTATCTCAGCAAGACCATTTGATGTGGAATCAGAGTTTGAAATACTATCAGAACTAAAGTAAACTCGACCTTGAGACTGATCCAAAGAAATCATGAATTGGTTAACCTCGTCAACTACCTCTAAAGTAGGAGCAAGTATAGCACGACCATGCAAACAACTAATCAATTCTCCAGGATTCATGTAAGAAGGATAGACGTTTGAAACAATGGTTCTAAGAGGATCACCAGAATTTGACAAAACAATGTCAATAGGAACTTGAATAGCCACTTCACCATCATTTGGACCACCAATAACACCATCGCCAATAGAAGCAACCCAAGAGGAAAATTCCTTCAATTTAGAGGCTTCATCAACATTTTCAACATTCAAAAGCCTCATATTTTTTGTCAGCCTTAAAACTGTGCCACTCTTCCAAAGATAAGATGAGTTAATGGTAGCATTCACAACATCTTGATGACTGCCTTTAGGAACAACTGGCAAGATCTGTCTAAAGTCACCACCAAAAACAACAGTTTTACCACCAAACGGTTTGTTACTATGTAACTCATTGCATACACGCATAATATCTCTTAAAGTTCTATCCACGGCTTCTATGCAATGTTTATGAATCATCGGAGCTTCATCCCATATAATAAGCTTAGCTCTCACAATCAACTCAGCAAGTGCACCGCCTGGTTTAATATTGCACATAGAATCTTCATTCACATTAATGGGAATTTTAAACTGAGAATGAGTTGTTCTACCACCAGGCAATAATAAAGAAGATATGCCACTGGACGCCACATTTAAAACAATATCGCCCTTCGAACGAATCCCTGCAGACAATGATCTCCAAATGAAAGTTTTCCCCGTACCTCCATAGCCATAAACAAAAAATATTCCTCCATCATTAGAATGCACAGACGACATTATAGTGTCATGCACAAAAAGTTGTTCATCAGTGAATTTGGAAATAAATTTCAAATATTCCCTCTCTAAACCCTCACGATCATAACACAACTCATCAGTAATGAGTCTATTTTCACTTGATTCAAGATATTGATTATCAGGATACGGCAAACCATGGAAATCACGCAAAGTTTTGCCAAGATTCTGCAACAATTTCTCAATCTCTGCCAATGCAAAATTCTGAATTTCATCCTCACTCAAGATCATACCTATAGTAATTAAGAATATGTTGTTAGAATTAAACTTATATTATAAATTGAAAATAATAACAAATAACATAATAAACATGCAACGAAAATAATTAAAAAATAACTTACCAGGATAATTTGTTAAGCGGTTATAAAGAACATCTTTAGACAAATATTTCCAACAACTTTGCCAAATAAAGTCCGGGCGTGAAATAGATTCCGATGTTAACAAACTAACAAAGAGCAATCTCAAAGAGTGAGTTGAAGCCCAAAAAGAAGCCTCTACAATTCCATCAACATATTCCTTATCATCATCCAACAATCCTAAAGCAAAGCAAGCATCTCTAAATGTATCATACTGAACACCATTAACACATATGATGTCTTCATAGGAAGACGCTCCTTTCTTATGTAGTAGTACTACTACTTTGTTTTTATTTGCTGCATTTTCTTTTCTACATTTGGTGTTTTAGCGAACATATTAGTCATGTGCAAAAACCTCTTATTTCATTTATCAAATACATATCATTTAATTTGTCAAAATAGATACCAAATCTTATCCTACGCTGTATCCAAAGGGGCTTCTTAAATTCGTGAATGTTTTGACCTCGATAATAAGTAAACCATATTTTTACAATGCATTCAACTATACTGAACCTTATCTTAGCCGTGGCCAGTGAACCAGCCAGTTTCACGATCTTTTGCGCCACCCCAGGAGGGGGTCGAAAGCAGTCTTCGGATTCATTACAGCTCAGAAACGTACCTAAAGAAGCTCTCAACTTTCACCAGCCGGTTTTCTTTCTTCTTTGTTGGCCTCAACTTCAACAAAGGAAGGATAGGAGAGGAGAGAAGAGAGACGGGAGAGAAGAAGAGAGAAATTCTAATTTTGGAAATTTTTTCTTTTTTAATAATTAATTGTGCATTAATTTAGTCAAAATATCATTAATCTGGCGTTGACCGTTAGTTTTGACGGAACCGTCAAAAAATGGACCAATCCGACCACAATTTCATTTGTTTAGGACCTTATTTTAAAAAAGTAAATGTTTTGGACCAAATTCATATTTCAAGCACATGTTATATAATTTGGAATCATCGCTACTACTTGTCCAATTATCTGTACCTTTTTTCTATCACATGTCTATAATATTTTTATATTACACTGATTAAATAATAAACTAATGAATCAGCAAATCAATATTATATTTATGCGAAAATAAATACACAGATATCAAACTAAAAAGTATTTGGTATTGTTCTTAACCACTTTCCTTGTATTAATTTATTTATTAACAATTACTTCCTCTACTCACGAATATGAGTCCTATTTTTTCATTTTAGTCCGACCGCAAATAAGAGTTTCAGTTCACTTGTATCATAAATGGTAATAGGGTATCACATTCCACTAACTCATTTCACTTGGATTTCATTTAAAACTAATGCTCCCTCTGTCCATCTCAATTGATAGACTGCTTTTCGAACGTGTTTTAGGAAAATTATAATAAATAGTTAAATGGAGATAAAGTAAAGTAAGTAAGAGAATAATGTAGATACGACTCTCTTCTATATTATTCTCTCTTTTACTTTACTTTCTCTCCATTTCAATTATTTATTATCATCTCTGCAAAACAACGGTAAAAAAGAAATCAATCACTACTGGGACGGAGGGATTCCATTAATTTTTTTTCATCCACTTTTTTTAATATTTTTTAAAAATTTATGCCATTAAAATGAAATTACTAATGGCGGACGAGGGTGTAATATTTAACATTAACAACTACAATAGTAAATAATGGGCCAACTTGAGCTTGAGTGGGATGAACCAAAAAGGAAAGTGGGGTCATCTTCAATGGGATAGTACAATAGTTATAAAATTGTGGTATTCCACGTGATAAGATGTAAACATCCAAACTTACACCTTATCGTCTTATGAGTAAATAAAGAAACAATATATTGTGTTTTTCAATAACAATAATAGTTGAAATTCACTACCGGCCAATCAGTGTGTGCTATCTTGCGCCTCTCATGACCATCGCAAAATAAAAATATCGTCTCCCCCTTCCTTCATCCATTTGATTCAAAGCAGTGAGACTAGCTTTCGCTTCCGATTTTCAGGTGCATGTAGCTTCTGTTTAAACTCTCCTATCTTAATCGTATCTTAGCTACACTATACTTTTACAGTTATACTCATACCGGATCGCCGTATTTTCACTTCTACTGCTCCGATGATTGTTGCTTCTGGATTTCAGCATGTTATCAGATTTTTTTTATTAGTTAAGTTGTAGGATGGAATATTGTTGTTACCTCGATTCTGCATCCTGATCTATAGTCACTGCGGTAGCTGGAAAGCATCGCATTTTATGATTTTCTATATTTAATTTTGATCGGAAACATACAGATTTAGAATTTAGTTATGTTTTAAGGTGGATCAATTGTTCCTCTGATCCCGGAGAGTGTAAACCGTTGAGGCCAGTTAAAGTGAGATTGCTATAGAATTATAGATTATTCACAAAATTGTTTTGTATATCTCGATGACTATTTTTTAAGTGTTTGTATTGCTTTTGCTATTAGTGAATTCTAGCTTTGGTTGTGGTTTTGTTCAGTTTGTAATTATAATCGTGTTCAGGAGCAATCAAAGGGGCGGAAATGCTGTTTAAAATACTGCTCTTGTCATTTCTGGTGTTGAGCTGCACAAGCCATGGGAATGCTGGCGTTACTAGCACCTTTGTTCGTTCTGAGTGGCCTTCTGTTGATATTCCTCTAGACAATGGAGTTTTTGCTGTGCCTAAAGGTTATAATGCGCCACAGCAAGTAAGCCTTCATTCTCTATCATGTATAATTGTCAACTTATGTGTTAGATTATATCATATAGAAATGGAATCATTCAGGTTTTTTAATTATCATGGAATCTTTGTTGCAACATCAAATCATGCTCTAATATTTGGTTTCTCATGTAGTTTCTTGGACGCAGGGTCTATAAGTTATATGTATAGTTCCGTCTTTTACCCTGAAATGTATCTTGTATATTATGACTCTGACAAGACTTGTTTCTCAGGTGCATATCACACAAGGGGACTATGATGGGAAGGCTGTGATCGTTTCATGGGTTACAGTTGATGAACCTGGATCGAACAAAGTTAGATATGGCCTATCAGAAGAAAAACTTGATTTGACTGCAGAAGGGACTGTGCACAACTATACTTTTTACAACTATAAATCTGGGTATATTCATCAGTGCCTGATTGAAGGTCTTCAGGTAACTATTAACCTGGTTGAATGGTCAGCAGTGACATGACATCAATATTCTTAATGCTGCAAATTTGAGGCAATCTACAACTTTTTCTGTCCAAGTTAGAAATCAAATTTTCATTTATTTTAAAGTTTTAGAGAAAGCACAAATTTCAAATACTGGACCTCGCTAGAAACCAGGGGCACTGCACTTTGGCTATAGCCTATTCTCCTATAATCCTATTTATATAGGTGTTTTCTTTTTCAGTATGACACCAAGTATTACTATGAAATTGGAGATGGCGATTCATCTAGGAGCTTTTGGTTCCAGACACCCTTACCAATTGATCCCGATGCACCTCAAAAGTTTGGAATAATTGGTCAGTCATCTTTCATATTAAAGTTTTATCTACAGATGTCTTCAGATGTAGTGATTAGTCAGTAGCCATTTATTATGCGTGATGGAGGGGAGCTGCAAAGACTACATATGCAATTAAATTATATGTACAACTAAATTTTCTCTTTATAATGTTAGTAGGTTGAGTATTGAGTTTACATTGTATAATCTTGAATTGTACTTTTGTATATGTGTATGGTTAGACCTTTAATCCAAATTATTCAATTTCTCATCTATTTCCTATCTCAGGTGATCTTGGTCAAACATACAATTCCCTTTCGACTCTTGAGCATTGCAAGCAGACTGGCGCAGAAACTATTTTATTTGTTGGAGATCTTTCATATGCTGATAGATACCAATATCATGATGTTGGTGTCCGCTGGGACTCATGGGGTCGTTTTGTTGAACCTAGCACAGCTTATCAGCCATGGATTTGGTCAGCTGGAAATCATGAAATAGAGTACTTTCCATATATGGTAAAGTATGACCTTGATGTTAAATTGTGTTTATGTAATCTTTTCATGGGGTATTTTAGCTAGTTTGACTCACCTATCTTCACTTTCTTGATATAAAATGTTTCAGTTCTTAAGTTTTTGTTTCATCTTTATGACCCATTTATTCCCATCTGCCAACAATCAATGGTTTAATACGAGTGGAGATTGAGGCCTTCTATTCATTTGAACCTCAGGGTTTACCCCCTGTGAAACAGTGGTCTTTTTGTATACATAAACTGTTGCATGTATCTGAACATTGTTCCATAAATATTGGTAACATATTGTGGTTTCCTTCAACTGCATTTAATGTTGCCAGTCAAAATTTTACCCATTTCTCTCCTGTCTTTTTCTGATTCTGTCAATGTTCATTTGAGACCTAATGATCCTTCAAATTTTTTCTGCATTATTAATACGCATGGACAACCATTGTAAGATTTCTATGTGTAGGAGTTTTCTTTTTTTTTTTTTTGGCTTTTAACAACTTATTTTCCTGATGTTTAGGGGGAGGTTATTCCTTTCAGAAATTTTCTTCAGAGGTACCCTACCCCTTACCTTGCTAGTAAAAGCAGTAGTCCTCTGTGGTATTCTGTGAGAAGGGCTTCTGCTCATATAATTGTCCTGTCCAGCTACTCTCCATTCGGTAATTAACCATTTCTATTGCATATTGGCTTGTTATTTTCTTTTCTTTGTTAGTTCATGTGATTTTAATTATTAGCATTATGCATGGAACAGATACAATGCTAAGGCAATTGTTTCACAAGGCCAAAAAGAAAAAAAAGGGAGGATATTGCATGATTTACTATACACTTTTTTTATCAAATTTTATTTTCTTGATTAACTATTTCCAGTTTTCTTCATGATTGTGAAGATATACAATGATGTTACCCTTTTCCTGGACTTTCTCAATTTCCTTCGACACATTTTACCTTCCAAAACTTTCCATCTTTAAGCAAATCCCAGATTACTGATCTAGAAAGAGTTATGATTTAAACCCCTAAATGAAATGTTTGAATCTTATTCTATTGGGGGTGTGTTTTAAGCTAGAGATTGATTCTGAAATGTCCTGTAGCTCCTTTCTCGAGGAATGCTTACAGCAGTTTCTAGTCTCACTTAGAAATACCATTGAGCAGTTTCTTGAGCCTATGGGGACTCAAAAAACGCCTTTTCCTCAAACATAACCATAAGATTATTTTAACCATTGTCCTTCCATACTTTCTCACAATAAAGAAAAAAGGACGTGGACTTGTTCTTGATTATTACAAGTAGCCTTTTAGTAGGTTGATGTCTTGATGATTTGACTTTCTTGTTTCATATAGCCTTCACCTGTGGCATTGTTTTCTTTCTAAGTTCATTATCATTGTTTTTCTATATCCTCATCATCATTGCAGTAAAATATACGCCTCAGTGGGAGTGGCTTAACGAAGAGTTTACGAAAGTCGATAGAGAGAAGACTCCATGGCTTATTGTCCTGATGCATGCTCCAATCTATAACAGTAATGATGCTCATTTTATGGAGGGTGAAAGCATGAGAGTTGCGTTTGAGAGCTGGTTCTGTCGCTATAAAGTTGATATCGTCTTTGCTGGTCACGTCCATGCATACGAAAGATCAGTAAGACTCTTGTTAGGGTTTTTCCCCTTAAACCTTGAATCATTCATGTATAGGCTGAACATTGTTGAAAACTATCCCAAGAATTGCATGTTACCCTGTATGATGAGGCACACCATCTGTCTCAAACTGGATTGAGTTTAAGCCTTTTACTACTCAGGTTTCTGATGAGTTCGTTAAATTCAACCATGTAGCCGTGTAGGGATATCCATTGAAATTCAAGCCAAAATGTGCCTAATTCCAGTCAAGATGTTGATGATCATTTGCACTCACATGTTGCATTTTAGCTCTGATTTTCGTCTTCCTCATTATTGTTGTGCTTTCTTCCAAGCCGGTAACAAATTCTTTTTCGTATTTCAGTACCGTATCTCAAACATAAAATACAATGTCTCAAGTGGTCCTTCTTATCCTGTACCTGACAAATCAGCACCTGTTTATGTAACTGTTGGAGATGGAGGAAACCAAGAGGGTCTTGCTCAAAGGTAATCCATGTTGCATGTTAATTTCCTAGGTGTTCGTAAAATGGTAACCATACCCTTTACTCTATTCTCCATATGTAATGTTCATTCTCTGTTTCACTAATATATATGTTGCCTCTGCAGATTCAGAGATCCCCAACCAGACTATTCTGCTTTTCGTGAAGCCAGCTATGGACATTCTACATTAGAGATAAAAAACAGGACACATGCAATTTACCATTGGAATAGAAATGATGATGGAAAAAGGATACCAACAGATTCATTTGTGCTACTCAACCAGTACTGGTGAGTACATTTTGAGCTCAACAAGCAAAATTTCTTTTTCTTGTTTTTTTTTTTTCAATTTTTATCAGTAAATAAATAGATCCAGGATTTCGGTTATAAATAAATAGATCCTTCTTTGAATCTCTAATCAGCTATTATGCAGAAAAGAAAGAGTAAAATATTTGACTGGGTTGATGCAGGGGACTTAATCGTCGGAGAAGAAAACTGAGGAAAAATCATCTCCATTCTGCCCTGTCTGATTTACCTCAGAGTCTGGTATTGTGAATTTAGCCTTCAAGCGCTGTAAGTTCCTTTCGAGCACGTATGGGGTCTCATTCTTATTCAGATTAAGAAGTTGTTAGAATAAGCTACCCCTGGCCAATGGGGAACCTTTGTTTCTAATATTGTGAGACTGAACTTTGATGCATATATCTGTACTACATACGTATTGAAACTGGAAACGAACAGCATTTGGAATGTTATTTATAAACTCATGGTGTCATACCGCTTCACGTCTAAATGGATTTATATTTTCCAACCTTCAAAAAGTTAATTATAAGATATAAATATAAATGATACCAAAAACAGATGATATAAAATGCAGTTTCGTGGTTGGTTGTGATATTAATACTTTGTCCGATTTACCTCTGAGTCTGGATTGTAATTTAATTTCAAATACTTTCTTCCATACAACACAAAATACAATTGTCGTATGCATATGCATATTTATAATATCCTGCAAGTTTTCCTCTAAGAACATCCACAGTGGGGCGGACGATCGTCCGCCACTGTAGCCATGCAAACGATGCCCGATGCATCGTCCGCGCCCTATTCCGCCCCATTGCGGGCGACGCGGACGACGCAATGTGTTTTCGATTTTTTTAATTTTTTAAATTTTTAATTTCCTTTATCTATATAAACTTCACTTTTCACTCCATTTTCCCACACTTTTCTCTCTCATCAATTATCTTTTCCCCACACCGATCTTTCTCTCGCTAAAAAAATGAGACCCGGCGCGATTGGAGTACCTCGGAGGGCATTACTCGGGCCTTGACTTGGGCCTTGTTCGATTGCGTTCATGAGGCTGCGGAGGAATGTTTGACCGAAATGGAGCACGAGCGTGAAGCGGCGGAGCAGGTCCAAGCGGAGCAGATCCAGAGGCCGATTCGCCGTCGGAAGTTTGTCCTCCGCGAGCACAACATAGCTCACCAACGTCTGTTCGCAGACTATTTTGCGGAGGGACCACGGTGGGGTCCGACGGTTTTTCACCGCCGGTTTAGGATGAGGCGAGATCTTTTTCTCAGCATTGTCCACACGTTGGAGGCACGTGATCCTTACTTCCAGTATCGGGAAGATGGCATCGGCAGATCCGGACTTATGCCGTTGCAGAAGTGCAAGGTTGCGCTCCGGCAGTTGGCCTATGACACCACGACGTACATGTTCGACGAGTACCTTCACGTCGGGGAGACAACTGGCCGGAGTGCTTGAAGAAATTTTGTACGGGAGTTGTAGAGACTTACATCGACACATATTTGCGAAGGCCAACTGCTGGCGATTGCCAGGCCCTGATGAAGAAGCATGAGACAGCGCACGGCTTTCCTGGAACGCTAGGGAGCATAGATTGTATGCACTGGGAGTGGAAGAATTGCCCGACGGCGTGGAGAGGCCAATTTACTAGTGGATACAAGGGCGTAGACAGGCCTCAATGTCCGACATGGTTGAAGAAATTTGGAACCGCCACGGCCGTTGAATTTGTAGTTTTTTTTTTTTTTCGTACTGTACTCTATGAACTTTCAATGAAATGATGTTTTTTATTCAAACTTTGTAGTGTTTATATATTAAAATAAATAAAATGCTGTAGGGAGGACTATAGGGCAGATTATAGGGCATCCCACTGCAGGTGGAAGGGTAGGAGGATAAAATGCTGATGTGACGGAGAATAGGGCGCCCAATAGGGCGGGCTATGGGACGCCCCATTGTGGATGCTCTAAAAAATGTACATTATTATATAAATAAATCTCAAATATGTGAGTATAAAAATAAATTTTAGATTCAAATGGACAGCTCTCCTCCATGCATAGCAGGCTTGTTTTTGCCATCATTAACAATTCAAGAAAGTTTTAATAATTTATTATTTCACTTTTGGGAAAAAGATTATTCCTTTTAACACTGAGATTCCTTTTAAAACTGAGATTTGTAACACTGAGATTCCTTTTAAAACTGTACAGGCGTACAGCTACAACTACTGTTGGTGTCTAGTTGTTGTTCTGATTTGGAAACCGTATTTAAATACATAATTTCGTACTATGAATGCTCGAAAGGAAGCATAATTAGTATTTTTTTTAAGTATTAGGTAATAGGGTAGTGATCTATGGCAAACACCTCTTAACCAAATAACTAGAGAACAAATAATAGCCACAAGATCAAAAAAATCAATGGCTAATATTAGTTTCCTCTCTCACAAATTTACTCCACAATAACCAAGCGGGGTATAATGGTCATTGACAATCCTCTTCATCTCTTCTCCTCTTCCCTCTTCTCCAAAAGCAATTAGTATCGCACAAAATGGTGGTGAATTGCTGCTGCAGCTCTTCCTTCGCCGCCGTCGCCGCCACCACCGCCATTTACGCCGCCGCCGGAGCTGGAGCTCCATCTTTCTGTCTCTTACGGCGGCGATCTGTTGGTTTTTGTGGAGGAGGAGAGTATTTTCAGTTATACGGACTGTTGAAACAGAATCTTGTATAACAATGGCAAACATTTCACCTACACAGAGCAATTAGTTTCAAGAATATGGATTACAAGAAAGAATTACTATTATCTAAAAGGAGGTCATTGATTTCACAAACAATCATTCCGCGTGAAATATTAAATGCAGTTTAATTACGAAATGTGTTTCAATAATGGAGTATCGTAATTCATTAGTAGCCCTTAACCTCCAAAAAGAAAAAAAATCGGCACATATTTATCCCACACGTACTTGAAATTAAATTGAAACTTTTTTAGATTTCACCTGATGAGGATCGAGGTATTACCTTAAATGACAAAGCTAAGGTAACCAAAGATCTGTAATTATTTTCATTTTAGAATTTTAGTGATTAAAACAACTTATAACCAAAGTAATGATTCAGCTGTCCTTGAGATGAAAAATCAGAATAAGAGTGATGTGTTTTGTGAACAAGAGTGAAGTAAAATCAGAATAAGAGTGATGTGTTTTGTGAACAAGAGTGAAGTAAAATCAGAATAAGAGTGATGTGTTTTGTGAACAAGAGTGAAGTAATATCAGAATAAGAGTGATGTGTTTTGTGAACAAGAGTGAAGTAAAATCAGAATAAGAGTGATGTGTTTTGTGAACAAGAGTGAAGTAAAATCCGAATAAGAGTGATGTGTTTTGTGAACAAGAGTGAAATAAAATCATAATAAGAGTGATGTGTTTTGTGAACAAGAGTGAAGTAAAATCATAATAAGAGTGATGTGTTTTGTGAACAAGAGTGAAGTAAAATCATAATAAGAGTGATGTGTTTTGTAAACAACAGTGAAGTAAAATCATAATAAGAGTGATGTGTTTTGTAAACAACAGTGAAGTAAAATCATAATAAGAGTGATGTGTTTTGTAAATCAATAAAAAAATATAATAAAATAAAGGAAAAATCTGCCATAAACATCATTGATCTCAGAAAGTCCGATTTTCATGAAATTACAAGGAAATTTCCTACTCGAATAATATAAAGCCACCAATTTTGTCTTGTAACATGATTCATAATAATTTCAATAATAAACATAGTCTGTATATATTAGTGTTGTGTGTACAAGCATTAATTTATAAAAGATGGGTTTGGCGGTGGTGGTTCTGCCGCTAACGAAGCTCGGTGGGGCAGCTCTGCTTCTGATGGTGTCTTTGCTTTGGCCATTCGCGGTGAAGTTTGGCTTCAGCTACGGGCCGCTCCGGGAGATCTGCTGGGACATGGCCGACGCACTGCGGCTGTTGATGTTTCGGGTGAGACCGGCTGTATGTTACCCCGCCGTCATCGCCGTGAACTGCCCGACGGAGGACGCCTTCAGGTGAAGAACTGGCGCATGTGCGGCGGCGGCGGAGAGGCCGGCCATGGCGGTGGCTGGAGACAATTCAGATTCAGATTGTACAAATTGCGGAGAAGACAATTAACGTTGATACATTTGAGATTTTGAATTCCAAAAATGCCCTTTGACTATTATTTTTTATAAAAATCTGCAAGATTATTTAAGCCATAAGATTAATTTGGAGTATTAAAATGTGTGGCTGAGATTTGTTCTCATAATTCACAATACTAGTAAGTTGTTGGGTTGGACAACGAAGCAGAGTACATAACAATACTAGCGAGTCGCTGGTTTGGACATCCTTCCAACTTAGTGACCCGTTGAGAATCATTCTAACTCCATAGAGTCGTTGGATTGGACATCCTGCCAACTCACTGAAAACAACCCGGACCCTAGGCTCTTACTATCGAGCTATACTGGGTTGGCCAGTCTGCCAACTTAATGACTCGCGGAGAAGGAAAAGGACCAACAATAAGTTACTAAAGCAGTTTTCTTGGGGAGTTATGGTATTGCCATACGGAGGAGAGAAAAGTCGGAAAGAAGAAGAAGAAGAAGAAGGTCGATTCCGACTATTGGAATTAAAGCCACAGTCCCTTTTCATGCGATCATACGGGTTTTGTGCTTTCTAATAGTACTATGTTTCTTGGCTAAATTCCTCCATTGTTGTTCCAAACGTGTATAGTTAGATGTTGTATTGATAAAATGCTTATGTTTTCGTAAATTTTCTTTTGTAGTAGTTGTCATCTCGGAATAGTTCGATGAATCTATCATTTTTACGGGCATGTTAAGTGCTGATTCCTATAGTCTATGCTGTTTATTGTCTCTTTAATGTAGGATAAGATGGATAATGATGATGACAAACTATTAACCTAGACTTGTTTAGACTAAAGTTTAGTAGTGGATTTTTGGGATGATCGTATAGTAATTGTTTTTAGCTTCTTGTGCATCCATAGGATCTAGAATAGATAAAAATGAGCTCAAGCAAGTGTTCAACTATGTATCTAACAGTTAACAATAGGGTTGGAACGGTACGGTATACCGCGCCGAAATGGTCATACCGCATACCGTACCGTGCGGTATGACAAAAAACCATACCTTTACCGTACCGCTTTTGTCGGTATACCGAAAAGTAGGTATACCAAAATTTAGATATCGTTACCGTACCGCTTTTGTCGATATACCGTACCGTGATTTCGGTATACCGCGGTATATCGTGATTTCCGGTATATACCGCAATTGCGGTATATACCGTATTTGCGGTATACCGTGTTATTTGCGGTATACCGTATTTGCGGTATATACCGCAAATTTGCGGTATATACCGCAATTGGGTATGATGCGGTATAACGCGGTATATACAAAATGCATACCTTTACCGTACCTAAAACTGTCGGTACGGTATGATACCGTACCGAAAAGTACGGTATACTGAAAATTCGGTATTTACGGTATTTTTTCGGTACGGTAAGTGCAGTATTTTGATATTTCGGTATATTTTCCCGACCCTAGTTAACAACTTGTACAACACGAATTGAAGTGTTTCCCACATCTCAACGTACTACAATGATTTAATAATTCAAAGCTATCATCCATAGTGTTTAACGATTGTTTAGAGCAACAATATCTCTTTTGTTTGCTCTGTTTTCTAAACCATTTTTAAGTGCTTTATGTAGTAGAGTAGTTGAAACAAATGTCTTCAAAACAAAAATCAAATCCTTAATACTTCCTCAGCCCTAATCTAAATAAAGCATTTCTTTTATGACACAAGATTTTATTAGTTTATTTTGTAAGTTGAGTAGAGAAAATAAAGTAAAAAAGAGGGAAAAGTATAGAGTGTGATATTTCTATTTTAAAAATGTGTCATTTAGAATATGACATTCCAAAAAATAAATGTGTCATTTAGAGCATCTCCAATAGCGGCGAGCGCACCGGCTAGCCGATTCTTGGCACTCGCCGGTCCGCTCGCCAAACCATTGCAGCCGGCGAGCGCCAAATCGGTGAGAAAAACGGCGAGCGCACGCCGATTCCCGAGCGCTCGGCGATGCGCTCGCCGATCTCCTGGCCGCCATTGCAGGCTCCAGATCGGCGAGCGGGAATTTTTTATTTAATTTTCGAAACACTATATATACGCGATCTGCACGTCATTTTCATTTGCACCACTTGTTTTAACGAGTTTTCTCTCTATCTTAATTTCTGTACAAGATCAACAATGCGAAATGAGTAACGCGGGTGGTAGTAGTGGTGGTAGTGGTGGGGATGCTGCGGAGTTCGAACGGTGTTTGAAACGAACAGTTGGAGGCCTATACGTCCCGAGAGATTGACTGGCTGATACAACGGGCCTTGCAGCCGGCGGTACCTCGACCTCGACGCGTTGTCCACCGCCGAGCAATGATTGATCGGGATCACGTAGCTGCACATCAGCGGCTATTTGACGACTACTTCGCACCGGAGCCGCAATTTAATTCCAACATTTTCAGGCGGCGTTTTAGGATGAGCAGGGCCCTGTTTATGCGTATTGTTGATGCTTTGGAGCGTCGATATTTGTGTTTCCGCTTCAGGCACGATGCGGCTGGTAGACTTAAAAGTGCACTGCGACAATCAGACAGTTGGCCTACGGAGGCGCGACAGACATGTGGGACGAGTACCTCCACATCGGCGAGTCGACTGCCCTTGAATGTATGAAGTATTTCTGTCAGGGCGTGGTTGAAATATTCGATGATCAGCACCTTCGAAGCCCTACCCCCGAAGACTGCCATGAGCTGATGCAGATGCACGAGGCAAAGCATGGGTCCCCGGGTATGTTAGGCAGCATAGATTGTATGCATTGGGAGTGGAAGAACTGCCCCGCTTCCTGGAAAGGGTTCTACACGACCGACTACAGGGAAAAGAATCCCACGATGATCCTCGAGGCCGTAGCTGATTACCTGCTGTGGATTTGGCATGCATATTTTGGGGTAGCCGGGTCGAACAACGACATCAACTCGTTGCCCCTTTTCAACGAGCAGTGCCAGGGCGTCGGTCCGGCCATCAGCTTTGTCGTCAACGGGAACCAGCATGATATGAGCTACTACTTGGCGGAAGGGATATATCCTAGGTGGTCCGTCTTTGTGAAGACGATCAAATGCGCATCAGATGAGAGGAAGACCTACTTTGCGGAACGGCAGGAGTCGGCGCGCAAGGACGTGGAGCGCGCATTTGGTGTGCTCCAGTCTCGATGAGTGGCAATTAGGGGTCCAACGCGTTTGTGGCATGTCGACTGCATTGCTGATATAATGTACGCCTGTATTATCATGCACAACATTATTGTCGAAGATGAAGGTGTACAACTGACTAGTTGGGCCAACGACGATAATGAAGCCGGTCCAAGCCACGGCGTGGCCACCCCCAGCGTACGAAGTGGGGTATCTCACGATGAAGTCGGCCGCCTCCAAGCACATGCCGACATGCGCCAAGTGGAAGCTCATATTCGACTCCAAAAGGATTTAATTGAAGAGTTGTGGGCGCGGAGGACTGCACGACGTTAGTTTTTTTTGTAATTTTGTAATTTTTTTAATGTACCTTTTTTTAATTTAAATGAAATTATTGTATTTTCCCGTATCTGTGTCGTAAGTTGAATTCCGTATTTTGTGTGATTGTTATTTTTATAATTTTGTTTATTATGGCTGGGCTATTGCTTGTCTAGTTGTTTGTACTGATGATGTGGCATGAGAAGTTTTAGTGCTGATGATGTGTCAGGAGGAGTTTGTGGCTGGACTATGGCTGAGTTATTGCTTTTGGAGATGCTGTTAGAATATGACATTCCCAAAAAAAAATGTGTCACCGGAAAAGAGGGAATACTTTTGTTACATTTTGAGTTAAACTATCAAAGGTCAGTTGTAATTAATTAGAGAAAAATAATTAAACTCATTGCTAATGTCTGTGAAAATCCAAATCAAAAATAAAAAAAATCCATCAAAGTTGTTGGAACAATCGCTAACGAATTTAACCTTAAACCCTTCGATTCAATCAACATAAACTGCAATTCTAAATTCTTTCAATCAAAAGCCTCTTCAGTAATCGATTAGAAAAAACGAATTGAAGAAAAATGTCATCTTGGATCCCTTCACTCTTCAATCCCTTCACCGACGACGAAAATAATCTCAATCCACCCGAGTATTCCTCACCCCCAAAAAGCCCTGCTGCCGGCGCTAGGGATGATCTCTCAGCCGTGTTCCGCGGCGTCGCCGCCTTTCTCGCGCCTCCCCCGGCGGCGGCTGGGGCTGCCTCCTCATCCGAGACAATCGATGGGATTAAAAGCGATTTGGCTGAAATCCAGGGCACATTCAGATCAGGGCTATCGTTAATCTCGTCGAAGATTACTTCAAATCTACTGCAGCTGCAGAATCAAATCAGTGATGGAGATGGGAATGATGGCGTGGAAGAAGAGGGGGAAGAGGAAGACGACGACGAAGAAGATGGATTGGGCATTAGTGAAGAGATTTTGGAATTTGTTTTGAAAATCTCGAGGCGGCCGGAGCTGTGGACTGATTTCCCTCTTTCCATGCCTGATAATGGTAATTTTTTTTTGGAAAAGTTTTAATTTTTATGGTAATTTTATTTGGAAAGTTCTAATTTTTATGGTAATTTTAGTTGGAAAGTTCTAATTTTTATGTGGATATGTGCTTATTCTTGAATTCTTTATACAAGCATTTTGATCTGGGGAGCTTTTGAGTTGAGGTTAATGCCCATTGATCTTCTTTCAAGATGTCAACCTATGGTTTTGAGAGATTTCAGGAAGTCCTAAAATCTAAAAGGAGTTTGATGGATGGCTTGTATGTATACAAGCATTTGTAGATACACTGTTGGGCAAACTGACCCATACATTGTGACATTCATGTCTAGATTCTAGTAGTTAGTTGGTTTTCTCAAACTTTAGAATCACGAACTAACAGATTATGATTCATGTTCAGTAAACATGTCATTTGATCGATGGTTAAATTTGTTGGCCATTACCAGTTGTATAGTTCTTGAAACTTTAGTTAATGCATGATCAAGCTGATGTATATTCATCTACATCCTGCTAAGAGGTCAATTGATTTTTACCAGTGTATTTGGGCTAAAAAAAGGTGAACATATCTAGACATATTAGAGGTATTTGGCTTTGGATAGACTCTGGCATTTAGAAGGTGATGATGCACTTAAGAAGGAAGAATGTATCCCGATTGGATTTTTTACCAAATTATTTAGGCTCGACCATGGTAAATATATCTAGACTCTAGCATTTAGAAGGTGGTGATGCGGTCATGATATGTTTGTAGTTGGGAAGGACAAACTCATAATCGGTTGTTGGCTATTTGGTATTATGATATCGATGAATTTTGGTGTTACTTAAATAATGATTTGAATAGAGTAGACTAAATGTATACCTCTATTCTATGCTAGAGAATCTCACACAAATGTCTGAAAATATGTGTGTATGTTGTATGTATGTTGTCTGTGTGTATTGGGAAGAGGGAGCTTTCTTGGTGGTTTAGCTCTATAAGCTCAACGTACCAATTTAATATATCTTCTTACCATAAGAAACAGAAATGAAATAAGACTCGTATGCTGAGGGGATGTGTGATCTGATGCTGACTAAGATACTCTGTTGCAGATTTTCAGTTGTCAAATTATCAGAGAGAACATGCGGAAAATATTGACCATTTGGTACCTGACTTTGAGATGTTGAGGCAGAATCTCTGCAATCAAATGAGCAAGGAGAAGTTTTGGCTTATATATTTTATTCTACTTCTCCCCAGGTTGAATGAAGAAGATCTGAAGCTTCTCTCGACTCCACAGGCAAGGCTTTATCTGATTTAGGTTTACTGTTTGACAATTTAATTTCTGTTGATCACAATATTAAGTCATTAGAAGGATGATAACCGAATTTCTAGGTTCATTACTCATAATGTTTGTGATGCTAAAAGACTATATACAGACTGAATTTCTTGATAAAGCATCCTCAGCAGCATCCTTCCATTTCTCATATTAGTCATTGCCTCAACTTATACTGTTTATGTATAGCAAGTGACATGATTGTAGCGAATTTCTCTCTTTCTACTCTTGTTTACCAGAATCGAAAGAGAATAAAAGGATTCGTTCTTAGCTAAGACACCTGTTGTTAATCATTCAAGCACTATCGTCAAGTTATTCGTTTTCTGCAGGTTGCTGAAGCAAGGGAGACACTTTTGAAGCAACTTCAAAGTAAGAATGCTCAAGAAACCTCCGGAAACCCTGACTCATCTGATGCTAAGTATGCATCATCTGAGACTGTAAATCCAACTCAACCCAGAGAGACTGTTGACGAACCTGAACCTGAACCTGAACCTGAACCTGAATCTGTATCTGGTCATCAGCCAGAAGCAGTTGAGCCAGGCCCGTCCGCTGATGCTCACAAGCAATCTCCAAACGAGGAGGATGTTTCCTTTAGTGATCTTGAAGACGAGGAAAATGATGATCCGTCAGATAAGCTATCAGCATGTAGACAATCAACGAGCGAAAAAGCTTGGGTTCAACTGGATGAGAACTCGGGATCTCAGGGTTCTAAGCAGAATGCAAGCCACAATGTGTCAAAGGATAAAGAATCAGAAGGTGAGGATTCGAACGACTGGCTCACTGTTGATGATACTGATTTCGACAATTTAGGAGCAGTGTGAAACTTCTACTATGTGTAAATTTATTTCTCCCTTCCTATATTTCTTTTTTCTTTTACATTTCTGTGTAGAAATTAGCAGCCTTAGTTGATGATTAAAGGAGGGATGGGCGATATTACAATGCATGTCAAGAAATTGCTTTGTTTTTTTTTTCTGAGTCATTTTAGTGTTGCTTATTTTCGTCAACTGTGATGTGTGTGTTAGATTTGTATATAAATTAATATTTATTTTTTGGGTGCAGTAATTTGTATATGTATTTCATCAAAATTCTAACATTTATATTGGTGGTGGTATTTATGTATAGCTATCAAGATGAGGGTGCACTCTCTGACACCTCAACCCCTCTGACGTATACTCTTTTAATAAATAAACCACTTATCATAAAAACAATCAATACACGTGTCTAATTCATAGAACACCCATATAATATAAGTTCAAACCAATACTTATCCGATACATATTTCAAAATATCCTGTAAAGTAGTGGAACCCTCTCACCACTCTATATACTATACATTTATCTACATGCGAAATGATGAGGAAGAGAAGGTTGCCAATATGCGTCAGCCGCCGAACCTGATAACACGTGGAGTGACTATGACCCATGTCAGTCAAAACTTTACTGTTATCTTATTCCTGAAAAATTTAGTGGTTTATATGAGCCACAACTCAGTGTGTATAAATTTCTACCTTTAATCTCACATGATACAAATATCAAGCATATTCTTTTATCAATACATATAATCAGAAACAATATATAACATAATTTAAAAACAAACCATTTCATATTCATATGCATATGCCACTCTATTCAATTTATTATTCTGTAACAGTCAAGCCTGGTATCTGCCAGAGATTCCTCTATGATTGACCCGTAGGTCCCATTATGATTTGACCAGAAGGTCCCACTGTGATTTGACCCGAAGGTCCCAATATGTTTGACCCGAAGGTCCCAATATGTTTTGACCCGAAGGTCCCAATATGATCCACTGTGATTTCAGATCCAGGGCAAAACCGTCACAGATCCTCTTTAATCCAATGGTTCACATAATCGGTATCATAAACATATCCTTTGCACCAATAATATATCCATATCATATTCCATCAAATTATCTAATATATCTAAACAAACACGTCCATTTCAGCAATCAAATATTCATATCGTATTCGACCATCAAAATCAAACAATTCATAATCATATCAATTTCACACCATATAATCCAATAATTCACTCCAATTCAACATATAACAATCAACCACATAACACATGTAAAACTAAAAGTGTGATTTATACACACCTGATTATTATAAGTGTTCCAACAGAACCACTAACTCCTCTTCGTGTTCAACCTTGATCCTTTCCACCTTCGAACTTTTTTTCTTCCTCTCGACTCCAGGTTCTCGTTTCTTATTATTATTTTTTGACAAAATACACTAAAGGCCTATATATAGAATTTTCTAGTCGGTTACAAGAATAGGATTTACACCTATTCATTTTATTTAGCTTATGCTAACTCTAAAATTCCTACACGTATCAACTAAAACTAAAACATTATAATATATGCTAGTATTAAACAAAATTCTAAATAAATATAAAAGTGTAGTTTAATTAATTGAACTACACGCCTTTACATGCATACACATATTTAAATAATTATGGCATATGTCCACTAATTTAATTATATACTATATACACATCCCTTTTAACAATTCCCGTAAATCTCGACATAACAATAAATTTATTCTCAATGACACACTTAATATCTATGTAGTAAAAATGACAATTTAATATGCAATGACAATATAATATGATAATATGCAAAATAATGCATATTTCGGGTTAGGGATGTCACAATTCTTCCCCACTTAAAGAATTTTGTCCGCAAAATTCGCTTTCCCCCTGAGCTAATGCATCCAATAAAATCACTAACCCGTAAACAGATGTGGATAGTTCTTTCTCATTTTTTTCTTCAGTTTCCCAAGTCACCTCTTTGACTCTGTGATTCCGCCAACTAACTTTAATCGTTGGGATCTCTTTTCTTCGTAATTATTTAACCTGTCGGTCTACAATATTAACTGGTTCCTCTATGTAACTCAGATTCTCAGAAATCTGTATATCAGGATCTCTCAGAACATGGGAAGGATCAGATCGATAACGTCGAAGCATGCTGACGTGAAAAACATTATGAATATGCTTTTAATAATGTCAATCCTGGACAGTTTCTCGAATAATCTCTGACATTTCTAGAATCTCTATATACTGAACTTCTACATTTTCTACTGTACAATGTCGCATACAACGTTATAAATGAAACCGGTTACTATGCGCAAACTTTATCAGCAGAATATAATCATCCCCTGAACCTGAAATTCAATAACACAAGAGCAAAACATTTCTTCCAACGTCTTTATAGTTCTCTCTGACTTACCATCTTTCTGTTGGTGAAAAATATTACTTAAATATAATCATGTCTCCATAGATAGTAAATTGCAGACCTCTGCTAGACATAAAAGATAGAATACCATATAACCGTGCTGCATTTTCGCATACTTTTCAGCTAAGTGATATAACGAAGAAATCCAACGTATAGATAAGAAATGTGCTAACTTACTCAGTTTTTCCACAATCATCTAAACAACATCTTTTCCCTTTTTGTGTTCTCAGTAACCTATAGCAAAATATCGTAATTGCGTTCTCATTTCAAGACTATAATAGCTAAAGGCTTCAACAAACCTGTAGACATATGATTGTCTGTTTTTAACAAGTTGACACGTCAAACACCTCGAAACAAACGTTACGACTTTCTTCTTCCTCTTCGATCAACAATAATACTCTAATAATGATATTTGTATATATGTAATCACTCTGCTTGATTTGTAACTCAAAGTATTTGTAACAACATTCACATTGCTCAAGATAGTATTCGATGGTGCAATCATATTCTGTAAGAAACTCCATCCAATGTCTTAGTCTCATATTCAACTCCTTCTCACTCTTCAAATATTTCAAACTCTCGTGATCAACCATAATTCGACGAAGTCCTCCATACAAATAATGAAGCCAAATCTTCGAAGGAAAACAACACTGCTAAATTCAGATCAGAAAAAGAATAAGAAGCTTCATGTACTCGTGATTGTCCTTGACGCATAAGCAATAAACTTTCCATTTTTTAATAGAAATCCAGAGCAAAATAGAAAACCAAATCCATGTTGTAGTGCATTACTGTAATTAACATAATATCATGTACCTTGAAATTGATCAAATAAGTCTTCTATTCTCGGTAATAGATATTTATTCTTCATAGTCACTTGATTCGACTTCCAATAGTGTATATAATGTCGCAGTGTGTCGTCTTTCTTCTTCAAAAATAATATTGGTGCTCTCCAAAGTAAAACATTGAGTCATACTTATCTCTTGTCTGACAACTCTTGTAACTATTTATTTAACTCTTGAAACTCTAATCAAGACATTTGATAAGGATGAATAGAAATAGATGCAGTACTTGGTAGTAACTCAATAGTGAATCTTGTCTCTTGATCAGGTGCTAATCCAGGAAAATCTCCACTTTGAATAAATCGAAAAACTGATGTAGCTAATATAAGACAAGTTGCAATTGGTCGATACCATTAAATATCACTCGATCTCGTCTCGATGATTATATTACCATTTCTTTAACATGACAAGCTGCCTTAGTTCGATGAAGTGACAACCAATCTATACCCATGATAATATCAAATTTTTGTGTGAACAAGGGAATCAATATCCGCTAGCAGCTCAACTGAGTTAACTCGCACCGCGCAGTCTAGATAAACCATGTATACTAAAACAATGTCAGGTCATATTCAACAACAAACATAGTTCCTGTTTAAAGACAGAATCTCTCTTTACTCCATATCACAATACACTTCTTGCATATATTTATCATTAAATTCTCTAGGAAAATCGTCCGAACTGAGTACCAGAGGTTGTATCATAGATTGTGGGACTGTTTCTCACCAATAGTAAGTATTGCTTCAAAGAAGGGATACTGTGTAATGCTACTCTGATATACTACTCATCTGATTGAACACATGTTTTAACCTTTTCAACTGTATCTCGGCCTCGGTCGGATGAGTAGTCTCATAAAGTCAACAATTCCACTTTTCGGTGCTATTTAATGTTTCAACCTCTTTGACTCATCATTGGTCCATGTATTTACTGGAAATCACCATATGATGCAGTATGTATATGAGATGTTTCTATAATTAATTGATGATGCAGGGCGGCTGACCCTTCTCTCCTCAGTGAGATATGTTCATGACAATACAAATGCAAATGAAACTTATAACATAAATGTATCATATGATATACATGAATACTATGTCCCAGCGGGATTCTATCCCCGCTCTGATACCACCTAAACTGTCATCTTAACAAAAAAAAAATATATATCATCTATGACACACTTAGTATCCCTATACTAAAAATTACAATTTAATATGAAATGACAGTATAATATGATAATATGCAAAATAATGCATATTTCGGGTTAGGGATGTCACACACTCAGTCCCCTGCCACAGGATGTCCCTTGATGGAGGGTTGAGCCCTATCTAGCGGGACCACTTGCCCCATCATGTGGCGTGCTGTGGTGGGGCGGTGACGCCCACCCTCCCTCCGCGAATGGCGTCATTTGGTATTTAAAATTTGATTTGTTTTAAATTGAAAAAAAAATTAAATTAATAAAATTTTTCCAATTCTTCAAATATTACTGTTTTATTATCTTTTTTTTTACCTCCAAAACATCCCAAACATATATCTGAATACATCCTTCATCACATAATTTTTTTTAATGATTTTAAATTATGTAATTTTTAATATGATTTTTAATTTATAGAATTTTTATTACTCTATCTGTCCCTGAAAAGTAACATTTGACACGGATTTTAATGCTAATTGGTAAAATAAAAAAGAGAGATAAAAAAAGTTTTTAAAGTATTGTTAGTGGAAAATGAGTCATGCCTTATTAGAGAGAAAAGAGTTTTCAAAATTAAAATGTTCATAGAGACGAACTTAAAAGAAGATAGTTCATACTTTTTAGGGACGGAGTGTAACGACCCGCTAAGCCGATATTATTAAGAGACTATTATATTAGCTCGATTATCTAAGTAAGTAACTTTTACGCGATTAAATCTGAACCACGATAGATTGTCGTTGTTGTATGTTTTGACGTTAGGCAAGTAAATAGAAAACGTAAATATATTACACCTATAAGAATATTATAAATTTTAAATAAATAAATAAGATCCCAAAAATCAAAATAATATTAATGTCCGATACATTCGATAAAAGTCCAACAAAATTTAATTTAATACATCCTTCGTTCTAAAAGAAGATCAGGAACTACAACGCGAACAACCACGAGCTTGAAACGGGTTCTTTCCTACACCAAATTAAACAATAGTAAGCAAAGGCATATTTTAAATAAGTAAATAAGACAAGTTGAAAGACAAAGCAGATATGAAAAGCTGATACAAATCCTAGAAGATGGTTTCTTTTCAGAAGCATTTAATGCAGCATTTAATGCTGTATCAGGCAGCCATATCTCTAAGTGTCAAGAGAATTTTGTGAGATATGATTATGTCTGCAACTTGTATTCCTTCTCCTAAATATCATCCATCTCTTTCACTTGCCCCACATCCTACCAACAAAATCAACATTTACTCCACCACATCCTACCAACAAAACCAGCATTTACTCTACCACATCCTACCAACAAAATCGAAGCAGAGGAAGGAAGCAATCCAGCGAGACTTTTTCATATCATAAAGGAGACAGATCCAACAAGTCATTTTCACAACCACACAAAGGTGAGTACCCACCTCTTACTTTTCCCACATATTGAAACACTACACATAGACCAAAAGTATCCTCTGCCTAAACCATAATATTATGTATGTTGCACATAGACAATTAACTATTCAAGAATGTAGTTGATCGCTATAGCCTCTCAACATAAGAATGGAAATTATCCAAAAGATGATAGGAACTTATCTCTATGAAACTGCCGGATCAATAGTAAGCTCGGCACTCCGTCGCGACAACCGTTGACCAACAATCCGAAAGTCACTGCTTTCATATCTCTAGAGATCTGGAAGTTTGAATGTAATTAAAAAATTATAAAAAATAATAATAATAATAATAATAATATCTTTAAAAACATTGGAAGAGAATGGGATGAAGGGTCGAACTTCGCGACGCCCTCACCTGACAAGAATCGGCGTCGGCGGCTGGGGAGTCCTCGGCGACGTCGGCTGAGGCGCGAAACCGCGACGACGGCAAACCCGCAGTGGTGGCGGCGGTGCGGCGAATCTGAACCGAGGGAGAGAGAGGGACGGAGCGTGCAGCGGCGGACTCCCGGGAGGAAGACGACGGAGCCGCCGCCTGTGCATGCACGGCGGCGGCATGAGGCTGAGAGAGGAGAGAAGAGGGAGAGAGTGAGAGAGTGGAGAGAGAAGCTCCGCCGGAGCGACGGAGCTGGCGAGCGGCGGCGGAGAGGCTGGCGGCGGGGAGTCCAGGCGAGAGAGAGAGAGAGAGCTGCTGCTCTTTTGTTTAAAATGAGGAAGGATGAGAATGATTTAGGGTTAATGGGTTCTTTTCTTTTGGGCTAATGCTTAAAATGTTTGGGCCTAGAAATAGAGTTGAATCTGGGCCTAATTTTTCTGGCAGTAAATAATTAAGGAAAGGCCCAATTTCGAATTTAATTTAAATGTTGGGCTTAAGAATAAAATGATTAGGTTAGCTAAAATAATTAATTGTGACCCAAGTGCTATTTTTTTTGTAAGAATAATGAATAAAGTATAGAACACCAATTTCTTTTAGTTGCGAACGTACCCTTTTGGAAATTTCTTAATAATAATAATAATAAATTTTATAATAATAATAATAATAATAATAATAATGATAATCATAACATTAATAATAAAGTTAAACCTTGAGTTGTTATTTTCTCATTTAATTAGTTAGTTTAAAACTAAATTAGTATTTTCCTATTGTGATGTTTTAAAAAGGGTACGTTCGCAAATAAAGTCGGGACGAAAGATTCAAGTTAAGGAAACCAAGCGATCAAGGTGAGTTTTCTTATACTGAAAATACAAATCGTATTTTATGAAAACACGAACACATGTTCGTGATGCTTAAAGATGTTGTCCTGCCGTAAATGTTTTGTGTATGATGCTTATCTGTTGGCTACGGCCAAGGGAATTATGAATGATGATATATAAGTCGAATTCGGGTCCCAGTGAGGGTGGTGTCCCCGCCCGGACTAGTGTGCACGGGAATCCTCTGATCGTGAACGGCAGAGAAGGTGACCGTGGAAGGTGGCCACCTTCCCGACACATGGAAACCTCTGACATGATGGGCAGAGAAGGTGACCGTGCGAGAACACCATCTCGACGACACAAGGTGATCAGATATGGCAAAGTACAGGAAAGAAAGGGACTGCAGTCCAATGTGAATATTTTTAGTAAGCTCGGGCTTTTCAATAAAACCCCCGAGTGTTACTGTGATGATGACTTGACAATATTTTCAAATGTATACTTGTATTTTCGGCAATGTGTTCACTGAGTACTTTTGTACTCAGCCCTGCATATATTTCTAAATGTGTAGGTTGAGTCGTGAAAAGGGGGAGGAACCAGTGCTGTGGAGTGCAAGCTAGTAGCTAACTAAGAATAAATCTCTCGGAGGTTCATGTCTCCACACATGTCGGTCAAGAGACAGTGCCTATTTTATGTTTAACTCTTATAATCAAAACTTGTATGAACAATCACTCGATCTTGCATGATCGAGGGTATTTTGTTATAAGTATTTATCTATTTGACGTTAAGTGGGGTGTCTCGTCCACTTGGCTTTATTTTCCCCCTAAATTCTATCCCCGCTTCTTTTAATCCCTCCCTAGTCACGATTTCCCCGAGTTACGCTATCCTTAGCTAACTGTGGTCGTGACAGAGTGGTATCAGAGCCAGGTTTCATGCTCTGAACCCGAGAGTCTTTTTCAATAATCTTCGGTCTAGCATTGCTCCGCTAGACTTTTCGTCTAACACAAGAGACTCCCAGCACTTACCCCCAACACGCTCAACCAAAGCAACGGTAAGTTATTTTTGGTTTTAAAAGCAAATGTGTGTTTTCTGTTTACCAAATTATGTATTGAACTCTTATATGTAACCTCGACAGAACAGAAATAGTGAATTTGCCAACGCTTTCCTGAGAGGCAACAATACCATAAACCTTATAACGATTAGTTCCGAACGATAGTGAACATGTATTATGTGACATAGAAGTGACTTTTAGGACTGCTTCTAGTGGCCAAATATAACATAGTTTGGATAAGACTCGTAGGAATGACCGAGCATTCGCATCATATCACGTTTACTTCCTTACGCTTTATACGCATATTTATGAGGATACGAGGGTCTGATCGACACGTCTTCTTGTAGATGGTGTATCCGACAGTGTCAGACATCCTTTTTGAGTATCTTACGTTTGTGATATTGGAGGGTACCGATCTCGGCCTATGCTTGGCGCAGTTTCGCTGGCAATGGGAGAGGGCCTTTTCGGTTGGGGTCACGCACCTTGACGGGATACAACGGCTTATCCGGATCCTGCCCTCTGACTGGGTAGGTTTTGCTCTCGATCTGACTCGCTATTACATATTTTCTGTGCCCCCATTTTTTGACACTGTTGGGAACTTTCCCGAGTTTATCGGAGAGATCCATTTGTGCTTCATCCTGCAAGGGCAGGCGCCGCGAGGGCCATACATACGCCCGGGCGATCTAGCCGCTGTAGGATCTGCCGAAGTTCTACTACAGCCAGCACCACCAGTCGAGCCAGTCGTCCCACAGCCAGCTCCCCCGCAGCCCGATGAGCCTTACCCGCTCCCGTCGCCTTCTCTTCTAGGACGTCGGACTCGTGGGGAGTTCGAGGCTGGGCCATCTCGTCCCCCTATGGATAGAGATGACTTCGGTCTGGCTGACCTCTCCTCGACACCGAGCATGGCCGAAGTAGGGGCTGCTGATTCGGAGGCTAGGAAGCTACATGTAGCCACTGCGGAGGAGAGGAGGAGGGGCAAGGCCCCCGTTCATTCTCCAGGGACGGAGAGCTCTGACGAGCCGAAGTTTGTTGTTGGTACCGGCCATATACAGCCGCTACCGCTCTTTACAGAGTCACTGCTGGGAGAGATGATTCCCACCATCCACCAGGAGCCCACTCCCTGGGAGCGTAGGCCCCGTGCATGGCCTAGGCGCCACTGGGGAGCCATCACTCGAGGACCTCACGCACCCGGCACCACTAGAGACTCGGCATTTCACATTGATGAGAGCTCAGATGAGGAGGTGCCCGAGGAGGAGGATCCCGGGACAGCAGAGAGCACTATTTAGACTTTGTGACAGTGATGTGATGTTTATGTATATATGTTTGTACCCTAGAAACGGATCCGTTATGAGACCGTTCTGGTTTATGTTCTGACTAGCTACAACATTTTGACATCTCGAAAACATTCGTGCGAGTGTTCCGTGGCTTGGCTTTTTGACTAGCATCTGTATAGTAACAGATGTGACATTATTTTGCGACACCAAGAATGGTTGTACGAAAGTCCTCGGTGGAGGCAATTTTTCCCTGTACATAAACTTTTATATGAAAATCTACATGTTTTATTTCCTATCTTTAGTGATATCTGTTATTGGTTGTTTGAATAAAATTGAAGTTCTCTATCCTCTGAATCGTTTAATCTTTCCAACAATAATAACTTACCGGGAAATATTTTATCGATAGAAAATGCCGCCAAGGATAGCCGGGCGACCCCGAGGGAGAGGAAGGGGACGTGGTAGAGGACCACAACCCGAGCCCGAGGAACAATACGTAAACCATCCGCCACAATCTCCACCTCGACCACCTTCGCCTCCACCTGCCCCTACAGTGGATAGGACAATCATAAACACCTTTCTGAAAAAGAAGCCTCCAACATTTGACGGAAGGGGCGACCCCGCTGAAGCAGAATCATGGATACGTGCGCTCGAACGCTTGTTTGACCTACTGCAATGCACAGACGAGGAACGTTTGGTTTGTGCCTCACTCCAACTGACAGGGTCTGCAGATTATTGGTGGGAGGCCTGCAAGAAGACAATGGCCCCACATCAGCTGGAGGGCCAAACTTGGGATCAGTTCAAGACAGGAATCTACGACAAGTACATCCCCAAGAGCTATAAAAAACAAAATGAAACGGAGTTCTACAACTTGAGACAGGGACGAATGTCAGTGACGGAATATGATCGCGTCTTCTTTGACCTGTCCAGGTACGGTGCTGATCAAGTGGACACGGATGAAAAGATGTCCGAGAAATTTTGTACTGGCTTGAGGCACGAAATAAGAGTAGCATTGGCCAGTCGCGGCGGACTACCATAGTCTGAAGCTCTGAAGCTAGCTCTGGACATTGAGGCTGCATTGCCTAAAGAAAAACCCGCGCCCAACCCCACAAATATGCCACCGCATACCTCGTCTCAAATCCCAAGAGATAAGAGGAAATGGGAAGGAAATCAAAACCAGTGGGGACAAAAGAAACCATGGCATGGACCACCCCCACCCCGTCCACAGAACTTTGCAAGACAGCCTACCTTCAACCCTCCAGGGAACACTCAGCCAAGGAATCCCCTTTGCCCCAAATGTAACAAGCCCCACGGCGGGATATGCAGGGCCAGAGAGATGACTTGTTACACTTGTGGAAAAAATGGCCACATCGCCAAGAACTGTCGAAATGGACCCCAGGGATGGAATGCACCAACTAACCAGCCCGCACAACGTCAACAACTGCGAGCTCTGCGGGCAAACACTCAGGACTACCATGCCCCGCATCCACAACGCCCGAGCCTTCCAACACAAGCCAGGGCATATGCTTTGGGATGAAACCAGCAGAGAAACAACTAAGGGGATCTAGCAGGTATGGTCACCCTACTGAACATACCTATTGTCCTATTGTTTGATACTGGTGCTTCGCACTCCTTCATATCCACTTCGTGTGTAAACACTTTAGAACTCACACCAGAACCAGCAGAACCTAGAATAACGGTGTCCTCACCAGTAGGAGGAGTTATAGAAATCAACAAAAATGCTCGAACCTAGAAATTTTGCTCGGAGAACGTAAGGTTGTTGCTAATAACTTGGGGGTCATGAAAATGGAAGATGTCGATATTATACTAGGAATGGAATGGTTGGCCAAGAACCATGCCACCATCAAGTGCAACGAAAGACAGATTCCTTTCAAACTCCTAGAGAAGGGCGAGTTGAATTCTATGGAATCACGATGAACAAGCATAAATCCATAATTTCGGCCCTACAAGCAGCTACACTTGTGAGAAAAGGATGTCCCACCTACCTCGTCTACTTAAGTGAAGAACATAAGGAAGAAAAGAAGAATAAGGATGTGGAGATTGTACGTGAATTTCCAGACGTGTTTCCTGATACGCTACCCGGACTACCCCCAGACAGACAATTGGAATTCACCATTGATTTAGAACCAGGAGCTGCGCCAATCTAAAAAATGCCATACCGAATGGCCCCAAAGGAATTGGGAGAACTCAAGTTACAACTGCAAGAACTTTTAGACCTGGGTTTCATCAGACCCAGTGTGTCACCATGGGGAGCTCCTGTACTCTTTGTCAAAAAGAAGGATGGAACCTTGAGGATGTGCATAGACTACCGAGAATTGAACAAGGTGACACTCAAGAATAAATACTCATTGCCAAGGATAGATGATTTATTTGACCAGCTTAAGGGAGCCAGTGTATTTTCAAAGATTGACTTAAGATCTGGGTACCACCAACTGAAGATCCGGTCTCAAGATGTACCCAAGACAGCTTTTCGCACCAGGTACGGTCACTACGAGTTTGTTGTAATGCCTTTTGGATTGACCAATGCCCCTGCGGTGTTCATGGATCTGATTAATCGCATATTCAACCCGTATCTCGACAAATTCATCCTGGTCTTCATAGGCGACGTCCTCATCTACTTGAAAAATAGAGCGGAACACGCTGAGCATCTAAGAACTACCCTCGAAACGTTGAGGACCGATAAGCTCTATGCTAAATTCAGCAAGTGCGAATTCTGACTGAAAGAGGTTAATTTTCTTGGACACATTGTGACGGCAGAAGGAATTCGAGTGGATCCAGCGAAGGTAGATACGATACAAAACTGGAAATCTCCAACCAGCCCGAACGAAATTCGGAGTTTCCTAGGACTGGCGGGCTACTACAGAAGATTCATCGAAGGGTTCTCAAAGATTGCCAGGCTAATGACGCAACAACTCAAAAGGGCATCAAGTTTGTGTGGACTCCAGAATGTGAAGCTAGCTTCCAACTACTGAAAGAGAAACTAACTACCGCCCCCGTGTTAGCCATGCCAGAACCAGGCACAAATTACGTGGTCTACACAGATGCTTCGAAAAATGGACTCGGATGCATTCTAATGCAAAACGGGAAGGTGATAGCTTATGCGTCGAGGCAACTCCGACCCCACGAACTAAACTACCCCACCCACGATCTGGAATTAGCAACTGTAGTGCATGCACTGAAAATTTGGAGACACCACCTATATGGGGTCAAATGTGAGATTTTCACTGACCACAAGAGTCTAAAGTACTTCTTCGAACAGAAGGATCTAAACATGCGGCAGAGGAGATGGCTGGAGTTAGTGAAGGATTACGATTGTAGCATAAACTACCACCCTGGCAAGGCAAATGTGGTAGCTGACGCACTGAGTCGAAAGTCTCAACAACTAGCTTGTCTGGCCACCCGGGAGGAAGCACTGATACAGGAATTCACCAAGATGAAAATAGAAATAGTACAAGCCCCAGAAACAGTGGAAGCAAAAATCGCAACTTTGGTGCTGCAACCCGACTTGAGAAAACGAATAATTGACGCCCAAAGACATGACGAAGCGCTAGAGAAAATACGAATGAAGGTGCGGACCGGTGAGCAAAGCAATTACAGAGAAGAGGCGGAAAATGCTCTCACTTTTGAGGGAAGACTATGTGTACCCGCCAACCCGAACCTAAGGAATGAAATATTGACTGAGGCACACGACACCCCGTATACCGCACACCCCGGAAGTACAAAAATGTACCAGGATCTAAAAAGGAAATTTTGGTGGGACGGTGATAAGTCGTATTCTAGGCCATGGTTACTGGTCAGTATGATGTGCATAATTGGATTATATCTGCAAAAACTATTGCTTAAGTGTGCAGGTTAAGTGTTCTAGCCAGTAGGCAAAGCTTCGGATACTTCAGGTGGAAAAGGCATCAGGATGATGTTATCCTGACCAGTATGCATGCCAAAAAGGCTCGAGATGGAGAAGAAGGATAGCTGGGAAGATCAGCCGCAAGCAAGGGGGCAAAAGAGTCATTTCATATTCGAAGTCTACCTTAAAAATAAAGGGGGGCCTCCCTATAAAAGGAAGCCACTTGGAGAGAGAAGATCATCATCAATTAGTTAGTTAACTCCTACGCTTAGTTAGCAATTTCTCTTCGGTAGATCCCTCCTTCAGCATTATCCTTCGTAATTCTCGTTCCTCGCCACAACCATGGTCACTTGAAGATCATCAGTTTGCCGGAGTTCCATTCTCTCTTTTCAGTCAGCACGATCGTAGTTCGCAGTTCCATCGCCCGGAGTGGCAAAAACAATCTTTATTTGCTTTCTAGTTAATCTTGTTTGTTTTCTCTACGTTGGATCTTTCGCATTTCCAGTATTTTGCTTACTTTGAAGTCTTAGTTGTGATCCAAACGTTTTATTGAATATGAAGTTGTTTTCCAGCATCGGTTCATGTTTGCTTTCGCTTCTTTCTGCCTAGATAGCTTAGATCTAGCTGTTACGGTAATTTCCAGTGTGGATTCGCATGTTTTAACTTCTGTAGTTAATATCTCTGAGTTTGCAAGTCTAGATAGCTGTTAGATTTTAGATCTGAATTAGTTAAGTGTGAAAACCCAGTTTACGTGATTTCTGCCACCCTACATGTTGACCAGTAAGCTTAGTTGCAGTTTCAGTGTTCGATCTTTTGATTTGAAGTTTTAATCGTAGATCTGTGTTCTTGAAGTTGCTAATCTGTGTTTTTATGGTGATGAATCTGGTTTTGCCGATCTGATTTGATTTATGTTGAAGAAGACAATATCTCCATCCAAGTTTGGGACCACTCTTACTTTTTAACAACTTTTTACTTTTGTCCTTACTTTTCAGATCTGCAGGTCTAGCCACTTAACTACCTCTTTCCCTCTGATATTCCGTTTAGTCTTTTATAGTGAACTTGCACCTTCTACATTTATTTCTGAAACATCATGTTCCCCACTCACACGTACACAGCCGTCTGTTTAACAACTCTCCCTCCTCCTAGTCAGTAGAGTACCACTTTAATTTCCCGCCTAGGTAGAAACTCAACCCAAGCGTGGTAGCTAACCAAACCTTCCAGAATATCACCACAATCACTCCAAATCGTCACCATCCCTGTGGGATTCGACCCCTACCTTCACTATACTACCCAGTAGAAGAGGGTTGAGGAATTATTGATACCAGGATTCAGGATTAGCTGGGACTTCCATACTGATCAATAGGATACACCCCTGCTTGAAACGACACCTGACGCAAACCTGCTCTTTCAAATGGCGCCGTTGCCGGGGATGAATGGCGTTATTAGCTGTTATTGTGAGTGATACTTTGGCGTATATACTGTTCATAATTTTTCTCTTTTCTTTTCGTTTCAGTTTATGAGCAGCAGCTCGGCTCCTGACCATCGGCGACCGAATATACTCCAGCGAGGGACTATACTCGTGACCACTCGTTCTGGCCTGTCAACAACTTTGTCTGACTTAGGTTCGAGTAGTGACGAGGAGCAATACACTATAGAAGGACCAATACCGGAAGAGATACCAAGGATAGAGGGAGACCCGAGAAGGATGGCCGCTCAAGGAGAGGAAGATCCTGAGATCGGGACACTGAACGCACATACCGAGGGAGAACCACCTCAAGCCATAGTTGTGACCCCAGGGCAAACTGCCTGTGATGTGAAGCCTCATGTGATCGTAATTCTGCCTACATACTGCGGGAAGAGTTACGAAGGGCCGTATGAGTTCCTGCATGAGTTTTGTAAAATTTGTAGGGCACAGAGAAGGCCAGCAGGAGCGACTGAGGATGATTATAGACTGAAGGCCTTGCCGTTCGTACTGAAAGGGGAGGCTAACACCTGGTTCATGCGCCTGCCCCCCGACTCCATTGAGAGTTGGGCTGATTTCAAGTCAGTATTCCTAGACGAGTTTTTCCCATCATCCAAGATAAGTGCGCTGAAAAGGGAAATAACTAGTGTGAAGCAAGGGTACGATGAACCTTTGAGCGATTATTGGGCAAGGTATATGGGCCTTTTAGATGCATGTCCCAATCATCGCATGGCGGACATTGAGATACATCATACCTTCTATGAGGGGATGAACATAACAACCAAGGACCTGACCAATTCGTCGTCGGGAGGAAGCTTCACGCAGCTACGGGTCAGCGAAGCGAAGAGGGTCCTAAGGAAACTACTGAGTGCGAAGAAGGAGTATGACCATTCAAGGGATGGATACAACCGAGAAAGGGTTGCAAGTGCCTCGTCCACTGACCAGGAGCAGAAGCTTGAACAGCGGATGGATTTGAAGATGGATGAGCTAAAGAAGTCACTCCCGAGCGCAATCGAGAAGAATACACCGCAGACTTCCCCAGTTGGGAACTACAAGGGTGCAGAACAGGGAAACCAAGAAGTGAGCTATGATCAGCCAAACGACTCGGTCAGTATGGAGCAGGCTAATGCTGCCGGGTATTTTAACTCAAATGGGAATTGGATCCAGGGGAGACAACGGGACGCACCATGGAGGGATCACCCAAATTTTCGATGGGGAGATGGGAACCAAAATCAAAACCAAGGTCAAGGTCAGAACCAATATCACCCCCACTCGAACCCAAACCCCAACCGTGGGCCAGCAAACCCGGGCCACCAGTTCAACTGGTCAGGAAGGAACCAACAATCCCAAAACCAAAACCCACAACAGCAAAGCCCAAACCCTGTCTACATACCACCCCACCAGAGAAACTTCCAAAATTACCAAAATTAGCCGAATCAAGCACCCCAACACCTTCAGAACCAAAATCATTTCCAAAACCAGAACTAGAACCAATATCACCAAGACCAGTATAACCAATACCCACCTAACCTAGAACAAGCAAAACTTCCAAAATTTCCATCCCAACCAAAGTTCCCAGTATAACCAGCACCAGGGCCCAAATCAGTCACAATATTCCAACAGGACCAAACGATCCAAAGAGGACATGATGGGAGAATTGCTCGCGTCGCAGCAAGGTATCAAGGGCGAGTTGCAATCCTACAACGAAGTAGTGCAGGGGATGCAAAATGCCCAGAAGAAACATAAAGCGAACATGGATATGATGAATAGGCAGTTGGCCCAGCTGGCCAGTTCGGTGGGTGATTTGAAAGGAAATGCAGGGAAACTCCCGTCTACAGTCCAAAAACCCGAAAAGGCGAATGTGAGTAAGGTTACATTGAGGTGAGGAACTACTTATGATGGACCTTGACCGAAACAACCAAGTAGAGAGCCAAGTGGAACGAAGATAGGGGGCGACACCATCTCAGTGGAAGAGCTTAATAGATCCATGCCTCGGATGCAGGACCCATTTTTCTTGGGGAAGACGCCATGTGGAGGAGGTGAACCTGAGAGCGTACTGGTCAGGAAGAAACCCCATCAAGAGGTAGAATCCAGAACGGAGGCTGAGTTCCAGAATTTGCCCAAGGAAGATTCCAAGGAGGTTGCTGAGGGACCGGTAGAGGAGAGAAAAGGGGGAGGAACTATTCCCTTTCCGCTTTGTTACAAAAAGAAAGAAGGAGAACCCGGTGGATTACTTGTCAATTTTTGGGAAATTGGATGTCACCATACCATTCCTCCAAGCCGTGAAGCTACCCCCTCTTGGGAAATTCGTTAAGGAGTTCATAGCCGGGAAAGCCCAGGAGAATGGGAAGATCATGGTGGAATGGATAGCGTCGGCGATTGTGCAGGAAAAACTACCACCCAAGAGAGCCGACTGATAAGGCTAATTTCATGCATAGGTCTAGGGCTTTAATTCGTGAAATTTCTGGGTCTAACACACGTTTTAAGCCAGGTGTGTGAAGATTTTCGCCAGGTCCAGCAAAGGAGGGAGACAGTTGCGTGGACCTAGGAAGAAGGTGAAAGAGTGGACATTATGCGGAAAATTGCTCGACGGAGGAAGCCTCGGAGTTGAAGGGTAGAATAGAGATTTCTACGAAGACTCTAGAAGGTTATGTCCGCGTCTATAAAAGGGAGAAGCATGCACGCTGGAGGGATCTTCTCGGTTGAAGACCTCGAGAACAGCTTGTAGCTTAGTTCACTTTTTCACACACTTGGGTTCTATCGTGGGGAGATTCAGGGCGTACTTGGGGTTCACCTTTAGCTTTCATACATTTCGATCTGGTCATAACACCGTCCTTCTTAGGGCGAAGAAACAATTTATTTTCCGTTTTCGTTTCTGCTGAATTCGCCGAGCTTCGCTGTTCGAAGCTCAGACCTCTTTGTTTTCTGGATATTTCTCTATTTTTATGCAAGTTTCGTTTTAGCTTATGCCGATTGTGTTGATATTTGTTTGTTGATTATGTTTACTTGAATTCTGAGTTGGATAGTTGGAGTTGGTTGTTTTCGAGGTTGTTTTCTGGATTATTGCAGGTTCGTGGTTGGATCTAGGAGAATGGAGTTTGTTTGTGGATGAATTGGGTTTTTAACTTGTTGATGTTGTAAGGCTGTCTGTGATTGTTGGGATTTGGAGTTGATTTGAGCAGATCTGTGAGAATCGGAGTTATGGAGTTGATTTTGCTGGGTGTTGAGTTCAGATGGCTTGGATCCGGAGTGGATTAAACATTCGACGTGAATCTGAGCCTTGTTGATTTAATTTTATGCCTAGCCTACGTGTTTTTATTTCATTTCGCCTAGTTTATGTAGATCTGACGTACGTCCGATTCGTAGTAAGTTTCCGGCGTCCCGATTTCTATATTCTTTTTGAATCTAGGAGTATGCTCTGTTTTCTTCATTTACGCGTCTGAGTTGGTTAGGAGATTGCATAAGTTTGTTAGTTGCAGCTTTTTCTGTACTTACCTTATTTGAATGTCATGGTCCCCACTTTTTAATTCTTTCTGCCTAGTCATATTTAGTCAGTCATTTACACGGTCTAGTGAGTATTTGTTTCTTTCGGCGTTGATGTCTGATTTTATAAGTGTTCTGTGTCCTAGGTCTAGCATTTAACTTCCGTGCCTAGGTCTAGTGGTAGTTTAAACCTCAACCCTTTTGCGTGGCAGCAGCCGCTTATTTCCAGAGTCTCTAAGCACTACTTCACGACTCCATCTTCGTGGGATCGACCCCACTTCCCTATACTAATCCATAGTATTCGGGTTGAGGGATTTAATTTTTGAAGGGGAGTCGAGTGTGTCCAACGACAAAAACACTCTGTGTTCCTTGAGTTCCTGGACCTAGTGATCCAGCGGATTTAAGAAGCACGGTTTCTTGACCAAGCACTTGCATAGTTTTTCCTGTAAGCACACGAAGACACGATCCGACTTTTCCCCACTTCAAATGGTGCCGTTGCCGGGGATGGAGGGCGTGCTTAGTGTTAGTGTTCAGAGTCTGTGGTGTAAATAATTTTTACTTATTTTCTTTCTCTTTTGTTTGTAGTTTATGAGCAGAGGCTCAGGATCTACCTACCGGAGCAACTCGACTGGGAGGAAACACGGCCAGTTTAATCGGCGGGTTAAGGACACAGCCTCTACTGTGACCACCAGATCAGGGTTCACCACAGGAGATCCGTTTCCGAGTAAATTCACTAGCGAGGAATCTTGGACGTCGTCAGGACGTGAAGATCCAGAGTCCCCACCCGAATCAGAAACGAAGTCAGAAACAGGGGAAGCAAAGGAAGTAGTCATGGCGCAGGTAGTAGATCCAGATCCAGAGATCGACTCTCTCACTGGCCACTTAGATGGAGAGCCAGCACAAGCCATAGTGATGAATCCACGCCAGAGAACTATTGAGATCAAGACAAACGTGCTCGGCATCTTGCCAACGTTCTCTGGGCGTAGAAATGAGTGTCCGTATGAGTTCTTAAATGAATTCAGTAAGTTGTGTGGTATTCAGAAGATGCCGAATGATGCAACAGAGGAGGATTATCGCCTACGTGCGATTCCGTTTACCTTGAAGGGGGAAGCTAACACGTGGTTATTAAGGTTGCCCCCGGATTCTATCCGCACATGGAGGGATTTCAAATTGGAGTTCCTAGATTATTTCTTTCCATCCAACAAGACGAATGCACTGAAGAAAGAAATATTAGAGTGTAAGCAGGATTACGACGAATCCTTGAGTCAGTATTGGTCGAGATTTAAGGGGTTGTTGGATGCATGCCCGAACCACCGAATGATAGAGGCAGAGACCTACTCTCTGTTTTACGAAGGAGCGACTCCTGAGTCAAAGGACTTAATGAATTCCTCAAGTGGGGGGAATTTCACAAGAAAGAAGGGAAGTGAAGCAAGGGAAATCCTGGGAAAGTTGATCGACGCTAAGAAGGCGTACGATAACCCTAGGAATGCAGTAATAAGAGGGTTGGTGCATGCCGTAAGAGAGCGAGAAGATGATAAAGTGGAGGCAAGGATTGATAGGCTCGAGAAGGCTCTTTTGAACGCGATTGAGAAGACGAATCCACTGACTTCACAAGGGAATGAGAAATCTCCTGGTCCAGGAGATAGTCAAATTCAGCAGTATTACGGGACCCAGGAAGGAGAATATCAGGCCTAGGTCAGTGCAATGGGTAGTTGGAATCCCGATGGGAGCTGGAATCCAGGAAGACAGAGAGATGCACCTTGGAGGAATCATCCGAATTTCAGATGGACTGACAATGAGCAGAATCAACCAGCACCACAACAAAGTCAGCAGTTTGCACCTCAGCCCGAAAGGCAAGGTAACTGGTCAGGAAGGAATCAAGAGGGGCAGGACAGCTGGATCAATCGGAACCAAGGAGACCACTCAAGCTGGGGGAACAGAAATCAGAATAATCAAGGGAACTCTTATGTGCCACCGCACCAAAGGAATTTTCAGAACAATTACCAGGGCCAAGGAAATCACTACAACAACTCTTCAGACGGTCAAGGGAACGCTCGTCAGAATCAAGCAAGTGGACCGACTCTGAGTATAGGGCCAGGGTCCAGTCAACCACGGAAGTCACCAAAGAGTATCGATGATATGGTGCACGACCTCGTCAGTTCTCAGCAACATATGCAAAGCAACCTGCAATCGAACAATGATAAAGTGGAGGCAAGGATTGATAGGCTCGAGAAGGCTCTTTTGAACGCGATTGAGAAGACGAATCCACTGACTTCACAAGGGAAGGAGAAATCTCCTGGTCCAGGAGATAGTCAAATTCAGCAGTATTACGGGACCCAGGAAGGAGAATATCAGGCCTAGGTCAGTGCAATGGGTAGTTGGAATCCCGATGGGAGCTGGAATCCAGGAAGACAGAGAGATGCACCTTGGAGGAATCATCCGAATTTCAGATGGACTGACAATGAGCAGAATCAACCAGCACCACAACAAAGTCAGCAGTTTGCACCTCAGCCCGAAAGGCAAGGTAACTGGTCAGGAAGGAATCAAGAGGGGCAGGACAGCTGGATCAATCGGAACCAAGGAGACCACTCAAGCTGGGGGAACAGAAATCAGAATAATCAAGGGAACTCTTATGTGCCACCGCACCAAAGGAATTTTCAGAACAATTACCATGGCCAAGGAAATCACTACAACAACTCTTCAGACGGTCAAGGCAACGCTCGTCAGAATCAAGCAAGTGGACCGACTCTGAGTATAGGGCCAGGGTCCAGTCAACCACGGAAGTCACCAAAGAGTATCGATGATATGGTGCACGACCTTGTCAGTTCTCAGCAACATATGCAAAGCAACCTGCAATCGAACAATGACGTAGTGCACAAGCTTCAAGATGCTCAACAGGAGCAAAAGGCAGCCATGGATATGCTGGCTAAACAATTGTCCCAGATAGCCACTGCTTTGAGTGATATGAGAGGAAACGAGGAAAAGATTCCCGCCTCAGTAAGGCCACCAGATAGGGCGAATATAAGTCAGGTTACCTTGAGATCCGGGAAGGCATATGATGGGCCAGTGGTGAGAACGAAGGAAGCGATAAGCCCCAAGGAAGGTAAGGAAGAAGATACTATTCCTAGGTCTGGGGACTTGGAAGGAGAAAGTTCTTTGGTCAAGGATGACCTTAAGATAGGAGATTTGGAGAAAGCCTTGCCTAAGTCAACTGAGCCATTCTTGCTCGATCCAGAGCCAGTATTTGAGAACAAGGCAGAAAGGGAGGAGACTGGAGAATTCTCAGCTGACAGTTCTACAGGAGCCGGAAAACGATTGAAGCCTTTCCCGAGCCGGGGGGAAGCCAAGAAGAAGAAAGAAGAGCCGGTGGATTTCATGGACATTTTTGGGAAACTAGACATTAATCTACCATTCCTGCTGGCCTTGAAATTGCCGGTGTTTAGCAAGTTCATCAAGGAATTTATAGCTGGAAAGGCAGACCCAGTGGAAAAATTTTGATAGGCGAGAATGTCTCGGCAGTGATTCAGAAGCGGAGGATGCCTTCGAAATGCAATGATCCATGTATGTTTACCTTACCCATCTCTATTAGTGATGTGAAGATCGAGCATGCTATGTGTGATTTAGGTGCGTCGATAAATGTGTTACCACTGTCTATATACAAGAAGTTAGTAGGGGTAGGCATGGTGGACACGAAAGTTGTGATCCAATTGGCAGACAGGTCATGCATTTGCCCTGAAGGAGTGCTTGAGAATGTGATAGTGAAGGTACATGATTTCTTGTACCCAGCTGATTTCCATGTGATTAGGATGAGTGATAATGAGTCTGCAGAGTCTGGCGGAGTACTTCTAGGGAGACCTTTCCTGCGTACCGCTAAGACTATCATTGATGTTTTTGACGGTACTATCTGCCTTGATTACAATGGGAGAAATATACATTCAGCATAGATGAGGCAATGAAAAGACCTCTTGACGTTGAAAATTTGCATGCTATAGAGGTTATTAACCCCTTGGTCCAGGAATATCTTGAGACAGAGTTAATGCAGGAACAGATCGAGAATTCTGAGATGAGTCATGCCATTGATAGAGAAGTAGCCAGTTGGTGTCAAGCGATGAACACAAGTGAGTTTTCGGATGAAGAACTAGCGGAAGCAATTCTGGAATTCTGTTCAAGTCCGGAGCTAGCTAGGTCAAGGAAGACACCTTATGTGGCGAACATGGACAGTTCTACTGAGTCTAAGAAGGGAATGACAACAGAACAAAACCCATCGCCACAGGAAAAAGATGTCCCCAAGAAAGAATTGAAAACACTTCCACCTGGGCTCAAGTATGCGTATCTGGAGGAGAACAAAAACTTCCCGGTGATTATTAACAGCAGCTTGACCGAGGGACAAGAAAAGGAACTGCTGAATGTAATCAGGAGAAACAAGAAAGCCATTGGGTGGACGCTCTCTGACTTGGTTGGAATCAGTCCAGATATGTGCATGCATCACATTCGTTTAGAAGAAGGAGCAAAGGCCTGTAGGGATCCGCAACGCAAGTTGAATCCGAACATGAGGGAAGAAGTGCTGAAGGAAGTATTGAAGCTGCTATCCCTGGGAATCATATATTCCATACCAGACAGTGAATGGGTTAGTCCCGTACATATGGTACCCAAGAAGTCAGGTATACAGGTAGTTAAGAACGATAAAAATGAATTGGTCCCCACTCGACTTGTTACTGGGTGGAGGATGTGTATTGACTACCTGAAGCTGAACGAGGCTACTAAGAAGGATCACTTCCCGTTACCTTTCATTGACCAGATGTTGGAGAGGCTGGTGGGCAAGCAATATTTCTGTTTCCTGGACGGATATAGTGGGTATTTTCAAATCTATGTGAATCCCGAGGATCAAGAGAAGACAACTTTCACGTGTCCCTTTGGAACGTATGCTTATAGGAGGATGTCGTTTGGTCTCTGCAATGCGCCAGAGACTTTTCAGCGGTGTATGATGAGTATTTTCTCGGATCTCCTAGAGGATTGCATTGAGATTTTTATGGATGACTTCACGGTGTACGGGAATTCATTTGACTCGTGTTTGACAAGTTTGGATATAGTGCTGAGGAGGTGCCAGGAAAAGCATTTGGTTTTGAATTTCGAGAAATGCCACTTTATGGTCCCTGAAGGAATTGTCCTAGGGCATGTGGTATCGGAAAGAGGCATACATGCAGATCAAGCAAAAATCGATGTCATCTCAAAACTGCCTTACCCGACGAATCAGAAAGAGGTGAGAGGATTCCTAGGGCATGCAGGATTTTATAGGAGGTTTATAAAGGATTTCGCGAGGATTGCTCAACCACTCACTCACTTATTGCATAACGATGTGGAGTTTGTATTCGATGAGGAATGCAAAAAGGCTTTTCAGTTGTTGAAAGATAGAATAATATCTGCCCCCATTATTAGAGCGCCCGACTGGAATCTACCCTTTGAAATTATGTGTGACGCAAGCGACTATGCCGTGGGAGCGGTGTTAGGTCAAAGAATTGATGAAAAAAGCTATGTGATCTTTTATGCATCCAAAACACTGAATCAAGCTCAGAAGAATTATGACACCACCGAAAAAGAAATGCTGGCGGTGGTATACTCATTTGAGAAATTTCGCCCGTACTTGCTGGGGTCGAAGGTGATCATTTTCACGGACCACGCAGCTATTAAGTACTTGCTGGCGAAGAAGGAGTCTAAACCAAGACTAATCCGTTGGGTATTACTTTTACAAGAATTTGATTGGGAAGTCAAGGACAAGAAAGGAACTGAGAACAAGGTGGCTGACCACCTAAGTCGTATTTTTCAAGGGGAGACCGAGGAAGCAATCCCAGATGCATTCCCCGAGGAACATTTGTACTATTTGGAAGAATTTCCTAGACCCATCAATTGGGAAAAGCTCATGGCATTAATAGGTCCAGGGGATGCCGAGAAAGGGAAATGTCAGACAAATGCTGAGCCATGGTTCGCGGACCTGGCAAATTACTTAGTCACTGGAGAGGTGCCCAGTTCCCAAGTAATCTCCCGGGCCCAGAAGATGAAATTGAAGAGCGAGGCCAAGTACTATTTCTGGGATGACCCGTATTTGTGGCGAATGGGAGCCGACCAAGTAATCCGGAGGTGTATCCCGGACTGGGAACAGAGGGATGTGCTGAATCATTGCCATGCCATAGCGTGTGGAGGTCACTTTGGACCTAGGAAGACCGCAAGGAAGGTGTTGGACAGTGGGTTTTACTGGCCTACGTTGAATAAGGATGCTTTTGAATTTTGCCAGAACTGTGTGAGGTGTCAACAGACCGGGGGAATCTCCAGGAGGGACGAAATGCCACAAGTTCCCATAATTGTATGTGAGATCTTCGATGTCTGGGGGATGGACTTCATGGGTCCATTTCCGTCTTCATACGGGAACACCTACATACTTGTGGCAGTGGATTATGTTTCGAAGTGGATAGAGGCAAAAGCAACCACATCGTGTGAAGCTAAAGAGGTAGCAAAGTTCCTTAGAGCTAACATTTTCAACAGGTACGGAGTGCCCAGAGCTATAATATCTGACAATGGGACACATTTCCGCAACCGGACTATTGAAGCTCTAATGAGAAAGTATGGAGTTCACCATCGCCTTTCCACACCATACCATCCTTAGTCCAACGGCCAAGCAGAAATATCAAACAGAGAAATCAAAGCGATCCTGGTAAAGACGGTGAATCCGTCCAGGAAAGACTGGAGCAAGAGAACTGATGATGTATTATGGGCATACAGAACAGCATATAAAACGCCCATTGGGATGTCTCCCTACAGGTTAGTATTCGGTAAGATGTGTCACCTACCGGTGGAAATTGAGCACAAGGCGTACTGGGCGGTCAAAGAGATTAATATGAATCCTCGAGTTTGTGAGGGAGAGAGGAAACTGCAGTTCCAGGAGTTGGAAGAATTGCGACTTGAGTCTTACGAGTCAGCAATGTGGTACAAGGAAAAGACCAAGTTCTGGCATGATAAAAATCTCCGGACCAAGGAACTACAAGTTGGGCAGAAGGTTCTCCTGTTCCAGTCCCGACTCAAGTTAATGCCCGGTAAGTTAAAATCCAAATGGATTGGGCCTTACACTGTTGTGAGTTTGCGTGCAAATGGAGCAGTAGAGATCCAGGGAAGTTTTTCAAACTCTACTCCTTTTCTTGTCAATGGTCATAGGGTAAAGGTATTTAGGGATAACTCGGAGATACGTGTAGTGGACGAAATGCCATTACGCGCATTCCCTGAATTCGCCTAATCAGTCTGGGAAGTGAGTGTTCTTAAAAGCTTTCCTAGGTCCAGTATTCAAGGAAGTTTTACCGTACCCTGACCCAGGAAATCTTGAGAACACTTGAACATAAATTGTAAATATTTAATCGCTTTCTTTAAATCAAGAAAAAACCAAACAAACTCAGAAAAAAATAATCTTCCAAAAATATTTTCGAAATACCAGACTCCTTAGGAATGTTTTTGATACAGTCATATCCTAGAAACGGGGAGTCTGGCATTTCAGTTTTTTTGTTTAATGTTTTTCCTAAGTATGGTTTCGGAGAAGGAATTTGCTAGGGCAAGGAGTTGAGAAGTAAAATTTTGGAAGAAGTTGGCACCGGTTCGAATTTCAAAGGATACCTTTATGGGGAGGCGTACAGTCGCTAGAGGCATGCCTGCAACCGCCTGCAAACTGTCCTCTCCCATACCTATCGGCTAATAACTGTGTTCTCTTTTTATTTTTCCTTACTCACTCTCTCTCTACATCCAAAATTCCCCAAATTTCTCTCTAGGTTTTCTTTCTCTAACCCTAATCAAAGAAATTTCTGTCCAAGTTTTTGTCAAAACTTATACAGAATTCGTCATGGATAACAAGCAGATTACCGGAAACACTTCAGGATCCGCCGATTCAAGTGCGGCGGCGTTTATGGCGGATATACTATAAAAATTTGGGGGGCCGGACAAGGCAATGGAGGCGTTTGCCATGTTCGCGGCGGTAATGGGGAAATCTATACCAGCCGTCTCGACATCTGCCGCATCACAACCGGAAACTTCAGGGGTTTCAACACCCAAACCGGTGGCTGCCGCAGAACCCACCCCCACTGTACCAGAAGAAGCCGTCACTGCTCAAGAACCAACCGCCGCAGAAACTCGCGAAGAAAAAGCAGATCAGACCGTGGGGTTGGAGTTGTTGGCCGTAAGTGAACCCAAGTTAGGTTCTGTCACTGAGGAGGTAAATCCTGTTATTGCCACTGTGATATTTGCTGAGAAGGAAACCCTGAATGCATCTGTGGGTATAGATCTTTCTGCGGCTGTAGGAGTTACAGAGGGGGAAACCCCTGTTTTGGAAGAATTTGCTATGGGGGAAACCCTTGTTGTTGATAGTAATGTTTCAGAAGTGGTTGGGGGCGCCGAAGCCCAAATTGGTGAGAAAGATGTCAGAGAAGGGGAAACCCCTGAGAAGTCTGAGGGGACAGAAACCCCTGTTTACATTTCGGGGGCAACCCCATTGTTGAACAAGGAGGGAGAGGCCCTCGATGCTGAGAATGCTCAAGAACCCGTCGATGTCGGGTTAAATTTGCTCGTAGACCTGACGGGGGACACCAATTCGCCAGTAAATCCGAGGGAAGAGCGAAGACAGGCTCGTCGGAGTCTGCTTGATAAGATATATGAAACCGTTCCGCAGACAGAAGAAGGATTGCTGAGTCTAGAGACTGGGGCTCCTGAGCAGGTAAACTCTCCTAGACCTATTGATGGGGGAGCGATGAGGAGGAGCGCAGACACGCGGCCGAGAGGAAGAGGAAGGGGAAGGAGATTGCTCCTTCCTCGACCAAGAAAGCAAAAGGGAAGTCCGCTGACCACCCTCCTTCTCCACCTGCTAAAGTACCGTCCGATGCCGAGTCGGAAAACACTAATGAGTCCAGTGACTCTGAGGAAGAACAAGAAGTGGAGCTCAATTTTGAGCCGAAAGAAATCTGGATCACTAAGGAACTGCTGAACGCGATGGGGAAGTTTGAGGACCCAAAACGCACAGCAATATATGCGGAGAAGAGTGCCGTGGGAAAATATGCCAAATCTGGGAAGATGTACGATTCGGCCGAGCTTAAGGGGATCTCAAGCAATGACGAATTTCGGGGGTATATAGGGGCAATCGGCTTTGACTGGTTGCTAAAGCATAGCACCATTGAGGTTCCGATAGACGTGGCGCAAGAATTTTTCTCGACTTTCTGGTTTAAATCCACCACCGACTTGGATGCCGATTCCATCAACTTCAGGCTCTTCAATGAAGAGCATGTGATGAGCATCAGGGAGTGGACTCTACGGATGGGTCTGCTGACGCGTACAGAAGATGACGAACGATTATGGAATGAGAGAATGGTCGGCCCACCAAAGCTCACGCCAGGTTTCAAAGCGCAGAGCGCATGGGAGTTCTTGACTCACCCAAGGGTGGGTCAATTTAAAACTAGTTGCTCGAAGGCTCACCATATCGAAGACAGGGTTCTGAGGTTCGCCCAAACCTTCATTAGCTACAATCTGATGGGCACAGCCAACACCGCCTTGACAACCGCCGACTTATACTTTACCTGGTGCATGGCCACGGGTGTACGTGTCCACTTGGGTTACTGGTTAGCTAAAGCCTGCCACCAAGTAACTGTCAACCCCTCCCGGCATCTATACACATGCCACCTTCTGGGGGCTTATTTGCAGCGCAATGTGATCATGAAGATCCACAAGGCTTGCCGGGAAGAGAAGATGTGTCTACCCCCCGAGGTTTTCAATATGGAGTACTTCTTCAACAAGGGGCTGCTAATCATGCACAAGAGGTGGCGGGAGTGAAGGACGTTGCTGACGTGGGTGAAGCCAGGAAGCCAGTCGTGGAAGTGGACGCAATGAGGAAGGAAGTCAGCTGGATGAGATCCGAGATTCAAAAGGTGATGGAAGGGATAGTGGCCCTGCGGGGTAAAGGGAAGGACAGTGGTGAAGCTAAGAGAGTAAGGAAGGAAGTTGCCGGAGTACGAACGGAAATGGAAGGAATGAAAACTGAGGTTCGGAAGGTCAGGGAGGAAATTGTAGCCCTCAAGGGGCGCGTTTCTGATCTGGTGGTAATGTCGTCCCGATGTACTGAGAAGATGACGGAGGGTGTCACGTTAATGATGACAATGATGAAGTGGTTGGGCGAGAAATTCCCGGACGCACCAATGTTACATCCTGGACCTAGTGGCGGACCCAAGGCGCCAAGTCCAGGAGATCTATCTATCCGGAAGCAGCCACAAGTCACCAAGCCTCTAATCACCCCGTCCTCTACTAGATCCATGACCTTGAAGAAGACCGTACCCGGACAGACATAAGAGAGGAAAGAGAAGCCGGAGTCACCGGCAAGAAAGAAAGCTAAGGTGACCCAACAGGCCGTGCCGCCCAAGTCTGGCTCCCGAGGGGGTCAGGCACCGAATTAATCCTCCCAACCCAAGTAACTTTTACTTTTCTTCTTTCATTGCTTTCTGTTTTTGCTTTCTATTTAATTTTCTGTGCCAGCATGCTTGTTCTGTACATATGCGTTACTACTTCCCACACTTAGCCCAATTCCTGGTCTAAGTGTGAGAAGGGGTTGAACTGTTTTGCATGTTTGGTTTTAGTTGTTGTGCTTTCTCCCACTTAGCCCGGTGTACGGTCTAAGTGTGAGAAGTTTTTTTGTTTTGGCATGTTGTTTGTCTGTTTTGTGTTCTGTTTTATGTGTTTGTACTTCCCTATTTCCCCCCTCCACTAGGATAGCTTGGGGACAAGCTTGAGTGGAGTGGGAGGGGGAGGGAATAGGTGCAGAATGTGAATGTGAGTCTTATAGTTTTTTTTTACTTTTTTTTTTTAGTTTTGTCTGTGTGTTACGTGCTGCATGAGCTAGTGGATACAATAAGGCAGAAAAATTCCCTTGTAAGAGCGATTGAAGATAGGATACACGTCAACTTTGATGCCCTTTTCTTTAATAAACTTAAAACGGTTTGGATGAAGTGAGGACGATAGAGGATACCTTAGATAACCTAGCTGTGCAGCCCTACTATAAAGTGAGTTATAAGCCTAAACACTTTGAGCTAACTTGTAGCAAATGGGCAACCACTTGATGCTTAGGGAGTAGAGTATAAAGGAGAAAAAATGGGTTATGAAGGAATAAGCTGGACAAAGTCCAGAACTGGTGGTATAAGCTGGACGAAGTCCAGGGGAGGAGAAAAGTAAAAAAAAGGAGGTATAAGCTGGACGAAGTCCAGGGGGAAAATAAAAAGAGGAAAAAAGAAGCTTAATTATCTAAGGGCAGGAAGTAAAAATTACCTGACCCAGGAGATATTTTCCTGACCCAGAAAAAAAGAGGAGATGATAAAAAGGAGAAACTCTCATAACCCAACGCATCAGTGGTGTAACTTTAACTCTGGAGCGTTTTTTATCCTAACATCCCTGGTGAGGAATGAGTGATCGAGCGAACCTAACCGCTAGGGAATCCATAGGTTTCTTGACAAACTGACGAACCGTTTGGGTTGACGAAGGAAGAAGGAGGATTTGGAGATTGTAGATGATCCGAGAGAACTTAAGCTTGTGGGGATAGTCGCCCAAAAGTTGAAACTAGTGCATGTTTATGTGTTGTGTTTTGTGTTCTTTGTGTGTTATTTTCTTTTCTGAGTCTGTAAGTTTTCTAGGTCTAGGTTTTTGTTTTTGTTATATCTTGTTTATAGAGTCGTTCTTGGGAACCGTTCATTGAAATTCGCCTTATTTCATTTTCTTGTCTTTCATACTTGAGGACAAACATGGTTTAAGTGTGAGCAGTTTGATAAGGCTAATTTCATGCATAGGTCTAGGGCTTTAATTCGTGAAATTTCTGGGTCTAACACACGTTTTAAGCCAGGTGTGTGAAGATTTTCGCCAGGTCCAGCAAAGGAGGGAGACAGTTGCGTGGACCTATGAAGAAGGCGAAAGAGTGGACATTATGCAGAAAATTGCTCGACGGAGGAAGCCTCGGAGTTGAAGGGTAGAATAGAGATTTCTACGAAGACTCTAGAAGGTTATGTCCGCGTCAATAAAAGGGAGAAGCATGCACGCTGGAGGGATCTTCTCGGTTGGAGACGTCGAGAACAACTTGTAGCTTAGTTCACTTTTTCACACACTAGGGTTCTATCGTGGGGAGATTCAGGGCGTACTTGGGGTTCACCTTTAGCTTTCATACATTTCGATCTGGTCGTAACACCGTCCTTCTTAGGGCGAAGAAATAATTTATTTTCCGTTTTCGTTTCTGCTGAATTCGCCGAGCTTCGCTGTTCGAAGCTCGGACCTCTTTGTTTTCTGGATATTTCTCTGTTTTTATGCAAGTTTCATTTTAGCTTATGCCGATTGTGTTGATATTTGTTTGTTGATTATGTTTACTTGAATTCTGAGTTGGATAGTTGGAGTTGGTTGTTTTCGAGGTTGTTTTCTGGATTATTGCAGGTTCGTGGTTGGATCTGGGAGAATGGAGTTTGTTTGTGGATGAATCGGGTTTTTAACTTGTTGATGTTGTAAGGCTGTCTGTGATTGTTGGGATTTGGAGTTGATTTGAGCAGATCTGTGAGAATCGGAGTTATGGAGTTGATTTTGCTGGGTGTTGAGTTCGGATGGCTTGGATCCGGAGTGGATTAAGCATTCGACGTGAATCTGAGCCGTGTTGATTTAATTTTATGCCTAGCCTACGTGTTTTTATTTCATTTCGCCTAGTTTATGTAGATCTGACGTACGTCCGATTCGTAGTAAGTTTTCGGCATCCCGATTTCTATATTCTGTTTGAATCTAGGAGTATGCTCTGTTTTCTTCATTTACGCGTCTGAGTTGGTTAGGAGATTGCATGAGTTTGTTAGTTGCAGCTTTTTCTGTACTTACCTTATTTGAATGTCATGGTCCCCACTTTTTAATTCTCTCTGTCTAGTCATATTTAGTCAGTCATTTACACGGTCTAGTGAGTATTTGTTTCTTTCGGCGTTGATGTCTAATTTTATAAGTGTTCTGTGTCCTAGGTCTCGCATTTAACTTCCGAGCCTAGGTCTAGTGGTAGTTTAAACCTCAATCCTTTTGCGTGGCAGCAGCCGCTTGTTTCCAGAGTCTCTAAGCACTACTTCACGACTCCATCTTCGTGGGATCGACCCCACTTCCCTATACTAATCCATAGTATTCGGGTTGACGGATTTAATTTTTGGACGGGAGCCGAGTGTGTCCAACGACAAAAACACTCTGTGTTCCTTGAGTTCCTGGACCTAGTGATCCAGCGGATTTAAGAAGCGCGGTGTCTTGACCAAGCACTTGCATAGTTTTCCCTGTAAGCACACGAAGACACGATCTGACTTTTCCCCACTTTACCGACCCAGGTATGTTCACTCTACCCATAACTGTAGGAGATGTAAAAGTCGAGCATGCAATGTGTGACCTGGGGGCATCTATAAATGTTATGCCATTGTCAATCTATAACCGATTGAAGGGAGTTAGATTGTCGAGTACTAGGGTGTTGATCCAACTGGCTGATAGGTCATGCATAAGTCCTGAGGGTGTTTTAGAGAATGTGTTGGTTAGAGTGCATGATTTTACCTACCCTACTGACTTTTATGTGATTAAAATGAGTGAGTCCGAGGCTAGGGAATCTAGTGGCATATTGTTAGGGAGACCATTCTTGAGAACGGCCAAGACAATAGTAGACATGGCTGAGGGGACAATATGCATTGATTTCCATGGGGAGAAATTTACTTTCGATATCAATGAGGCCATGAAGAAGCCTATTGATTCTGAAAACTTATGCTATGTTGATGTGATTGACCCCTTAGTCCAAGATTTTCTTGAGACCGAACTATTACAGGAGAAACTTCAAGCTTTAGATGTGTACGAGCAGGCTAACGTAGAAGCTGCTGCATGGTGTGATCTGATCAGTAGCCAAGGGTTGACTGATGAAGAAATAGAAGGAGCGATCAAGGAATTTTGCCAGAAATCAGAGTTCATTGGAGCCGCAGGGGCTCAGCTACCAGCTAGTATAGAGGAACCCCCAGGGGGAGAATTAGAAAAAGAAGAAGAAGCTAAAAGAAACCCTCTACCCGAAGACACCCCAAGTCGAGCTGAAGAAACTGCCGTCGAATCTGAAGTATGCTTTCCTCAGAGAGGAGAACTCATATCCAGTGATCATCAGCAGCAGCCTTACAAAGGAACAAGAGGCGAGGCTACTGACTGTGCTGAGCAAGAACAAGAAAGCGATTGGATGGAGTCTTACATATTTGGTGGGGATAAGCCCCGACGTCTGCATGTATGTTAGGCTGGAGGAAGGATCAAAAGCGCATCGAGATGCTCAAAGGAAGGTAAACCCTAACATACGAGAAGAAATATTGAAGGAAATCTTAAAATTGTTGTCGCTAGGGATTATCTATTCAGTGCCGGACAGTGAGTGGGTCAGCCCAATCCACATGGTTCCAAAGAAGTCGGGAATCCAAGTCGTTCAAAATGAGAGGAATGAGCTGATCCCAACGAGGCTAGTCACAGGTTGGCGAATGTGCATCGATTACCGAAAGCTGAACAATGCAACAAGGAATGATCATTTCCCTTTGCCTTTCATCGACCAAATGTTGGAGAGACTAGCTGGTAAGAAGTACTTTTGCTTTTTGGATGGATACAACGGATATTTCCAAATTTACGTGGATCCTGAGTGATATAAACGGGAAGTCCAAGGCCCGGGCTGACCCGACCACGACTCCCCTTAAGCTGCCCGGAAGGCCCGTCACGAGATCAATGAGACAAAGGCTTCGGGAAGGCGTTTCAAACTTCATTAGGAGGGGAATGGAGGAGGCAGATGGAATGCCCGGTCGGGCGAATCCACACCTCCAAAACGCCCGACCGGGCGTTTGTGCGCTGAGCATCGTCCACAGTCCAGAAAGTTCGCCCGACCGGGCGATTTCACCATCCCAGAACGCCCGACCGGGCGTTTGTGCGCTGAGCATCGTCCACAGTCCAGAAAGTTTGCCCGACCGGGCGATTTCACCATCCCAGAACGCCCGACCGGGCGTTTGAAGAAGCAGCGCCGAATCCAGAAAGTTCGCCCGACCGGGCGATTTCACTTTCCCAAAACGCCCGGCCGGGCGATTCAACTTTTACATCCGATTTTCCTTGTGTTTTTAGCCCTTTTCTTGGGTTTCCAACCCTAACTATAAATATCCTTTTTGTAAGACTTTAAGGGCAGACTTTGATGAATGTTATTATGAAGACTCCTTTGAGAGCATCTCCCATGTGAGATTTCTATCCAAATTCCTACATTGTAGGTTGCTTGTTTTATGTTCATTTGGCTAAATCAAGTATAGGTATGCATTTATGGTTGTGTAGTCATGAATGTGGAGCCAATGGAGTGTTTGCTTTGGGTGAAAGTAGCCTAGGGTTGCCCACATCTCTTTGTGGGAGGTCATAGGTCCTCAAAGAGGATTCCTCCTTCTTTACACTTTCTTCTCACCTTCTTTCTCTCCATCCAAAACCATTTTGAGTTTAGTTTTTGTGGCTAGCTCAACTTATCTTTACTTTATCTTTGAAAACACAAAAAAAATTGAAATCAAACACCGCTTTGGGTATTTCTTGGGCACATGGAAGGTTTCCCTCACAAGGAACCTTTATCATTTGGTATCTAGAGCCTAGGTGCCTACCAAGTGTTTGATTTTAAACCTCTATGAAATTTCATTTTCCTTGTTTTTCCTTATTTCTTTTGTTTTAGCCTTTGCTTGTTTATTGGTCAATTGTTGTAGGATTGAGCTGATTTTTGGTGTGCATGAACCTTGATATATGAACTATTGTCCTGAAAAATCTCAGCCAAAAATTCTATCATTTGATAGGTCAAATTAATGTGTGAAGTTGCTGCCCTGTTTTGTGCCCTAGTTTGACAGATTTGGGGAAAACGTAAAATCGAGGGTCTTCTCGAAAACCTGCTATATTGGGGATATTTTTCCCTCTTTCTAAACCCTTTAATCTTGTTATCTACCAAGTTTCATCAATTTTGGGGTTGGGTAGCCATATCAAAAAAATTTCCTAAAGATCAGCCAAGAGTTACATAAATTTTCAGCTCAACTAAGTTTGTTTGTTAGCTTCCTTAGGCATTGAACCTTACTTTCACATGCTTGATTGGCCTTACTTGCTTGGTTATATTGCCTATGTGTATACCTTGATTGATTTGTCTTAGCGCTTGCATTTTGGAAGTTGGATATTGAGAGTGAGTGAACCTAGCCCTCACTATATTCTAAGCCTTTTTCCGAGTGACATTGGTGAGTGAATTGGGGGTGGGATTACCAATTGGGAAGTGAGTTCTTACTAAAATCTCCCCTTCTTGTGTGTGTGAGTGTGGATTTTACTAACCCTTAGGACTAGATCCTAGTTTTTTTTTATTTCTTATTGTAGGTACCATTGTGAATGCCACCTCGTACTAGATCCACCACGATGGGGGATCCGCAACCGGGTGCGAGCACGAGTCTTAGTGTGGCGGGGGATGAGTTGAAAAACTTGATGGAAAAAATTATGACGGATTTGAGGGATCTAAAAGAAGGCCAAACCACAATGCATGTCACTCAAGATGCTATGTTCGGGGATTTGAAGGAACTCAAGGTGAACCAAGCATCCATCCATGAAAACCAAACTTTTCTCCACGACGAGCTCAACGCTTTGAAGGCCGTGCGACTATCAAGGTCAAACACCCCTAGGAGCAATCACACACATCATGATGCCTCCGAGGGGAGTAATGGAGAGGAAGAGCCATATGGTTGGTACGATCATGGGGGGTGCGGGGGACAAGGAGGAGGACGGAATGGGAATAGGAATGGTAGGTTCGGGAACATGATGGGCGGAAGAGGAAATGGAAACATGGGGCACCATGGGTGGAATGGTAGGCATGGAAGATATAGAAACTATGAGGAGGAGATGGAGCCGCGGTATGATGATCCCACCAAGTCTATCAAGCACACATTTCCCGAGTTCCACGGCAAGTTTGATCCCGAGGCCTACTTGGAATGGGAGTCACAAATGAGCAAAATTTTCTCACTCCATAACTTTTTGGAAGGTGATAAGGTGAAGGTGGCAATAGCCGAGTTTCGTGGCAATGCGGATACATGGTGGAATGATACGATGAGGAGGAGAAGGATGGTTAGGGGAGGGGAAGTGGGTTCGTGGGCGGAGTTGTGTGAGCTCATGAGGACTACCTTTGTACCAAAGTCCTATTTCCTCCGACTTCGAGGGGAGTTTCAAGATTTGAAGCAAGGGACGAAGAGCGTAATGGAGTACTACTATGAACTCCTATCATTGATGAGCAAGGTAGGGGTGGAGGAGCGAGAAGAGGCGACTCAAGATCGATTTATCCATGGCCTTAACATCAACTTGAAGCACAAGGTGCAAGTGGAGGCATTGAGGGGAATTTCCTTGGACGAGGTGATTGGGTTTGCCGACACTTTTGAGAGGCAAAGTAAGGAGTTGGTTTCTAGCCGGGCTAAATGGGCGTCTAGCCAAACCGGAGGGACGGGGACTAGCAAGTGGAGTGCTCCCGGCAAGAAGGTGGAAAACATGGCCAATCCAAACACCCAAGGGAGGCCGATCGCGAAGGCTCTACCGGGTACTCAACCTATTAAAGCTATAGCCCCTATGGAAGACAAGAAGGTTCAATGTTTCAAGTGCAAGGGGTATGGCCATTATGCACGCGAGTGCCCAAACCAACGGGTAATGGTTATCGGGCAAGATGGTAGCGTGTATAGTGAGGAAGATGAAGAAGATGGGGAGGGTGTGGGCACTAAAGAAGTGAGCCCGGACACCGACATAGCTTTTTCTAGTGGCGAAGAAGAAGATACACCCTTAAGGGCTATGGTTGTACTCCGAATGCTCAATGTACAACCCAACCTTGAGGAGCATAAGGAGCAAAGGTGCAACATCTTTCATATGAAGTGTAAGGTGAAGTCCAAGACGTGCTTGGTCATCATAGATGGAGGGAGTTGTACAAATGTGGTGTGTGACCGGTTGGTGGCCAAGTTGGGATTGAAGGTACTTAAACACCCAAACCCCTACAAATTGCAATGGTTAGGGGACTCCGGAGAGTTGAGGGTGAAGGCTCAATGCAAAGTTCCATTGAAGATTGGAGAAGTTGAGGAAGACATCCTATGTGATATCATTCCTATGACGGCATGTCATGTTTTGCTAGGGAGGCCATGGGAGTTTGATAGAAGGGCCTACAAAAATGGCTTCACGAATGAGTATTTCTACATGCTCAACGGGTTGAAGGTTCGTTTGAAGCCATTGCTACCTAGTGCCGTGTTTGAGGCTAGCCAACATCTACAAAAGGAAAGAGAGAGTGATAGGGAAAAAAGGCTAGTAGAAGAATGTGAGCTAAAAAAGCCAAGTGAGAGTGGGGGTGGTGAGAGAAAAATAAAAGCGCCCAAAGGAGAGCACCCACAAACAAGAGGGGGAAAGGAATGTTTGATAGCTAGTAAAACCGACCTTGGGTGGGCACTAAACAATCACCCCTCCGTTCTCCTCGTGGTCCGTAAGGATTTGTGCTTAGCTACTAACCTTGACCCGTATCCTTTGATTGTCCAAAGTGTGTTGCAGGAATTTGAAGATGTATTCCCGGAAGAACTCCCGAGTGAACTCCCTCCCATGAGGGGGATCGAGCATCAAATTGACCTTTTGCCGGGATCATCACTCCCAAACCGGGCCGCATACAAGGCGAACCCCAAGGAGACACAAGAGCTACAAAGGCAAGTCGAGGAACTCCTTGCCAAAGGTCTAATTCGTGAATCTCTATCTCCTTGTGCCGTACCCGTCATTCTTGTACCTAAGAAGGACGGAAGTTGGAGGATGTGTGTAGATTGTAGGGCAATTAACAAAATCGCCATCAAATATAGACACCCTATACCTAGGTTAGACGACATGTTAGAGGATCTTTGTGGCTCTATATGTTTTTCTAAAATTGATTTGGCTAGTGGATATCACCAAATTCGCATGAAAGAGGGAGATGAATGGAAAACCGCTTTCAAAACCAAATTTGGCTTATATGAATGGCTTGTGATGCCTTTTGGTTTGACTAATGCCCCTTCTACATTCATGCGTTTGATGAATCATGTACTTCGTCCTTTTATTGGGAAATTTGTGGTGGTATATTTTGATGATATCTTGATTTATAGTCGTAGTGTTGAAGAGCATGCTAGTCATCTTAGGAATGTGCTTGAAGTGTTGAGAATGCATACTTTATATGCCAAGATGCCTAAATGCACTTTTTGTGTTGAGGAAGTTGTGTTTCTTGGTTTTGTTGTGGGAAAGGAAGGAGTGCGGGTAGATGAGGAAAAGGTGAAAGCCATTAGGGAATGGCCAACACCTAGGAATGTGAGTGAGGTTAGGTCCTTTCATGGCCTTGCTAGCTTCTATAGGAGGTTTGTTAGGGATTTTTCCACAAAAGCTTCACCCTTGAACCACCTTGTCAAAAAAAATGTTGAGTTTAAGTGGGGGGAGGAGCAAGAGAGAGCGTTTAGTACTTTGAAAAATGACCTCACGCATGCTCCCTTACTAGTACTCCCCAATTTTGATAAAACTTTTGAACTTGAGTGTGATGCAAGTGGTGTGGGGATCGGGGGAGTTCTCATGCAAGAGGGTAAGCCCATAGCTTACTTCTCGGAAAAACTAAATCAAGCCCAATTGAACTACCCCACATACGACAAGGAGTTGTATGCTATAGTCCGTTGCCTTGAGAATTGGCAACACTACTTGATGCACAAGGAGTTTGTGATACACACGGATCATGAGTCTATTAAGTTCTTAGGAGGTCAACATAAACTTGATAAAAGGCATGCTAAATGGAGTGTTTTCCTAGAGACTTTTCCCTATGTCATTAGGTACAAGAAGGGAAAGGACAATGTGGTTGCCGATGCTCTTTCTAGGAAGCCTTTTGAGACCTTGCATGATGGCACTTTACTTGTGAGTGATACCGTGTGTTTGAGAAAGCGTGTGCTTACTATGTGTGCCTCCAAATATGTTGGATTTGAGTTTATTAAAGACCTTTATGAGCATGATCATGACTTTTCTTCTATTTACGGAGCTTGTGAAAAAGGTGCTTTTGATAAATACTATAAGTTGGATGGCTATCTTTTTAGAGAGAATAGGTTGTGCATACCTTCATGCTCTTTGAGAAACTTGTTGATTAAGGAGGCTCACCTAGGGGGCCTAATGGGTCATTTTGGGTTGCTTAAAACTTTTGACATACTAAGTGAGCATTTCTTTTGGCCTTGCATGAAGAAGCATGTTGAAAAGTTTTGTAGTAGTTGCTTAGAGTGTAGGCAAGCCAAGTCTAAATCTAACAATTATGGTCTTTACACCCCTTTGCCTACTCCTACACATCCTTGGGTAGACTTGTCCATGGACTTTGTTCTAGGTCTCCCAATGTCTCCTCGGAAAAATGATAGCATCTTTGTGGTGGTGGATAGGTTTTCCAAAATGGCTCACTTCATTCCATGTCGGAAGACAAGTGATGCCAAATTCATTGCTAGTTTATTTTTCAAGGAGGTTGTAAGAATCCATGGGGTCCCGAGAACTATTGTAAGTGATAGAGACGTCAAATTTTTGAGTTTCTTTTGGAAAACGCTTTGGGGTAGGATGGGCACCAAACTTCTTTTCTCTACCACCGCACATCCCCAAACGGATGGTCAAACGGAAGTCGTAAACCGCTCATTGGGAACTCTTCTCCGTGCCTTGGTTTTTGAAAATAAAACTTCTTGGGAAGAATGTTTGCCTATAGCCGAATTTGCTTATAATAGGACCATACATTCCACCACCCAACAATCTCCTTTTGAGGTTGTCTATGGTTTCAATCCACTCACCCCGTTGGACTTGTCCACGGCCGATTTGCCTTTGTCTTATATGGTTGATGTAGGTGGGATGAAGAAGGCCAAGTTTGTACAAGACTTGCACACTCGAGTGCAAGAACGAATCCGCAAGATGGGGGAACAAGTAGCTCAAAGGGTGAACAAAGGGCGAAAGAAAATGTTGTTCAACCCCGGAGATTGGGTTTGGGTACACTTTCGGAAAATACGTTTTCCCGACAAAGCAAAATCCAAGCTTGCCCCGCGAGGGGATGGCCCATTTATGGTCCTAGAGCGTGTGAACGACAATGCCTACATCATTGATCTTCCCGGTGAGTATAACGTGAGTTGTACTTTTAATGTGGCTGACTTGAGCCCGTTTGATTTTGTAGGGGACGACCCAGATTTGAGGACAAATCCTTCTCAAGAGGGAGAGGATGATATAAACGGGAAGTCCAAGGCCCGGGCTGACCCGACCACGACTCCCCTTAAGCTGCCCGGAAGGCCCGTCACGAGATCAATGAGACAAAGGCTTCGGGAAGGCGTTTCAAACTTCATTAGGAGGGGAATGGAGGAGGCAGATGGAATGCCCGGTCGGGCGAATCCACACCTCCAAAACGCCCGACCGGGCGTTTGTGCGCTGAGCATCGTCCACAGTCCAGAAAGTTCGCCCGACCGGGCGATTTCACCATCCCAGAACGCCCGACCGGGCGTTTGTGCGCTGAGCATCGTCCACAGTCCAGAAAGTTTGCCCGACCGGGCGATTTCACCATCCCAGAACGCCCGACCGGGCGTTTGAAGAAGCAGCGCCGAATCCAGAAAGTTCGCCCGACCGGGCGATTTCACTTTCCCAAAACGCCCGGCCGGGCGATTCAACTTTTACATCCGATTTTCCTTGTGTTTTTAGCCCTTTTCTTGGGTTTCCAACCCTAACTATAAATATCCTTTTTGTAAGACTTTAAGGGCAGACTTTGATGAATGTTATTATGAAGACTCCTTTGAGAGCATCTCCCATGTGAGATTTCTATCCAAATTCCTACATTGTAGGTTGCTTGTTTTATGTTCATTTGGCTAAATCAAGTATAGGTATGCATTTATGGTTGTGTAGTCATGAATGTGGAGCCAATGGAGTGTTTGCTTTGGGTGAAAGTAGCCTAGGGTTGCCCACATCTCTTTGTGGGAGGTCATAGGTCCTCAAAGAGGATTCCTCCTTCTTTACACTTTCTTCTCACCTTCTTTCTCTCCATCCAAAACCATTTTGAGTTTAGTTTTTGTGGCTAGCTCAACTTATCTTTACTTTATCTTTGAAAACACAAAAAAAATTGAAATCAAACACCGCTTTGGGTATTTCTTGGGCACATGGAAGGTTTCCCTCACAAGGAACCTTTATCACTGAGGACCAGGATAAGACTACATTCACTTGCCCATTCGGAACCTATGCATACAGACGCATGCCTTTCGGCCTATGCAACGCTCCAGGTACGTTTCAAAGATGTATGATGAGCATATTCTCCGATCTAATTGAGGACTGTATAGAGATATTTATGGATGACTTTACGGTCTACGGAGATTCTTTCGACTCATGCCTTCATCACTTACACATAGTTCTCGAAAGGTGTCAAGCAAAGAGTTTGGTTTTGAACTTTGAGAAGTGTCATTTTATGGTCACCAAGGGGATTGTTCTAGGACACGTGGTCTCAGAGAGAGGAATCCAGGTGGATCGAGCCAAGGTGGACGTTATATCCAAATTGCCATTTCCTACTGATCAGAAGGGGATAAGAGGCTTTCTGGGGCACGCCGGATTTTATCAAAGATTTATCAAGGATTTCTCCAAGATCGCCCAACCCCTTACCCGACTTCTTCAGAATGAAGTGGAGTTCGTTTTTGATGAGCAATGCAAGGCTGCTTTCAACCTTCTCAAGGAAAAGCTGATATCCGCACCTATCATACGGGCTCCTGACTGGGACTATCCTTTCGAAGTAATGTGTGACGCCAACGATTATGCAGTGGGAGTCGTACTGGGTCAGAAGATCGATGGGAAGAGGTACGTAATTTTTTATGCATCTAAGACTCTGAATCAAGCCCAGCGGAATTACGATACCACTGAAAAGGAGATGCTGACAGTGGTGTATTCTTTCGAGAAGTTTCGGCCATACTTGTTGGGATCCAAGGTCATCGTATATACTGACCATGCAGCGATTAAATATCTGATTGCCAAGAAAGAATCCAAACCCCGTTTGATCCGATGGGTACTCTTGTTACAAGAATTTGATTGAGAAGTGGAAGATAAGAAAGGAGTCGAGAACAAGGTGGCAGACCATTTGAGTAGAATAGTGCAAGATGGAAACAGCGAAGAGGTGCACGACAAGTTTCCAGAGGAGCATTTATGTGAGGTGATTTTTGAGGTCAGGAAAATTGACTGGAAAGTAGTGATGAAGCTTACTGGCCAGTATGATACAACAAAAGGGAAAGAAAAGGCAGGGCAAGAACCATGGTATGCAGACCTAGCCAACTACCTAGTGACTGGAGAGCTTCCAGAATTGCCGAGTATTACCAAGGCCCAAAGAATAAAGATTAAGAGTGAAGCAAAATACTACTTTTGGGACGGCCCCTATCTGTGGAGAGTGGGATCCGATCAAGTGATAAGGAGGTGCATTCCTGACTGGGAGCAGCGGGATGTCTTGATCCATTGCCATTCGTTAGCGTGTGGAGGACATTTTGGGTCCAAGAAGATGGCAAGGAAGATTCTGGATAGCGGTTTTTATTGGCCAACCCTCAACAAGGATGCATACGAATTCTGCAGAAGCTGTGAACGTTGCCAACTGACCGGAGGACTATCTGCCCGGGATGAAATGCCGCAGGTATCCATCATCGTTTGTGAGCTGTTCGACATATGGGGAATGGATTTCATGGGGCCTTTTCCTTCATCCTATGGCAATCTGTATATCCTAGTCGCGGTGGATTACGTTTCCAAATGGGTAGAAGCAAAGACCACGAGCACGTGTGAAGCAAAGGAGGTGGCCAAGTTCTTAAAGAGTCAGATCTTCAGCCAGTTCGGACTTCCAAGGAGGATCATATCTGATCAAGGTACACACTTTTGTAACCGTACAATTGAAGCTGTAATGAAAAAGTACGGTGTGCACCATTGACTTTCGAGCCCCTATCATCCGCAAGCTAATGGTCAAGCGGAGATTTCTAACCGAGAGATAAAGAAGATTCTGGAGAAGACTGTAAATCCTTCTAGGAAGGATTGGAGTGTGAGGTTAGAGGATGCTCTATGGGCCTATCATACAGCCTACAAGACCCCCATAGGAATGTCCCCGTACCGGATCTTTTTTGGGAAGATGTGTCATTTACCGGTTGGAATTGAACACCGGGCATACTGGGCAGTACAGAAAGTGAATATGGATGCTACAGCCTGTGAAGAGGAAATGAAGCTGCAGCTGCAGGAGTTGGAGGAACTCAGATTGGAGTCGTTTGATTCAGTCATGTGGTACAAAGAGCGAACCAAATTGTGGCACGACAGGAATCTGAGGACCAAGGATCTCCATGTTGGGCAGAAAGTACTACTCTTCCAGTCGAGACTGAAGCTCATGCCTGGGAAACTCAAGTCGAAATGGACAGGGCCTTATGTCATCACCTCACTCCGTTCCAATGGAGCAGTAGAAATTTCAGGGAGTCTTTCTAACGCTGAACCTTTTGTTGTGAATGGGCATAGGCTAAAAGTATTTAGGGAGAATAGTGAGGTGGGTGTAGTGGATGAAATTCCACTACAACCACATACTTTAGCCGCATACTGACCAGTATGATAGGAATTTGGAATTCCACTGGGTCAATTCTTTTGAAAGTCTACATATATTGGCCAAGTAGAGTTCCAAATTTCCTAAGAGAAATGTATATATTGTAAATACATAGTTAATTTTCGTTTGTAAAATAAAGTTTAGAAAATCCAAAAATATTTTCGGACCTCAAACATTAATTGGGAGTACGTACTGACCATAAGAATGCTATTTTGACGAAACTCCTATTTTATTTAAGTGTCCTTTTTACTTTATTTCTAATCTAGGAAAATATAGGGGGAAATCATTAAGGGACGAATTTGAATTTGTGGACTTTTTGCAGCTTTTGCAGGGTGGCAGCGGCTGGAAGGGGCGCGTGAGCAGAGAGTAGGCACGCCAACCAATCGGGAGCCAGTATTCTCAACCGCCTCTCCCTCGAAACGACGCGATTTGGAACCGCCTATAACCGGTTGCAAACCCACAACTGCCCTATTCCAACCCATAACCAGCCGTCTCCCCAATTTTTCACTTCACAATTTCACTCTGCAAATTTTTCTCTCTGCAAAATTTCCACCGTCACTCCACAAACACCAACCCCCACTTATCCAAGCCTCCTAGCTCAACTGGTTGGGAAGGGAGGCAAGGATATGGCGCCATCCAGGAGGTCCTGAGTTCGAATCCTGGATGGCGCAACTTGGGATTAATTTCCCTGTGGGCACAAGGCTTGTTGCCTTGGGACTTTGCAAGCATACGGGCCTGGACCAGCCTGAGGGTGGTCTACTTTTAGGCCTGGACCCGCCTGAGGGTGGTCCGCTTACTCTCACGAGACCCGTCTGAGGGTGGTGCAGCAGCTAGTTCGTGGGACCACGAGGGAAAGGGAGAGGCCGGTGCTTGGCCTGGACCCGTCTGAGGGTGGTGCAGCAGCTAGTTCGTGGGACCACGAGGGACAGGACGAGGCTAGTTCGAGGGACCACGAGGGGAAGGGAGAGGCTAGTTCGTGGGACCACGAGGGGCTGGAAAAGGCTGGTTCGCTTGCTAATGTATCTCGAACTCCAATGTGTGTGTAGGTGTGTGTGTCCGATTTGTGTGTCCGATGTGTGTGTGTAAAAAAAAAAAAAAACTCCAACCCCCACTTTTTACCCGGAATTTCATAGATCTAAGCCATGGGAAAGAAAACATGGGCAATAAAATCAAACCCACTTCAAACCGCCGGGAAGAGGTCCCAGAAACACAACAGCCGCGAGAAGAACCACCGTCCACCCAACCACCGCCGAACCCACAACCATCAGAGCCGGCTCCACAAGCACCAGCGATGATCTCTTTAGACGCAATGGTGGAGTTTCTTAGGCTGCAAGATCCGACCAGAAATTGGGCGGCGGAGTTGGCAAATTTCATCCGAATCGGAGGACAGGGGAGCGTGACCGGAGCAAGCCAGACAGTAACCGCATCAGAGACAAGCGCGCAGCCCACGACACAACCTCCATCTACCATGCCGACTTCCCCAACGACTCCACAAGAAGAGGAATCTCCCACTGAAGCCGCACCGTCAGAACCCTCGGAACCCTCTCCGAGCCACCAAGTGACAGAGCCCATGGATGTTAGTCCTATTGCAGCCTATTACGATTCTGATCCAGAAGAAAGGAAGAAAAGGCTGAGGAAGGAGAAGCAAGGCCAAGAGGGAAGAAGTGCAGCTGAGGAGACGTCGGTCGCAGAAACCGTCCATCACGAAGTGGCTAGAGGGGAGATAGATCTGAATGAGACGGCCAAGAAGCAGGGCCTAATGACCGATGAGGAATTTCAGGCTATTTTAGATGATGTCAATCGAATGGAAGATGACACTGCCGTGGTAGCTGAGGGGCTAGACCTCGCATCACGGACAGTAGGAGAGAATGAAGAAGCCGAAGAAAGAAACCGCTCGGAGGGCCAAGCTGAACAGCCAGTAGACGAGGTGGTGGAAAGCCAAGCTAGGGAAGGAGAGAAAGAGCCAGAGTCAGTGAACCCCCAGACAGAGGCGGGGAAGAGTGATGTGCATGTGGAAGCAGAACAAACAGAGGCTAGAGCGGAAGTACCAAAACCAGTAGCACCTCCGGTGACTAAACCGAAGGCAGTCAAGAGGAAGTTGGTGTTGAAGGGCGAACCTAGGGCAGAACAGCCAAAGCCGCAAAGGGTATCTCAACGATGTTTAGGAAGGTGGGCAACTAGTAAGGCGAAGCCGAACACAGAGGCAGATCCCGTGGAGATCTTGAGTGAAGAGGAGAGGACCACTCCCACAAAACCTGGGGAGGAGTCTTTACCTGTTACTGACCTAGAGGATACCGCAATGGAAACCGAAGCGGTCTCTCCAACACTGAGTGGCCAAGGTGAAGAGGCTGACGGGATGGCTGAGGGTCTGGACCTCGCATCCAGGTCAGTAGGCCACAAGGGGACCTGCCCTACTACCCAGGATCCACTTTCGACACAAGCTGAGAAGGAACCCGAAGAAGGGAAAGACAAGGATGACGGAGAGGAAGTTAGATACCGAGAAGAGAGAAAACGAAAGGGGAAGGCCCCTATGAAGAAGAAGTCCAGCAACAAGAAGCCACGCATGGTGAACACTGGAATAGTCATCACTGAAGCTGCTCGGAGAACACCACCGAGCCGACAGGAATTGAGCGACAGTGAGTATGCGGCCAGCGAGGAATCAGCCTCCGACAGCGATATCTCTTTAGACGATGAGGAGTACGCCGAACAACAGCTTGTGGATGATCATCGGGAGTTAGTCCACCCACCGGTAGGGAGATTAAGGTACCGGAGGTGGACAGTGGACTTCACTGACGAGATAGCGGAGGAGATGAAGCTTTTTTAAACCAAGAAACTGCAGGATACTTTTGACAGCATGGATGATGGGAATAAGGACGCCAAGTGCGGGAAGGTAGTGCATTACCCCTCTTTAAATGAGTTGGGTGTTCGAGAGCAGTTTCTAGCCTATTTGCATGCACTAGGGTTTGAGTGGTTGCTGCCAAATGGAAACCTAGATATTTGTGTTAGGCTTGCGAAAGAATTCTTCACTACATTCAGGTTCAGGGTAACTACAGATTTAGATGAGGTGTCTATAAGTTTTAGGTTATTTGGAGGAGAGATCAGTATGAGTCTGATTGAGTGGATGGTACGGCTGGGGATGTGCAGTCTTGAGGAGGCCATAGGGCCAGATTGGAGAAATAGGGAACGAGGAATCCCCCGCAGACATGTCGATTTTGACCCACAGGAGGCTTGGGCAGAGTTAACTCATCCAGATGCTGGAGAGTTTGTTTCAACCATCTCTCGCTCAACCCATTTCAATGACCCCATTTTACGTCTAGTGCAACTCCATCTAGATTTCAACTTGTTGGGCCAGTCAAACTCAGTCGTCCGTACCTCAATGATGGAATTTTATCTGCTATGATGTGCAAAACATGGATGGAGATTGCACCTAGGTTTCTGGACTGCGTACCAATGCCATTTGATCGCCACCCATCCTGCCTGAAATCTCACCCTATGCCATATTTTGGGAATCTTTGCCGGGAACAACATTGTCGTCACAGAGGCTGAGGATTTGTCCCCGCTGACCACGGTACGCCATCCTGGGTTGCTTGACATACCACTCTTCGTCCGCACAAATGCCGTGTACATGAGAGAAGGTGTTCCGCATTTCTACGCAATGGGACAGGAGGCTATACCAGCTGGTAGAGCTTCTGCGGGACAGAGGATGCAAGCTCAGAGGTTGGCGACTTTGGAGAGGACCGTGGCAGAGATGGGGGAGGAAAATTGACAAATGAGATCGGAGATGACCCGCTTAGCGTCAGTGATGGAAGGAATTCTAATGGAGTTAGTTCATAGAAGGCAAGAGGAAGCGACTGGACCGAGTGGCCATGGAGGCCAGAGTGATAAACCACAGGTACCCGAAACAGAAGCTGCAGAGACAGAGGAAGGAAAGGCCGAGGTGCCGACGGATGCCGAGGAGCCGGCGAAGTCTGATGAGAACCAATCTGGGACTGAGAAGGAATAACCGGAGGAACCACCTGCACCACCTGCGCCGAGCAGGCGATACCAATAGACCCCCCCTGACGAGTTAGTTTTCTTTTTAGTTTTTAGTTTTTAGTTTTTCGTATTTTAATTGTGTTTTGCTTTGTTTAGGTAGTATAATTTGTGTATGTGCGCAACCCCCATTCATAACACTTAGCCTATTATATAGTCTAAGTGTGAAAAGTAAGGGGATTGCTATTTTTGGCGCATGTGTTTGTGTTTTCTGTTTTCTTTTTCGTAAGCATGTTGGCTCACACTTAGCCCATTGCATGGTCTAAGTGTGAGAAGTTTATGTATATATGTGTTTGGTAATTGTTGGTTTCTGTTTAGGTTTTACATTCTCCCACTTAGCCTATTATATAGCCTAAGTGTGAGAAGTTTTTAGTATAAGTATGTTTTGTTGAGTTTTTGTATTTCTGTGCGTCAACCATACTGGCCATTACCTTTTTCCACTTCACAGCCCCATCTGAGGACAGACATTGTGAAGTGGGAGGGGGGAATGCACTGGCCAGTATGACATGTGTACATATGTGTCATCTGTGTCTATGTGTTTGTGTTAGTGTCTTGTTAGGTCTAGTTTTTTTTTCTTTTGTGTGTTGATTGGGCTTAAAACTCAACTGTCCTGAGCTGACGGTGAGGGGAATTGAGGGAAATACGACATGCTGGAAAATAGAAACCACCCCCCTTAGTACCTCCTAGCCAGGATAGATGATGCGAGTATGAAAGAAAAGCCCATCCTTAGAGCCAAACACGAAAGCCCTCTTTGAATGTGAGTTAAAAGCCTAAAGTGGAACCACTTTCCACTAATTCGGAAAAGAAAAGAGTGGCTGTCACAAGGTGCCTAGGGTGAAGTGACCGCGTGTAGCAACACTGAAGGCAGTAGGAAACCCCCCCCTCCCAAAAAAAATATTTATTTTCCAACCCTTAGAACCCCACTTTCTAGCCATACACATCCCCAGATATAACCCCTAGCCCCTGGAATTGTGTGTGCAAGGCATAAGGCAAGAAGGCAACTGGCCAAAAGGTGTACAAGAAAGCAGAATCCAACTGGGCAAGAGTGATTGAAGGCCCAAGGAAGAAAATCGACCAGGGAGTCATCCCAGGTCCCAAAAAAAGAAGGAATAAGGGTGGCAAAGCCACGAAAAAAAATGAAGAAAAATGGTCAGAAAAACTTGACCACAAAAAAGAAAGAGAAGGAATAAGGGTGGCGAAGCCACAAGAAGCTACTGACCAGTTGGAGATCAAAGCCAGAAGCGCCAGCCAAGAGAAGCAACAACCAAGAGCCCAAATGCACACGGTTCCCCCACATCAAATAAAGTAGAAGTTTTTGAACCTTAGAGCCTTAGAAACATCCACCCAAAACACTATAAACCAATAGCCCCGTTTCAAGCCTTTAAGCCCTTCAGTAGCTGCACGTGAAATCTAAGTCCGAAGCAATTGTGGTCCAGCAATATGAGAGAATACAGTCCTAACATTCCCGGTGAAGGTATGAGTGACTGAGTGAACCTAGTGTTCGGCCGAGAGTTTGGGCGATCTTGACGAGCGAATATACTGACTGGGAAGAAAGGGGGGGCGGCGGAAGTTCAAGGCTGTCTAAGGCCGGATTGCACCTGATCCCGAGGGGAGGGATGGTTGAAAATATAGCACAATCACTGTGTTAATGTGTCTAAGTGCTTTAGTTTTCTTTTATGTGTTTGTCTTTATTATTTGTTTTTCTTTGCGTCATAGTTAGAGTCTAAGGTAGGATAGAGTCGGTCAGGGGAGTAACCAGGCTAGAATTCGACTTATTTCTTTTTGTTTGTTCTTCACGCTTGAGGACAAGTATGTGGTAAGTGTGAGCAGTTTGATAAGTCGTATTCTAGGCCTTGGTTACTGGTCAGTATGATGTGCATAATTGGATTATATCTGCAAAAACTGTTGCTTAAGTGTGCAGGTTGAGTGTTCTAGCTAGTAGGCAAAGCTTCGGATACTTCAGGTGGAAAGGGCATCAGGATGATGTTATCCTGACCAGTATGCATGCCAAAAAGGCTCGAGATAGGGAAGAAGGATAGCTGGGAAGATCAGCCGCAAGCAAGGGGGCAAAAGAGTCATTTCATATTCGAAGTCTACCCTAAAAATCAAGGGGGGCCTCCCTATAAAAGGAAGCCACTTGGAGAGAGAAGATCATCATCAATTAGTTAGTTAACTCCTACGCTTTGTTAGCAATTTCTCTTCGGTAGATCCCTCCTTCAGCATTATCCTTCGTAATTCTCGTACCTCGCCTCAACCATGGTCACTTGAAGATCATCAGTTTGCAGGAGTTCCATTCTCTCTTTTCAGTAGGATACACCCCTGCTTGAAACGACACCTGACGCAAACCTGCTCTTTCAGACGGCATGAAAAGAAGCATTACATCGTTTGTCGAGAGATGTCTAACTTGCCAACAAGTCAAGGCATTGCACCAGCGACCATATGGGAAATTACAACCCTTGGAGATTCCCGAGTGGAAATGGGAACACATCGCCATGGATTTCGTTACAGGCCTGCCCAGATCCAAGCGCGAAAATACTGCCATTTGGGTAATCATTGATCGACTCACGAAAAGTGCTCATTTTATCCCTATTCCCATCACGTACGGATCCGAGAAACTAGCACAGTTATATGTACGGGAAATCGTGCGTCTGCATGGAGTACCTGTGTCTATCACGTCAGACCGAGACTCGAAGTTTACCTCCAGATTCTGGCAAAGCATGCAGAGGGAATTGGGTACGAGATTAAACTTCAGCACCGCATTCCACCCCCAGACTGACGGGCAATCCGAAAGGACAATTCAAACCCTGGAAGATATGTTAAGGGCCGTCGTACTCGATAGAGGAGAAAGCTGGGAATCCATCTTGCACCTGGTAGAGTTTGCCTATAATAATAGCTATCAAGCCACCATCGACATGGCACCTTACGAGGCGCTATATGGAAGAAAATGTCGGTCTCCACTCTATTGGGACGAAGTAGGGGAGAGAAAAGTGTTAGGCCCAAAATCCGTGGCGGAGATGATCGAAATCGTGAGACAAATCCGGAGTCGAATCAAGGAAGCGCAAGACGGACAAAAATCCTACGCCGATGAGCGTCGAACGGAATTAAAATTTAACATCGGGGAGAAAGTCTTTTTGAAAGTATCTCCTTCCAAGGGAATAACCAGATTTGGACTCAAAGGATAGCTGAAACCACGATTTATTGGACCCTACGAAATCCTGGAGGAAGTGGGCCTGGTAGCATATCGTTTGGCATTACCACCCAACTTTGGGAATGTGCACAACGTATTCCACGTCTCCCAACTTCGGAGGTACGTGTTCGACCCGAAACATGTGATTCGTCATGAAGAAATCACTTTAGAACCCGACCTGAGTTATGAAGAAAAGCCGGTAGAAATACTAGACCGGAAGGTGCAGCAGCTTCGGAACAAGTCGATTACTACAGTGAAGGTTTTGTGGAAGAACCACGGACAGGAAGAAGCAACATGGGAGCTAGAAGAGAAAATGAAAGAGAGATATCCCGAGCTTTTTGTTTAAATACTTCCTAAATTTCGGGACAAAATTTCTTTTAAGAGGGGTAGTATGTAACGACCCGCTAAGCCGATATTATTAAGAGACTATTATATTAGCTCGATTATCTAAGTAAGTAACTTTTATGCGATTAAATCTGAACCACGATAGATTGTCGTTGTTGTATGTTTTGACGTTAGGCAAGTAAATAGAAAACGTAAATATATTACACCTATAAGAATATTATAAATTTTAAATAAATAAATAAGATCCCAAAAATCAAAATAATATTAATGTCCGATACATTCGATAAAAGTCCAACAAAATTTAATTTAATACATCCTTCGTTTTAAAAGAAGATCGGGAACTACAACGCGGACAACCACGAGCTTGAAACGGGTTCTTTCCTACACCAAATTAAACAATAGTAAGCAAAGGCATATTTTAAATAAGTAAATAAGACAAGTTGAAAGACAAAGCAGATATGAAAAACTGATACAAATCCTAGAAGATCGTTTCTTTTCAGAAGCATTTAATGCAGCATTTAATGTTGTATCAGGCAGCCATATCTCTAAGTGTCAAGAGAATTTTGTGAGATATGATTATGTCTGCAACTTGTATTCCTTCTCCTAAATATCATCCATCTCTTTCACTTGCCCCACATCCTACCAACAAAATCAACATTTACTCCACCACATCCTACCAACAAAACCAGCATTTACTCTACCACATCCTACCAACAAAATCGAAGCAGAGGAAGATAGCAATCCAGCGAGACTTTTTCATATCATAAAGGAGATAGATCCAACAAGTCATTTTCACAACCACACAAAGGTGAGTACCCACCTCTTACTTTTCCCACATATTGAAACACTACACATAGACCAAAAGTATCCTCTGCCTAAACCATAATAATATGTATGTTGCACATAGACAATTAGCTATTCAAGAATGTAGTTGCTCGCTATAGCCTCTCAACATAAGAATGGAAATTATCCAAAAGATGATAGGAACTTATCTCTATGAAACTGCCGGATCAATAGTAAGCTCGGCACTCCGTCGCGACAACCATTGACCAACACACCGAAAGTCACTGTTTTCATATCTCTAGAGATCTGAAAGTTTGAATGTAATTAACAAATTATAAAAAAAAAAGTAATAATAATATTAATATCTTTAAAAACATTGGAAGAGAAGGGGATGAAGGGTCGAACTTCGCGGCGCCCTCACCTGACGGGAATCGGCGTCGGCGGCTGGGGAGTCCTCGGCGACGTCGGCTGAGGTGCGAAACCGCGACGACGGCAAACCCGCAGTGGTGGCGGCGGTGCGGCGAATCTGAACCGAGGGATAGAGAGGGACGGAGCGTGCAGCGGCAGACTCCCGGGAGGAAGACGACGGAGCCGCCGCCTGTGCATGCACGGCGGCGGCGTGAGGCTGAGAGAGGAGAGCAGAGGGAGAGAGTGGAGAGAGGAGCGGCTGGAGAGAGAAGCTCCGCCGGAGCGACGAAGCTGGCGAGCGGCGGCGGGGAGTCCAGGCGAAAGAGAGAGAGAGAGCTGCTGCTCTTTTGTTTAAAATGAGGAAGGAGGAGAATGATTTAGGGTTAATGGGTTCTTTTCTTTTGGGCTAATGCTTAAAATGTTTGGGCCTAGAAATAGAGTTGAATCTGGGCCTAATTTTTCCTGGCAGTAAATAATTAAGGAAAGGCCCAATTTCTAATTTAATTTAAATGTTGGGCTTAAGAATAAAATGATTAGGTTAGCTAAAATAATTAATTGTGACCCAAGTGCTATTTTTTTGTAAGAATAATGAATAAAGTATAGAACACCAATTTTTTTTAGTTGGAACCGAAATAGCAAACGAAGTAGCAATAGATTGTGTAAGTTTTGGAAATTTCTTAATAATAATAATAATAATTTTTATAATAATAATAATAATAATAATAATAATCATAACATTAATAATAAAGTTAAACCTTGAGTTGTTATTTTCTCATTTAATTAGTTAGTTTAAAACTAAATTAGTATTTTCCTATTGTGATGTTTTAAAAAGGGTACGTTCGCAAGTAAAGTCGGGACGAAAGATTCAAGTTAAGGAAGCTAAGCGATCAAGGTGAGCTTTCTTATACTGAAAATACAAATCGTATTTTATGAAAACACGAACACATGTTCGTGATGCTTAAAGATGTTGTCCTGCCATAAATGTTTTGTGTATGATGCCTATCTGTTGGCTACGGCCAAGGGAATTATGAATGATGATATATAAGTCGAATTCGGGTCCCAGTGAGGGTGGTGTCCCTACTCGGACTAGTGTACACGGGGATCCTCTGACCGTGAAAGGCAGAGAAGGTGACCGTGGAAGGTGGCCACCTTCCCGGCACATGGAAACCTCTGACATGATGGGCAGAGAAGGTGACCGTGCGAGAACACCATCTCGACGGCACAAGGTGATCAGATATGGCAAAGTACAGGAAAGAAAGGGACTGCAGTCCAATGTGAATATTTTTAGTAAGCTCGGGCTTTTCAATAAAACCCCCGAGTGTTACTGTGATGATGGCTTGACAATATTTTCAAATGTATACTTGTATTTTCGGCAATGTGTTCACTGAGTACTTTTGTACTCAGCCCTGCATATATTTCTAAATGTGCAGGTTGAGTCGTGAAAAGGGGGAGGAACCAGTGCTGTGGAGTGCAAGCTAGTAGCTAACTAAGAATAAATCTTTCGGAGGTTCATGTCTCCACACATGGACCGCGTTCTTTTGCTTCCGTTGTGTCGGTCAAGAGACAGTGCCTATTTTATGTTTAACTCTGATAATCAGAACTTGTATGAACAATCACTCGATCTTGCATGATCGAGGGTATTTTGTTATAAGTATTTCTCTATTTGACGTTAAGTGGGGTTTCTCGTCCACTTGGCTTTATTTTCCCCCTAAATTCTATCCCCACTTCGTTTAATCCCTCCCTAGTCACGATTTCCTAGGGCTGGCAAGTCGTGCGGATTGGGTCGTTATCGGGTCAACCTGATAATGACCCAACCCAATAAGGCCTAACCTGAACCCGACCTGTTAAGGAAACTGTAAATCCGAACACGAACCCGACCTGCTACCTTCAAATCCGAACACGACCCGCACCCGACACGAACCCGTTATCGACACGATATAATATGGGTTGACACGACACGATAACAACCCGAACCTGATATTACACGATTAAAACCTAATATTGCACGATTAAACCTTAATTTTTATCCTAATTTACACAATTAAAATTCGTTTTATACTATTTAAACCTAATTTATAAGAAATTAAAACATTAAAGTAATATATATTTTTTGAAATAATAATAAAAATAATAATATTATTTCTTAATGGGTTACTCGTATCCGACCCGCATCCGACCCGAACCCAACCCGAAATTATCGGGTTCTTAATGGGTCAACCCGATAAGGACACGGATCCAATAAGACTTGACCCCAACCCAATAATTTCGTGCGGATTCGTGTCGAATTATCGTGTCGTGTCGAAAATTGTCAGCCCTACGATTTCCCCGAGTTACGCTATCCTTAGCTAACTGCGGTCGTGACACGGAGGAAGTATATAATTTTAATTTTTTAGGATTTTAACAATGAAATTAAATATTACTTATACTGTTACAAAATTATTGTTACAAGATATTCATAGAGAATACAATTTTTTTGTATTCGTTACTCCATACTTGATGCACTTCTTTTTAGCACAGATTTAAGAAATGGATGTTTGGTGTGTTAAGTGAGTATGTAATAATGTAGATAATGTAAGAGAAATAAAAAAAGTAGAAAGCAAAAAGTAGCAAAAGTGAATAAAGTAGAGGAAATTAAGTAAGAAATAGAATGAAGTAGGAAAAAAAGTGAGTTAATTATACATTCTCTCTCTGTCCCAAAAAATAGGGACATTTGGGACGACACGAGAATTAATATATACTTGGTAAAGTAAGAGAGATGGGGAGAATGATAGTTAAAATAGTGTTAGTGGATACTGCGACCCACATTATTATTAGTGGTTAATTGGACTCTAGTGGTATAAGTTGTAAATAAACTGATGTATATGACGAGTAATGAGTTTGAGCGAATTTTCAATAAATGGAAAGTGCCCTTATTTTTATGGGACGGAGGAAGTATATGAAAATGACCCAAGTATAAAGGAACTTCCGAAATGAAAATTGACTCAACTATGAAGGAACGGAGGAAGTAATTTATATAGGAATTACGTCTATAAAGGTCAAGGTCATGAAGTACTCTAGTCATGTAGCAAAACTAAACCCAAGATTATTAGTACAATGTATTAAAAGATTTATAATTTCTAAATTTTATATGTACATAATATCCTTAAACTTTTGAAATTAATTAAATTTAATCAAAAATTAATTTTGTTATTTATTGTATTATATGTAGCAATAAGAAATAAGTGATATAAAAATTTTATGTCAAATCGTAACATGTTATCAAGCTTGATTCAAATTAGTTATACAAATATTTAAGTTAAAATTTAAATTTTTTTCGTTAAGCGTTGCAAAATGATTAGTATGAAATTTATTTTAAATCAATTAATGTTTATACATCGATTTTCGATGTAAAATGTTAAAAAAAAGTTCAATTAAGTACGTACAATTATGTACCTTTATCACTACCCATTTAATAGAGATAAATTATATTTATATTGTTTGATATATTAGTACAACACATAAAACACAAATTGGGTTCCAAGTTATTCTATAAAGTCTGAAATATTCTGAAGGGATTTGGAGGCTTGTTGGTCCTAAACGACATAAGTTTGACCTCATATTTGATTATAAAATAAGTTTAAGAACTAGTAGTGCTAATTAGATTTTATAGGGACTGCGTGTGTGCAAACTTAATATTTTAGTGACCAATTTATGCAATCCACTCAATTATTTTTAGAGCTATGGCCTATGGTTCCCTAAAATTACACTCATCCTCTGTCCGCGATTAGAAGTCTCATTTTTTTATTTTAGTCCGTCCACGAATATGAGTCTCGGTTCATTTTTATTATAAATGGTAATAAGGTCCCACATTCCACTAACCCATTTCATTCACATTTTATTTAAAACTAATATATATATATATAAGTGTGACTCATATTCCACTAACTTGTTTCCACCCACTTTTCTTAACATTTCTTAAAACTTGTGCCGCCAAGAAATTAGACTTCTAATGGCGGAAGTATAAATTTTGGTCGAAATTTGGTGCACCTACTTTTCTTAACATTTCTTAAAACTTGTGCCGCCAAGAAATTAGACTTCTAACTGCGGAAGTATAAATTTTGGTCGAAATTTGGTGTATTTTTCAGGAATTTGGAATTTCGTTGCCATGAACTTAGACCATGTAGTGAATTTTCCACTAATTCGATTTTTCTGCAAATTGAAACTGAATTTGTGGGAATTTCACCTCAAGACTTAAAGTTTGTGATTATTGCAACCAATAGATCAGTCTTAAATCTTTGAGTCAAGTGTATCATCTTTTAACGTGCCTATTAATCAGTACAAGTACAAGGAATAGTAATTGAATTTGAATAAAAATTTGTAGTTTTAAAAATCAATAGAGGTGCGTCATAAATATATTTGTACTAAAATCAATTTTTCCCATATCTTCAGGGTTTGCAGCCTCTACTGAAGGAACACATAGCCAACCAAACTAATCTTAGTATATGCAAGTACTAAAAAGAATTACTCTCTCCCCTCCGTTCATGAAATATTTTCTAGTTTGACTCAGCGCAAGTTTTAAGAACTGTGAATAAAAGGAAGTTAAAAAAGTCAGTGAAATGAGGGTCTCACATTTATAGTACAAGTTTTATAATAGAATATGAGTGTAAATAGTTAGTGGAAAGTGAGGTTCATTTACCAAAAATAGAAAGAAAAAAAACAAAATGGACAAGTTTTTATGGATGGATCGAAATGGCAAAACTGGATAACATTTATCGGACGGAAGGAATATTTCAGAGAAGGATCCTCTGAAGTGTCTCAACCACAGCAGAGGCTTCCACCAGATACGGCAGCGTTTCATTGCCACTCCTTCAATTTCATTTTTATTGTATATTGCTAAGTGTTCACCGCCTTTTATCATTTAGATTCATTTTTTATTTTTATTGAATAAATTGCCTTAAATCACCTTTTCCCCATTATTATCGTATACTCTACTTTATTGTATAAAATCTGCTTCTCAAATATTCTTCAAGTAAGTAATAAAGTTCTTATAAAAATTTAGTTGCAACTTCGTTTATTTCTTTTATTGTTTTTCTTATCACCTTTTATCCATTAGTTTCATTTTATAGCACGGGCATCAATAATCTACTACTATAATAAATTGGTGCAAGTATTCGTCCAATAATTGTACCAATTGGTATCATATTTGTATAAGTAATTAATTACTTGAGAAGAAAAATGAAATCTATTAACATTATAACAAAGGATTAAAGTGAATTATAGGGAAATCTTAGTGTGGGATTTATTTTTTAATTTTATGCTCATCACACTTTTTTCCCCTAATTTTGCAGCATATAGCATTATCTTTTGAATTATAATCACTTAAAATTTTAAATGATTATTTGGAGTGATTATTTAGGATTAGATATTTCATTTTGAATTATACTTTATATAAATGAAGACATTTAAAGGTGTTCGTTTGAAAAGTTTGAATTTTCCCAACAATAATTCCCTATTATATTTTATTTTAGAAGTAAATAAAGGTAAAGTAAAAGTTCGAATTTTAATTAATTTTTGGGCGTGACAACTGCCAACTAATTTTATTCCCATGACATGATAATCTTGTAGAGGGAAAAATAAGTAAAGGAAAAAAAAATAATATTATCTAAATGAGAAAAGACAGTATCGATTACTACTTCATAATACAATAAAAATGAAATTGAAGAAGAATTGGTAATGAAACGCCGCCGTATTTGGTGCACAGCAGCCTCTGCTGCGGTTGAGACACAACAGAGGATCCTCTCCCGAATATTTCACAGCTACATCGTCAAATCAATAAAATAGGTAAGATTCTTGAATAATTAAAGCACAACTCAGTTAGTTTTTTTTTATTAGGCAATTTTTAATTGCGTGTTTAATTATCGAATTGTGAAGCTGTACTGAACGAATGGCTGATATTCTTCTCTGATTACACAGCAGTAAAAATTTGATTCATTTTGTGGTCAACATTTACTATGCTATTTTATTTTATTTGGCCCTTAATTTAAAGACACGAGATTCACTATCCGTAACGATGTCAACATATCGCATGTTTTCTTACCCCCAACCCCAAGAATTAAGATATACAAGAGGAATGTTTTAGATATAAAATACACATTATATCCACGTGTTTTTGGGGTTATATATAAGGGTTTAGAGCATTTGCAGTGGTGCTCTTATGCAAGAGCACCCGCCGTGCCGAACGGCACGACCCTACTCTAAGCTAAGAGCACCGAGTAGCCAACGTGACATGCTCTGATTGGCCGTTGGTTTAACATTTTTTTTAATTCGAAAAAATCTAAAAAAATCAGATTTACAAAAAAAAATATTTTTCCCCTTCCCAATAAAATATATCCATTTTTTCATACTATAATTTATTTTTTCATTATTTTTATCCCAAAATTCACAGTTTCATCTCTAAATATCTTCATTTCAACACAAAAAATCACACTATACCAAACAACTCTCTCAACCTTAATTTTTAGGATTTTAATTATGTAATTTTTAATTTTTTAGTAATCTGTAATAGTATTTCGGTATTTTTAATATTGTGGAAATGTTTTTATTTAAATTGAATAATAGAATGGTGGACCCTTAAGCATACTCTTGCGGAAGAGCATGGATGTGAGATTGTGGATGTTGTGTTCTTGCGGAAGAGCATGAAGTAAAAAATGAATATAAGTGGGTTCGGGCCCATATCCATGCTCTTTGGTAAGAACATGGATGTGGATGCTCTTATGCCAAGAATATTTCTCCCTCTATCCAACAAAAATAAATACTCTTTTAATTTTAATTTCCATAAAATTAGTTTATTTCTTTTTCTTGCAATATTTTTTTCTTTTTAATAAAGTGGTCCTTATTTTCCATTATTAATAATTCAATCAATTATGGGACGAAAGGAGTATGACTTAATATGTACATGTATAAATAAAAAAAGTTGAAAATAAAAATAAATAAACAAAAGTAGAGATTCTCTAAGTAATAAGATAATTGATTTTTTTTAACTTTCAAGTTTGAACCATAAACTTCTTTATCACAAAAACTTGCATATGCATGGCTATGGTGTGCGCCACCCTGTTGTGACAATTTCTTTGTCACAATAGGGTATTTACTTATTGTGTCATCTTTATATATTCTCATAACTATTGTTATTATGTTTTGTGACATTTTTTAATACTCCGTCCACGAAATAATGTCTCTATTTTGGTCAGTCCACAAATTATGTCCACAGTTACTTTTTTCCTTTTTTATAAGTGGACCATACTTTTCACTAACTCATTGCACTCATCTTCTATTATAAAACCAATATATTAAAGTAGAGCTTAAATTTCACTAATTTTTTTCACCCACTTTTCTTTAGAGTAGTATTACTTATAACCCGCACAGAGTCAAAGTGGGACTTTAAATCGTGGAAAGAAGGAGTATCATAATAGATATTTTATCTACTGTGGTATTCAATTATGAGACACTAATAAGATAAATATTGATTGGAAAGCTCAATAGCTTGAACTAACTTTTTGTTACTCCAAGATACTCCCTCCATAAATAGGAGTCCTGTTTTTTCATTTTAGTCCGTCCACGAGTAGGAGTCCCGGTTCACTTTTACCATAAATGGTTATAGTGTCCAACCTTCCGCTAACTCATTCTACCGACATTTCATTTAAAACTAATATATACATGTGGAACCCCTATTCCACTAACTTTTTTCCTCCAACTTTTCTTAACATTTCTTAAAACCCGTGCCGCCAAGAAATGAGACTCCTAATGGCGGACGGAAAGAGTACTATTAAAGGTTTGAACTCTCTATACCTTTTATTACGAGACAATATTAAGATAAATGATTGGAAAGCTCGTAGTATCATTAAAAAATCAACATCTTTTACTAGTTAACTTGATAGCTCGCTAGTATCACATAAATCGCGAGTATATATCATTTAGCAGTGTAATAAATAGTTAGGCTTTGAAGGATGAAAAGGAGAGGGATAAGGGATTAATTGGGCCTTGGGGACCTCTATAGCAGCAATATTCATGCAATAAAATAGAACTAAAAAAAGAAGAAGAAATAGAGAAGATTACAAAAATGACAGAACTAAAAAAAAAGAAGAAGAAATAGAGAAGATTACAAAAATGACAGATGCTCTCTACCTCTAGTATGAGTTGTAAGCATCCTCCCACCATAAATGAACCAACCATTTATGTATGTATGTATGTAATTTCAGTCCGTGACTATGTATGTGTTTGAGCCCTACTTACATTTCCATTACACCAATCCACATGGGATTTTGATTTCATATTAGTATTATTATTTTTTCTTTTCTCGTGATCTTTATTACTCCATTTGTACCCAAAAATATAGCTTATATTGACATTTTGGTCCGTCTCACAAAATTAGTTTAATTCTATTTTTGGGTATTTTATTTAATAAAATGAGTTTCATTATCCACGTACAATACTTAAATAACTTTTCATTTTATCTCTATCCCACTTTACCATTTTTTTAAAAACCCATGTCATTTCAGAACTCTATTTGATGGGGCGAAGGGAGTATTATTAGTACATTTTCCCATACAATAGATTTAGGAATTTTCTATTCTTTTAAAGAAATCACAATTCTTTTTTGGAAATAAAAGAAACAATGAGTCTAACTGCCTGTTTCTTCTGATTCAGTTTTTAGTTGATTCCAAATATATTTGGCCAATGGAAATACAACACACAATTATTACTGATCGCTCATATCTTATAATAGAGGAATAAGTAATAATTAAAAATATCTCAACATACGTACAAAATATTAGGGGTGTGATCAATTAATTGCTAACTACAATTAATTTAACACCATAAGATTTGAAAGATCTAATGGTCTATAAATTGCCACATGTAAATTCATTTTTTATTTTTTTAATATTAAAAACTTTAAATTTAGGGTTTCAGATCAAAATGTCAACACAGTGAATTGAATATATCAACACCATGTTTTGAATATGTCCATACAGTTTCATATTGACATTTTACATGTATTAAGTTACATATTTTGTTAGTTATATTGACATTATCTGCTTGACAAAAAATACGAAAATTCATAAAAAAAATTCAGATTTTGATCTCGAAACATATGCAATTGAGATCTCGTTGGAATCCTTATTAAATTATCTTTAATTTGATATATGTTGAGTGAAAAAAATAATTTAAATTGAGATAGTTATAATCATTTAAAGTTTAGAGATATTTTTCAAAAGTTAGTTGCAACTAATTTGTTGTAAATTAACTTTAATACCCTTATTGACATTTTTTATTGATCGTACATTCCAGTGCTGATGATCAAATCCCTTGATTTGAATATCTAATGGCTATAATTTAATTATAATCAGCAATTAAGTATTGAGTTAGCAATATAACACTCCTAAAACGATTAATTGTTAAGGCGTGGCACAACATTCCGCAAAAAGATTAATTGTTAGAGCATCCGCAGCGGTGGCGAAAGTCGCCACCGCCGTCCGCGCCGTTGGCAAGGCGAAGGACCGCCGTCTCTGCAGCCGCGCCGCTGGCACGGCGCTGCTCGATGTATCGAGCACGTCCGTGCCAGCGGACGCACACGTGTCGCCCTCCCATTCGTCAGCGGCATAGCCGTTGAGTTTAAATTTTTTTTATTTTTTTTTTAAAATCGGTTTTTTAATTAAAAAACCGATAAAAATAAAAAAAAAAATTTCACTTCCCCAAAAAAATATATCCGTTTATAACCGTTTTTTACACATTTTTAATTTTTTTTTCATTTTTTTTACCCCAAAAATACACACTTTCATCTATAAATATCCCCAATTTCACTCCCAAAAATTCACACTTTCACTACACAATTCTCATCATCATTCTCTCATCTCCATTCTCATCTTCAATCTCTCATATCCATTTTCATCTTCCTCTCACACCCTACAACACCACTATGTCCGGTCACCATTATGTAATTTTTAATTTTTAGGAGTTTAATTATGTAATTTTTAATTTTTAGTATTTTAATTATGTAATTTTTAATTTTTAGGATTTTAATTATGTCTTTTTATTTTATTTGTAATTTGTAATTTTTATTGTGGTTTTTTAAATAATTTTAGTATTATGAAAATGTTTTTGTGTAATTGAATTTTATATTAATTGTGCTCGTCCTTGCGGAAGAGCACAGTTGTGGGTGTTGTGCTCTTGCCAGAGAGCAGGCATAAATAGTACCGCCCGGGCCCACAACCGTGTCACTGGCAAGAGCACGGTTGTGGGTGCTCTTAAGGCGTGGCACAACATTCCGCATTTTATATTTCTATTGATAAAACAACATAGAAAATTACTTACAACTGAAAAGAAAGTGCTATAAAAATTCAAAATAAAAATACTGATTTAAAATTATTCAAAATCGAATTAAAAATAGGTTTAGATCATGCATGATTGATAGTCATATGAATTATTTAACATAGTATATAGTTTTCATGGATAAGATGAAAGACACGATCCCGAGGGCCCAATATATGCTTACACATGTTCGTGCATCTAACAAACAATCTAAATGGGGCTTAGATATATTGGGTTAGGATGTAATCAAATGCAATCTATGTAATCTTTAAATATTGTATAAATTTTAAACTATTATCTGGATCATTAGAAAATGTTAATAGATGATAAAATAACAACAACAAAAAAATGTCAACATAGTATCAGAGGTTGAAGTAGTGTTGACAATGTGTTGACACTGTGTTAACATTAAAATCTTAAAATTTTATATTGTGTAGAGGAGTTTGAAGTTTGTACAATATATAGAATTTGCATTTTATCACTACCCGATTGATCCGATTGATTAATAAGTTAATTATAGTCATGATTTAAAATCAGAAGAGTAGAATCCAAGAAAGATTGAATCAGTTACTAACATCAAGTTATACAAGATTTTTGTTATTGTTGTTTCTTTCGTTGTTACTCCCTCATCCCAACTTAATTGTCACTCTTTTCCATTTCGATTCGTCCCAACTTAATTGTCACACTTCATTTTTACCATAAATGGTAAGTAGATCTCACATTCCACTAACTCGCTTCACTAACATTTTATTATAAAACCAATATAAAAAGGTGGGTCTGTCCAGAGCCTTTGTCCTAACGGCAAAGAGCTTAGACGTTATTGCATGAGGTGCCGAGTTCGAGTCCTCTTGAAATCAGTTGTAATTTCCTCCTATCTATAGTATAGAAGTTTATTTGTTAAAACTCGTGCTCACTCCAAAAGTGACAATTAAGTTGGGACGGAGGGAGTATAATATAGTAGTAGTATTGCTTTTTATTGTTCTCATATTTAAGGCTGGTATTTTATATAAGAATCACTCTTAATATAATAATCAATTATGATAATGTAGACTTTATTATTGCGAGTTTTGACCAAATTATGTAATTTGAATTCAATGTTGTAATATTGTAAAATCTATATCATGATCAAGTAAATTCAATGTTACGATTATATATATTTTCAAATCTTTAACTGATTACTTAATTTTGAAGCACATAAATTTAATATACACAATTTAGTTGAGAGAAATTCTAAAAGAGGAAAACTAAGAAATTAGAAAAAACTGTGTAGACTGCCTGTAAATTAGTGGAACTGAATAATCTTGTTGTCGATTGTGTTTTGATTGAGTAATAACGACTATCGACATGGAATTCTAATTTTATGTGTAAAAAATGCAGCACAACTACGTATTACACGCCCCTAATTAAATTCAATTAATAATTTGTGGCATTTTGGACCATCCACCATTAAAATGAATTGAGAAACATTGCTTATATTTTTCTGTAATGCAAAATGGATAGTTATACACTTAATTGATGTATTCTAAAACAAATTTAAAAAAATAAAATAAAATAAAATAAAATAGAAAAGGTAAGTAATAAAATGAATGAAGATAATAAATTAATGGAAATAGATGCAGTGGAATTATTTGTGATGGCATGTAAACATCAAAATGCTGGCAGTGTATGTGTATATTTGTAGGTTTGTGAAAACACTTTAAAAAAGAATTGCAGAGAACAAATCTCACATGCACAACAATGATCCATGTTTCTCTATATTGCACTTGTGTCCATCAACATTCATTATTTTCTTTTGTTTTTCCTACCCAATTTGCCCAACTTACCATTTTCTAGTTTCAATACAGAAAATAACTACCCATTCATCAATTATTTGAATTATCAAAGTCAACCAATCATTCTAATTAATTAAGGGTATATATATATATCAAAGTCAACCAATCATTCTAATTAATTAAGGGTATATATATATATAGAGTCGTGATCATATGATAATCCCTAAATATCGTAATAACCCTATAACCAAATCTGGACCACACATATTTCTAATCATGCGGTTGAGATTCAAACTTAGATTTACTTCATAAAAAAAGCGCGGGGTAAAAATGTCATTTCTCTCATTTAATTTCTGAATTTTGCCAAATATCACGTAAAATGATAAAATGATAAAATGATAGGTTTATTGCATAGAATGATAGTTTTAAGATTCAAACTTAGATTTACTTCATAAAAAAAAGCGCGGGGGTAAAACTGTCATTTCCCTCATTTAATTTCTGAATTTCGCCAAATATCACGTAAAATGATAAAATGATAGGTTTATTGCATAGAATGATAGTTTTACCGGATAGAATGATACTCTGAGTTGATAAAATGATACTTTTAACTGACTGATAAAATGATAAAATGATAGGTTTATTGCATAGAATGATAGTTTTGCCGGATAGAATGATACTCTGAGTTGATAAAATGATACTTTTGACCGACTGATAAAATGATAAAATGATAGGTTTATTGCATAGAATGATAGTTTTGCCGGATAGAATGATACTCTAAGTTGATAAAATGATACTTTTAGCTTATAAATGTTAGGTTTACTGCATAAAATGATAGTTTTGCCGGATAGAATGATACTTTCAGCCGATAGAATGATAGTTTTGCCGGGTAGAATGATACTTTCAGCCGATAGACTGATAGGTATTTTTGGTGTATAAAATGACATTTTTGTTTAATAAAATGATACTTTTACCTGATAAAATGATAATCTAAGCGGATAAAATGACAGTTAGCTTATAAAAATGATAGTTTAGCTGAAGAAATTGCATATAAGCTGATAAAATGATACTTTAACGTGACAAAATGACATAAAACTGATAAAATGATAGTTTTTCCAGATAGAATGATACTTTCTGCCGATAGAATGATACTTTCAGCCGATAGAATGATAGGTATATTTGGTGTATAAAATGACTTTTTTGTTTAATAAAATGATACTTTTACCTGATAAAATGATAATCTAAGCGGATAAAATGACAGTAACCTTATAAAAATGATAGTTTAGCTGAAGAAATTGCATATAAGCTGATAAAATGATACTTTAATGTGACAAAATGACATAAAACTGATAAAATGATAGTTTTGCCGGATAGAATGATACTCTGAGTTGATAAAATGATACTTTTGACTGACTGATAAAATGATAAAATGATATATGTTAGGTTTATTGCATAGAATGATAGTTTTCCCGGATAGAATGATACTCTGAGTTGATAAAATGATACTTTTGACTGACTGATAAAATGATATATGTTAGGTTTATTGCATAGAATGATAGTTTTGCCAGATAGAATGATACTCTGAGTTGATAAAATGATACTTTTGACTGACTGATAAAATGATAAAATGAGCGAAATTCAGAAATTAAATGAGCGAAATTTGGATACGTAAATTTTATCATGAGCGAAATGACATATTTACCCCCGCGCTTTTTTTTATGAAGTAAATCTAAGTTTGAATATCAACCGCGTGATTTTAAAAATGTGTGGTCCAGATTTGGTTGTAGGGTTATTACGGAAATTGGGGTTATCATTATAATGCACCCCTATATATATATATATATATATAGGGGAGCGTTATTCTCCTTTTCACATCTTAGATCCTTTTTCCTTCTTAATATTACGCGTTAGATCTAAGGCATCAACGGATCAGATTGATTCTATAAAACTGGTTCCGTGTTGCATTATAGAAGGTGGTTGTATGCATTACAGGGTTACTATTGACATTTAACGGAAAAGTAACTGCCACATTTTGGTATCTGCGAATAATGCACCACATGGTCACGAGTAATGCATATAATTGACTATATAATGCACAATATGTGAACTGCAATGCATACGAATAAGATGTACCATGTTATGATGTTTGGACACACGTTTCTTGTTTCCCCTAAGGGTTTAATAAGCTTAGGGGCTAGGGTATAATACGTAGACACGTATGTAATCTTCACATGGTAACGAGTAATGGATATAATTGACTATATAATGCACAATTTGTGAACTGCAATGCATACGAACAAGATGTGCTATGTTATGATGTTTGACACATGTTTCTTGTTTCCCCTAAGGGTTTAATAAGCTTAGGGGCTAGGGTATAGTACGTACGCATTAATAAAAAATTATAAAACGATACGAATAATTCACCAAATTGTCACGAGTAATGGATGTTATTAACTATATAATGCACAATATGTGAACTGCAATGCATACGAATAAGATGTACCATGTTATGATGTTTGACACACGTTTCTTGTTTCCCCTAAGGGTTTAATAAGCTTAGGGGCTAGGGTATAGTACGTAGACATTACTAACAAATTGTTGTTATTGGAATATACGTATGTGCATTATTTGGTTTAGGTAGTGCATTATGTAGCTGTTAATTGTCATTATCTCAGTATATTATGCATTATTAGAGGTATTGTGTATATGGGTTAATCAACGGATTGAAGATTACATACGTGCATTTAGTAATGTCTACGTACTATACCCTAGCCCCTAAGCTTATTAAACCCTTAGAGGAAACAAGAAACGTGTGTCAAACATCATAACATGGTACATCTTATTCGTATGCATTGCAGTTCACATATTGTGCATTATATAGTTAATAACATCCATTACTCGTGACAATTTGGTGAATTATTCGTATCGTTTTATAATTTGTTATTAATGCGTACGTACTATACCCTAGCCCCTAAGCTTATTAAACCCTTAGGGGAAACAAGAAACGTGTGTCCAACATCATAACATAGCACATCTTGTTCGGATGCATTGCAGTTCACAAATTGTGCATTATATAGTCAATTATATCCATTACTCGTTACCATGTGAAGATTACATACATGTCTACGTACTATACCCTAGCCCCTAAGCTTATTAAACCCTTAGGGAAACAAGAAACGTGTGTCAAACATCATAACACAGCACATCTTGTTCGTATGCATTGCAGTTCACATATTGTGCATTATATAGGCAATTATATGCATTACTCGTGACCATGTGGTGCATTATTCGTAGCGGTTTCCAGCCATTGTTAGATTACTATTGTACCCTCATAATGCACAAAATAGGACAAATAATGCAACATGAGATTAATTACCCAATGTTGATCTTGACCGTCCATTTCTCTAATCTAATGGCTGATATTAAGAAGGAAAAAGGAGGAAATATAGGAAAAGGAAATGAATACATCCATATATATATATATATATATATATATATATATATATATGGGTGTGATAAACTACAAACCCTTTATAATACAAACTATACAAACTTTAATCCTACTCACTTAATACAATTAATCAACGGTTAATATAAGAGTTTTTCTAATGTCAACATTTCCTACAAATCTGTACACTCCATTGACATCGAACAATCAGAATTTGTACACCCCCGTTGACATAATTTGTACACCCTGTTGACATCAGCCCCCGTCGACAGAATTTGTACACTCCGTTGACATCAGCCCCCCCGTTGACAGAATTTATACACTCCGTTGACATCAGCCCCCGTTGACAGAATTTGTACACTCCGTTGACATCAGTTTGTATAGTTTGTATTATAGAGAGTTTGTATTTGATCACACCTATATATATATATATATATATATATATATATATATATATATATATATATATATATATATATATATATATATATGGAGATGATCAAAATAAAAATGCATTTAAATGCAGAAATGCAGCCCAAAGGGCATCTTAGTCATTCTGTAAATTATTGTAATTGGGTAAGATTGAATGTAGCATAATTCAAGGGAGATTGTGTTAGGGTAAATCAAAAGTCACCCTTTCAGTCTCCCGCTCAACGCTTCATCTTCCTCCCACACTCTTCTCCCCCAACGCGGTGTGTCATACTCCCACTCTCTTAACTTATTCACCGATTAATTCCTTCCGTCGGCATTCTCCATCATAGATTATCTGTGGAATTTCAACAATGGTGGAGACAAGATCTACAAAACTGAACGGTATTTTTTTTTGCTTAAGCATTTTTCTCAATCTACGAAAACCCTACAACCTTAACTCGAAAATTTTGGTTTTAGGTGAGCGGATGTTGCGCTCCAAAACTTCATCTGGAGTCAGTGAGTTCAAAGCATTTGTTTATTTTGTTTAGATTTTGTGTTTTCAAATTCTCGTATTTTTCAAATAAGTTCAGCGCATATGGTAATATAGTTTTTTTTTCCGTAAATATGTAATGCATTATGGTAATTTCAGTGCATATGGTAATTTAGTTCATCCTTCATATTTCCTGATTTTGTGTTTTCAAATTCTCGGTTTGTTTTCTGATTTTGTGTTTTCTGATTCTAGTACAATTGTATTCAATTGGAAAACCGTTCTGGTGAGCTATCAACAATTCGGGAATTTTAATTTTGGTCCAAATTTTGTCGTTTGATTTTAGTTCAGTAAAGTGTTCCGATGTAACTGAAGTTATGAAATTGTTCGATGAAGTATTTTGAACATAAGCAGACGTATTTATTGGAAGAAAATGAAAATGATTTAGCTGATTTTATTTAATTATAAAATGAAATCTTTTCTGATTGGTGTCAGTTGGTGGTTTGTGAATGATTTATGTGTGCGATATATGAAGTGTGTTCAGTTTTAGATGAGTTTTTACTTCTGATTGGTGTTAGTAGGTGGTTTGTGAATGATTTATGTGTGTGATATATGAAGTGTTTTCAAATTCTCGTATTTCTTCAAATAGGTTCAGCGCATATGGTAATTTAGTTTATCCTTCATGTTTTCTGATCCTCGTTTTAAAGTTCAGTGCATATGGTAATGTAGTTCATCCTTCATATTTCCTGATTTTGTGTTTCAAATTCTCGGTTTGTTTTCTGATTTTGTGTTTTCTGATTCTAGTACAACTGTATTCAATTGGAAAACCGTTCTGGCGAGCTATCCACAATTCAGGAATTTTAATTGTGGTCCAAATACTGTTCAACCTTGATGAATGCAATAATCAGTCATGAATGCCTCAACAACAAGCGCATCACAACGAGTTACTACGTAGAGGAAAGCAAAAACAAGGACATTGATGTTGAAAAAATGATAGCATGTTACCTTAAGAAGAAGTGATGGTTTGATATTTGAAATCGGAACAATTTTTCCCACGTAAACTGTAAACCGAATAGTCTAAATCTTCCTTTTTTATTAACTTAAAGTAACCAAAACTGGTATATTGTGTAATACACTTGTTAGAGATTTTTATTAGATTAAAGAATATATTATGGAATTTTTATACTGAGGGCTGCGGAAACATGGTTTTACTATGAAGTAAATGTACTATAGTATGAAAAAACATTTTATGAATTCGATAAAATATGAATGATAATATAAAGAGATCACTCTATATTAAAAATTATTCATTCTATGTAGATATTTATTCATCAAACCATCAGATTAGTTCATCCATCCAAAACGTAATTTGAATAGCCTAACTACTTCATTTATTATGAAACTATATTTATTGAAACCGAAAATATATTCATCTAAGAAAAATATAAAGAAGTTAAAAAACTGAGACAATACATCAAGACATCGTGACGAAAGATATCTTGTATTACTTTTTCTTCTGCATCTCCTTAATCTTTTTGCAATTTCTTGCATCATGATTACCAACCTCGCCGCATTCGGCACATTTACGACCAGGCTTTGCCTTCATCTTCATAGCTTGCTCAAGGCTTGTAAGAGGCCGTCTTCCTGAACCCTTGGTTTTGACAACGTCGGGAGGATGGACATCTATTTCGCTAGGGGCTTGAGAGAGAGAGGCCACACGTGAGTGAGAGGGGGAATGAAGCCGCCACTCGTCGGCGAAGGCATAGATAGGCACTGGAGAGAGATGCAGTGAGCGAGATGTAGAAGATGGATGAGGGAGGTTTTAATCGAAAGTTTTCCATTTCTCGGGTGAAGTTATTTCATTATAAGATGAAATACAGTTATTATAAGATGAAGTGATTGAAACGACGACAGTGTAGAAGCGGCAGTGGTGGCACACTACATTGGTTCATTTTGAGCGAGAGAGAGGGGGGATGACCGGTGGCCTGCCGCCACTCGCCGGCGAAGGCAGAGGCACGAGAGAGAGCGAGGCAGTGAGCGAAGGATTGTTCGATCGGACGTTTGCTGCATCCGGCAAAATTAAGATGCGGGAGAAGGATTGTTCGATTTTTTCATTGAGACAGGGATTGCAATTTGAAGGAGAGCTTGTTGAATATCACGATGGAATGGAATTGGAGATTTAATTGATGGAATGGAATTGCAGAATAATCGTGATGGAATGGAATAACAGTATAATCTTTGCCATATTCACATGGCTTGAATTATGGAAAAGGTGATAACCGCTCAAGTTAAAATTACAAAAGAATCCCCCAGCTATATATTTTGAAATATTATAATATAATTAGGCAATATTTAATAATATTTGATTGCATTAATTATGACCACAAGATTATAAAAATAGGTGGACAAGATTTGGTCTCTAGTTCGGTCATTAAAATTAGTTCGACATTGAATACAATCCTATATATGGGCCGTTATTCTCCTATTCATCCCTTAGATCCTTTATTCTTCTTAATATGGGCCGTTAGATCTCATTCATCAATGGTCCAGATGATCTGCATTATTACACTATAATGGTGCATTATTAGTCGGTGTGCATTATTCAATTGAAAATCTGCATTATTACACTCTAATGGTGTATTATTAGTCGGTGTGCATTATTCAACTGAAAATCTGCATTATTAAATGACAGTGACACCAATCTAACCGTCGGATGACAAAATCGTGGGGCTGAGATTAAAAAGAACAAAGAACAAAAGATACAAAAAGAAAATAAATACATCCACACATATATATATATATATATATATATATATATATATATATATATATATAAGGAAAATGATCAGTACAAAACTTGATCTCAATACAAAATCCAGACCAAATCCTGACCATGAGATTTGACAATCCAATGGTCAATAATTAAACAAAAACACGGAGGGTCATTGTAAAGTAGTTTTAGGTCATATTATAAACTTTGGGTTTGAGGTCATGTTAAGATCATTTCATGTCATCCTTACTATAATGACGTAAAAATAAGCTTACAATGACCTAATAATGACTTTTGTATGCTTGGTTCTGCATTTTTGTAAACATAGTCTAATTAATATGTATGATTTTTAATCTTGACCGTCATTTTTTCCTCATCCAATGAATAAAATATGTAGAGTTCTAGGTTCTACACTTAAGAATGGTTCTATCTTTAACGCAACCCTATATAGGATTGTATATATATATACCATTGGGATGTATTCATATCATTTTTCTATCTTTTGTTCTATTGTTCTTTTTAATCTCGTCCATTCAATTTGAAGATCTAATGGCCCAAAATAATGCCACATGAATTTAAATTAAATCATTTAAAAATTCGAAAATGCTAAATTTGGTATATGCAAATGTGTTTGTTATGGTAACTTCCATGATTTTATCTTCCAAAATCTCAGCGGTTATTCGCAATGATATCACATTCAATCTCTCTTCTCTCCCAAAAAGTTATGCATCTATACTCCATTGATCTCATTAAGGTCTAAAGATCACTTCTGTTTTTGTTTATTGAAGAAAACCGTGTGTTTATTTGTCGCTAATATCGACGATTTGTCGGAGGGCTCGGTCGTTGCTTTTGTTTTACTGAACAATGGAAGAAGGTACATATTTTTTTCCCTGCAACAATATGTACTCCTACTTGTTATCTGAAATTCAGATTTGGTGGATTAGTCGATCGTATGTGATGTTTTGTTTTGTTACCCAAAGTCACGAGTAATATATTATTCGTCTAGTTTCACTGTTCGACACACCGTTCTTGTTTCCCCCAATGGGTTAGCAATCTTCGCGGTTCAGGTTTACTATGTACAAATTAAAAACGCCGTCGCAGTCCACGAGTTTCAGTCATTCATCTAGGGTTTAGGGAACATAGCGGCAAGGTAGTAGTTCTTAATTAATAAACGTAATGTGCATATTCTAGTATGTAATGGTTGTTTTAGGTAATGTAATGCATGATTTGTGATCTATAATGTATATTTTCACTTACCAGTTTAGTTTAATTCAAGTGTGGGCGTGTGTGATTGTTCGTCGCACTTTTCTTGTTTTACCAAAGGGTTTAGCAATCCCTGAGGCTAGGGTGTAGTATGTAATAAGTTTTAAAACCGGCGTCAAAGTAGACGGGTATCAGTCATTCAACGAGGGTTTACAAAGCATATCGGCTAGGTAGTAGTTCTTAAATGATACACGTAATGTACATATTCTATGATATAATGGTTGTTTGTAGGTTATATAGTGCATGATTTGTGATCTGTAATGCATCTTTTCACTGACCAGTTGAATTTAAATTTGGCCGTGTTTGATATATCGACGCATGTTTCTTGTCTTACCAAAGGGTTTAGCAATCCCTGAGGCTAGGGTGTAGTATGTTCTAAGTCTTAAAGACGTCGTCAAAGTACAAGAGCTGCAGTCATTCATCTAGGGTTGCAAAAGCATAGCGGCTAGGTAGTATTTTGTAACTGATACACATAATGTACATGTTATGTAATATAATGGTTGGTTTAGGTTCTGTAATGCATCACTTGTAATATATAATGTACATTTTTTCTGACCAGTTTAATTTAAGTTTTACCGTGTTTGCATGTTCGGCGCACGTTTCTTGTTTTCCCTAAGGGTTTAGCAATCCTAGGGGCTAGGGTGTAGTATGTCGTTGGGGCTAGGGTGTAGTATGTAGTAAGTAACAAAACCGTCCTCAAAGTCCACGAGTTTCAGTCATTCATCTAGGGTTTAGAAATCATATCGGCTAGGTAGTAGTTTTTAATTGATACACATAATGAACATATATTATTATGTAATGGTTGTTTTAGTTTCTGTAGTGGACGATTTATGATCTGTAATGTAAATGTTTGGTGACCATTTTAATTTAAATTTGGTCATGTTTGATTGTTTGGCGCACGTTTGTTGTTTTCCCCAAGGGTTTAGTAATCCTTGGGGCTAGGGTGTAGTATGTAGTAAGTAACAAAATCATTATCAAAGTCCACGAGTTTAAGTCATTCAACGAGGGTTTAGATATCATCTCAGCTAGGGAGTAGTTTTAACTTATTTACATAATGTACATATATTACTCAATAATGGTTGTTTTAGTTTCAGTATTGGACGAGTTATGACATGTAATGTATATGTTTGTTGAGCCGTTTTTATTTCGATTTTATACAGTCATGGTTGTACCTGAATGTTCTCCTAATTTGAAGCCCGTCGTCAGTCAATGCTTAAAGAGATGGCGATGGAAAAAAAGATGTGGAAGGGCATGAGGCCAGCTTGATGTATTTTGTACCACACAACATTATTGGTTTTGTTTTTCGGATTAGTCTTGTGCTTCAATTGGTTGTGTTATTATTATTAGTATTACCACTGTCAACATTTAATACATAATATTATTGCATTATTAATCTGGTTTCGTTCATTATCGTTACTGAAGTTGTACATTATTGGATACTAGCACTTCAATTACTCTATATAATTGTTCGATTACAGTTCATTATTAGACACATTATGTACATTAAACATTGCATTACGAAACTGATAATGTACATTGTTGGCCTTGAAGTTTTACATTATTATTCACACGCACTTAATGGAGTGTACATAATATTATTGCATTATTAATCTTTTTTGCGTTCATTATCATTACTAAAGTTGTACAATATTGGTTACTAGCACTGCACTTAATCTGTACAATTGTTCGACAGTTCATTATTAGTCACATTATGTACATTATACATTGCATTACGAAACTGATAATGTACATTGTTGGCCTTAAGTTTTACATTATTATGGACATGCACTTAATGGAGTGTACATTAATAATATAGTACAGTTAAGCAAACAATTGTCCGATGGGGTTCGTTGACAGTATAGATGGTCGACCTTTCTCCCCCTCGGTTTCTTTTTGCTCACCCTCTTCTGGAGCTGTACTTGTCCCGGCCTCGGCCAATCTTTCCCTGAATTTATGGGCAAGTGCAACCGGAATTACATCTTCGACCGCTTCGTCGATGTCCAGTCTTAGCTGCTTCTCTGCTGTCCAACATACAACATCAGAACATTATTATAACGGAAGCTTTCAGTACTGTGTGACATTTTCATTATATAATGCATCATTCACCAATACACACAACAATTCATTTAATGTATAATACTTTGTAAATAATGTATAATACTTGCTAAACAGTGTGTAGATGCAATCAAATAATGCACAAAGGAATATAACTTTCACTCATTCACCTATGTACACAAGCAGTGGAATAATGCGTAATATTTGATACATAATGTATACTACTAGTTAAATAATGTACAGATTCATTCAAATAATGCACAAAGGTATATAATACAAGCATATTCTGGAGTTCTGGTTTTCACCATTTCACCTATGTACACAAGCAGTCCCATAAAGCCTAATACCTGATAAATAATGTCAACTACTAGCTACATAATGTACAAATTCAATCAAATAATACACATAGGAATATTGCATTCACCATCTAACCCACGCCCCTCAGAAAGCAGTCAAATAATGCCTAATAATTGATAAATAATGTATACTACTAGATAAATAATGTACAGATTCAATCAAATAATGCGCACAAGAATATTGCATTTACCCAATCACCCATGTACACAAGCATTCAAATAATGGATACTATATGCTAAATAATGTGTAATACTAGATAAATAATGAACAGATTCAATCAAATAATGGGCACACGAATATTGCATTCACCCAATCACCCATGAACACAACCAGTCAATTAATAGATACTATATGATAAATAATGTGTAAGCATTAATTACTAATGTACCCAAGCAATCAAATAATGCACAAAAGAATATTACATTCACCCATCTACCCATTTACAAGAACCGTCGACGACTCCACAAAGGAAGACTACTTGATGTACAACTACTCAAGGAATTCTACGTTCAAATGAAATAGATTGGTTACCTGCAGCTTGGGTGGGTTGAGATCTTGAAGGTCGGCCACCTTTTGTCATGATAAATCTGTGAGACAAACCACAAATCAAAACCATATAACATTTCATCTAAATAATTTCCCAATACACAATTGTGAACCAGTAAATAATTACACATTCCATAATATACAAAACCCTAACCAAAACGAAAACGCATTTGTGATTACAGAAAATCGCGACCAAGGCGAGGTTGAAAACAGTGACTTTTGTGAGGAACAATTCACGAATCGACGAGTAGGCGGTGAATATCGCGGTTTAACGGTTGCTATTACCAAAAAATTAATCTTTTTCAACCCTACCTTTGCGTCGCCTTGAACAATATGGTCGCGCACTACGGGAGTGAGATTTGGATAGTGAAACCGACGAAAATCGAACAATTTTGGGAGATTTCCGGTTGCTCCTCAGGGCGGCTAGGGTTTGGAGAGTGGGTGGAATTTGGGGAGACGATTTCCAGAGACGTGGATTGAGGGTGAGACATTTGGAGTGAGAGAGAGAGTGAGTAGACGGAAGGTTGTATCAAAATCTCGCTTGATTTTCGCTCCTTCCGTTTTGGGCGGTTTTCAATTTTGTTGATTTACTAGATTACCCTTATAATGCACAGAATACACCCTATAATGTAACACGGGGCCAGAATTCAGGATTTCATCCGGTCCTTCCATCTATCTAATATAACGCTCAAGATTAAGAAGAATATTGAATCTAAGGGGGCAATAGGAGATTAAGGCTCCCATATATATATATATATATATATATATGTGTGTGTGTGTGTGTGTGTGTGTGTGTGTGTGTGTTGTGATACATACCAAATAGCGAGAACTTAGCTCAAAATACTAGTCTGTTTGGAGAAAGATCGGAGTCCATTTAGTCTATATATCACACACCAGTTGTTTTCACAACCGAAGTTGGACATTAAGTCCGTAACAATATATGTTCCATTAACCGCGCCTTTAATTATTTCTCTAATTCATAAGAAGTGTAACTTTTATATTATGGGTCGGGTTTGGTTTCGGGTTTGGGTCCTCTAAATTTATTGGTAACTAGTACTCTTTCCGTTCGCCATTAGGAGTTCCATTTGAGTTTGACACGAGTTTAAGAAATATAAAGGAAAGTGGGTGAAAAAAGAGAGTGGAATGTGAGAGCTATTTTTATATATTAGTTTTATAGTAATAGAATGTGAGTAGAATGAGTTAGTGGAAAGTAAGGTATGACTACCATTTATAATAAAAGTGAACCGCGGCTTCTAATGGCGGACAAACTAAAATGGTAAATCGGGACTCCTAATACGAGACAAAGGGAGTACAATATGAATGCCAGTCACATTTGAAATCATATATAGCTAGTGACGAGGAAGAGTTCATCTACAAAAATTAAAAGAATCCAGGTCTTGTACATGTCTAATCATATTTATATAGTATTTGTCTTTAAGTAAGTCAATTGAGATATCAATCAATTTCAAAGGTGTTGTACTATGTGAGAAGATGAAGTTAGAGAGAAAACCAATTAGAAATAACCGAGCATTGTGTCCACCTATAAGGAAGTGTGTGAATGGAATGTACGTATATCCATATCAGACAAATATGATTGCTTATATATATATATATATATATAGAGGTGTGATCAAATACAACCCCTATCTACAATACAAACTACAAACTTTAATCCTACACACACCTTGTAAGTAATCAACGGTTAGCAATGAGATTCATATGTCAATGTCAACGCCTAATTCAAATTCTGTTACTGAGAGGAATGTCAAAGCCTAATACAAATTTTGTCACTGGGGGAATGTCAATGTCAACGCCTAATACAAATTCTGTCACAGGGGGGAATGTCAACGCCTAAAGTTTGTATAGTTTGTATTATAGAGGGTTTGTAGATTATCATGACTATATATATATAGGGTAGTGATCTATGGCAAACACCCCTTAACCAAATAACTAGAGAACAAATTATAGCCACAAGATCAAAAAATCAAGGGCTAGTATTAATTTTCGAATTTAAGGAGATATTAGTTCTCTCAATCACAAATTTACTCCACAATAATAAGGCGAGGGTATAATTGTCATTGCAGCCAATTTACGTCATTGAATAAGAAGAAGAAGAAGAGCTCATGGTGTTCAACCATGGTAAACAGAAATCTGTGTTAGCTTTCTCCGATCGTATCGAATAATTGCGATTTCGAGCGGTTTTTGCTTGATTAGATACGCATCAGTCGTTTATGTGTACACACGATGTTTTCCCCAATGTTTTGAGCTTTGCTGTGATTTAATTGTTTTCGGAGAGAGAATATACAGGTGGGAATTGAGTTTCTTAGAAGCAAAATTCATTGAGTTTCTTCGATTACGCTAAGGTGGAAATCATCTAGTGCCTAGTTGGGCAGCGGTGACCCACAAATAATGCCCATAATTCAACAGTCAACTCAGCAGCCGTTTGTCTTTTCTTTTGTTAGTATTATCTTTATGAACAGTTTAATTAATCCGTGAATAATGACCCAGCCAATTAATACTATAACTTTATTATTGAGTTCATTTAGTCAGAGTAAAGAGACTAGTGATGTAGCTTAGTCCTAGGGGGAACTTTTACTTTAGCATAGGAAATTGAGTTTAATGTAATCAAATTTGTCAGTAAATATGGATTAATTTCCAGTGGATCTTTTCTACTCCATTATAAGTAGAAATCATGCTAAGAGTGATGTGTTTTGTAAACAAGAGTGAAGTAAAATCACAATAAGAGTGATGTGTTTTGTAAACAAGAGTGAAGTAAATCACAATAAGAGTAATGTGTTTTGTAAACAAGAGTGAAGAAAAATCATGCTAAGAGTGATGTGTTTTGTAAACAAGAGTGAAGTAAAATCTGAGTAAGAGTGATGTGTTTTGTGAACAAGGGTAAAGTAAAACTTGAGTAAGAGTGATGTGTTTTGTGAACAAGAGTGAAGTAAAATCTGAGTAAGAGTGATGTGTTTTGTGAACAAGAGTGAAGTAAAATCTGAGTAAGAGTGATGTGTTTTGTGAACAAGAGTGAAGTAAAATCTGAGTAAGAGTGATGTGTTTTGTAAACAAGAGTGAAGTATTCAAAATCCACTTCAATTTGACAATTTCTCCATTGAGAAACACCACGGCTCTTTTAGCATGCACTTCTCTTATCAAGGTTATGGATTCATCAACTCAGACATACATCTAAGCATCTAATTTCTGATCAGGTTATAATTATTTTTGGAGAATTACACCAGCCATATACCTAATTCAACTAGTACATAGGAAGAAAATCCTAAAACTGATATTAGAACCCTTGAATAATTTTCAATCCCAATCCATTTCGGTAGAAATTACTAATTAATTTTTTTTACTTAAATCATTTTCGAGCTAAAGCTGAGCGAAAGCGGAAAGAAAAAATGTTATCTCCACTTAGAAAATATATAATGCAAAATGGAATTCCCGACTTTCGGGTCAAGAGAATTTCAAAAATTGCGATGGCATGTCATCACTTAGAATCTTAATCTCAACTTTTATTTTCATTTCTTTATCTAGAATAATGAAGTCACCCAATCCAAATGCAATAACTAAGTAATTATCAAGTTATTGCCATCATCTAAAATGGTGTTCACCGCAGCCGTCATCGCCGCGAACTGCCTGGCGGAGGACGCCTTCAGGGGAAGAACCGGCGCATGTGCGGCGGCGGCGGCGGAGAGGCCGGCCATGGCGGTGGCCGGAGACAATTCAGATTCAGATTCTACAAATGCGCATAACACAATTCACGTTGATACATTTGAGATATTGAATTCCAAAAATGCCCTTTGGCTATTATTTTTTATAAAAATCTACAAGATTATTTAAGCCATAAGATTAATTTGAAGTATTAAGATGTGTGGCTGAGATTTGTTCTCTAGTTATACACTTAAGATTAGTTATATCTTGATCACTACCCTATATATATATATATATATATATATATATATATATATATAGGGTCATGATCTATGGCAAACACCTCTTAACCATATAACTAGAGAACAAATAATAGCCACAAGATCAAAAAAATCAAGGGCTAGTATTAATTTTTGAATTTAAGGAGAAATTAGTTCCCTCAATCACAAATTTACTCTACAATAACAAGGCAGGGGTATAATGGTCATTGCATATCCAAAAATAGGATACGTCGGCAAATTAGAATTCATCTCCTCTTCTTCTCTTCTCCATCCTCATCACCGCCTTGTACCTGCCGTTGTCGCAGCGGCGGCAGGAGATTCAACCTCATTGTGCGATTCAACCTTTTCTTATCTCTTCTGCAAAATTCGCGCGATTCAACCTTCTCGTCAATGTTGGCGTCGCCGTCGTCACGTTCTGCAGGAATCGGACGCTGAATTGGAGGAAAAATGCGTCGCTGATGGCGGAATTGGATGCTAGAGATGAGCGAATCCAGGTTTTGGAAAGGATTGTGGAGAAAGTAGAATCGGAAGATTTGGCGGAGTAGGAAATGCAGATGTGCTTTGATGAGAATGAGATGGTGATTAGAGAGATCGGCGGTGGAAGGAGGTGGATGGTCACAGCCATTGCCACTGCTGCTGCTGTCATATTCTACTTCCATGCTCACAGAAATCATTGATTTTTGTTGATTAGAGTTTCAGTTTTGGATAATTGTTGCTAAATAATGCACTTAATTTGCTTCAATTTTGTGTTTGCTGCACTGGCATATATTTTTTATCACTACTATTATGAGAATTTGATTTCTTGAATCTTGATGGTGCTTGAGTTTGGAATTAGATCACTTCATATTTATGTGTTGTTCTTTGTGTTTTGTAAACAAGAGTGAAGTAAAATAAGAATAAGAGTGATGTAATTTGTAAACAAGAGTGAAGTAAAATCAGAATAATAGTGATGTGTTTTGTAAACAAGAGTGAAGTAAAATCAGAATAAGAGTGATGTGTTTTGTAAACAAGAGTGAAGTAAAATCACAATAAGAGTGACGTGTTTTGTAAACAAGAGTGAAGTAACTTAACAATAAGAGTGTTGTGTTTTGTAAACAAGAGTGAAGTAAAAGAGTGATTTGTTTTGTAAACAAGAGTGAAGTAAAATCGGAATAAGAGTGATGTGTTTTGTAAACAAGAGTGAAGTAAAATTAGAATAAGAGTGATGTGTTTTGTAAACAAGAGTGAAGTGTTTTGTGAACAAGAGTGAAGTAAAATCAGAATAAGAGTGATGTGTTTTGTGAACAAGAGTGAAGTAAAATCAGAATAAGAGTGACGTGTTTTGTAAACAAGAGTGGAGTAAAATCAGAATAAGAGTGATGTGTTTTGTGAACAAGAGTGAAGTGTTTTCTGAACAAGAGTGAAGTGTTTTGTGAACAAGAGTGAAGTAAAATCAGAATAAGAGTGATGTGTTTTGTGAACAAGAGTGAAGTAAAATCAGAATAAGAGTGATGTGTTTTGTGAACAAGAGTGAAGTGTTTTCTGAACAAGTGTGAAGTGTTTTCTGAACAAGAGTGAAGTGTTTTGTGAACAAGAGTGAAGTAAAATCAGAATAAGAGTGATGTGTTTTGTGAACAAGAGAGAAGTAAAATCAGAATAAGAGTGATGTGTTTTGTGAACAAGAGTGAAGTGTTTTCTGAACAAGAGTGAAGTGTTTTGTGAACAAGAGTGAAGTAAAATCAGAATAAGATTGATGTGTTTTGTGAATAAGAGTGAAGTGTTTTCTGAACAAGAGTGAAGTAAAATCATAATAAGAGTGATGTGTTTTGTAAACAAGAGTGAAGTAAAATCAGAAGAAGAGTGATGTGTTTTGTAAACAAGAGTGAAGTAAAATCTTATTATAAGAGTGATGTGTTTATAAACAAGAGTGAAGTAAAATCATAGCTACCAATCATGGGAAAGTGGTGGTGAACAATGCCCGTTCAGGAACTTTCAGCCCTACCATTCAAGCCTTATGTATATTAGAATAATATGTATAAACTAATAAATTTTGGGTCGATTTCCTAAACAGATATTCAGGCTATGTAGTAAGAGCTTTCCTTCAACTTTACTGATACAACATAGTAAGGCATGTATCCACTTCATCCTGAAGCCGAAAGACTAACAATCAAATGCATAATACGAAAATAAGAAATTTCATTCTGCTATTTGCTGGAGAAGTTTCAACTCTCAACCTCTAACCATGGCTTCAGAAAACATGTCACACATAACAATAGCAATGAGTAAACTGAAATGGAATCGCCGCCATGACGGCGTCGGCGCATTCGACATTTCCAGATCCGTAGTCGCCGATCACGCGGGAGAAATTTCCGGACGGATCTTCGGAGCAGTGCGTGCACCACCAAAATCGGAGACTACGGTGGCGGAGGTGGCGGTGGCGCAGATAGAGGAGGAAGAAGATCCGGTGAAATTGGATGAATTTCTCAATTCCAGCTTATGAATTTCATAAAGTAATTTCCGAAAATGCCCTTGGTCTATTTTGTATTATTAAAATAAATAATATTTGTTCCATTTATTTGTGTGGCTGAGATTTGTTCTCTAGTTATACACTTAAGATTAGTTATATCTTGATCACTACCATATATATATATATATATATATATATATATATATATATGGTACACAAAAATAGTTACTAAGAACTAAGAAGCGCAGAAATAAAATGCTGGAATCATTTTATTTACGCCTCAATTAAGTAGGACGTTTGTGAAAATGATATGTAAACTGTATAAACCTCAAACAATTATCATTCGATAATAAGAATCATGTCTGTTTCAAATGAGTAAAATTCATATGATTAAGTGCTTGTTGAAATGGTCCTCCTAGCAATGTAATGTTAACTACATGTATATCATATACTAGCAACGTAATCGCACTACTACATTGTCTTGCACAATTTCCTTTTCTTTTACTGTTTCTTTCTTTAAGAGGGATTGTACAAAGCACTAAATATTAATTTGATCAAGTTGTAGCTAGGATTCCCAACCTCTACTCATATATTGAATTGAGCACATCTACATCAATAGTGGCATTACATATAACTTAGTGTGACTGGCTTAAACCTATACAAATGCAAAATCGGTAATGAGATTCAAACCTCACCTATCACGGACTCAATGTCCCTCATCGGTAATGAGATTCAAACCTCACCTATCACGGACTCAATGTCCCTCATCGGTTATGAGAACATCTGGTTTGGAGTATATATATTAAATAAATTATCTCTCCTAACATACTAGTCGTTTAGGTTGAGTTCTCCTGGTCTGGTCTGTATCACAAACCTTAAACATTTAGCCTAGTTAACACAAACACGATCACTTTAGGGCAAGATCGGGTGATCCATGAAACAGTTATAACTATAGTATTTAACTATAGGTAAATAAACAAATCATATTATAGTAAGTACATTTTATGAATTCGAGTAATATAAGATATTCCCACAATTTTGCATGGTAGTTGACAACTAGCATATTTTGGCAGTTGGTTATGCCTTCACATGTTTGTACTCTTCCAACACTCACTGTTTGCTATATAACACACTACACCACACCACGCCTCTCCATCTCCATCCCATCTCCAATCATGGCTTCCTTCAAGCTCTTACCTCTCCTCCTCCTCTCCATCCTCTCCATTTCCTCCGCAGACATCCTCCAACCCGACTGCGGTTCCTGCTCCCAACCCACCCCCGCCGTCGACCCCAAACCCCCCGTCGACGTCCCCAAGCTGCCCGTGCCACCTGTCACAGTCCCTAAGCTGCCCGTGCCACCAGTAGCAGTGCCCAAGCTCCCTGTGCCACCTGTCACAGTCCCCAAGCTCCCTGTGCCACCAGTAGCAGTTCCCAAACTGCCTTTGCCACCAGTGGCAGTCCCTAAACTGCCCTTGCCACCAGTAGCAGTGCCCAAGCTCCCTGTGCCACCTGTCACAGTCCCCAAGCTCCCTGTGCCACCAGTAGCAGTTCCCAAACTGCCTTTGCCACCAGTGGCAGTCCCTAAACTGCCCTTGCCACCAGTAGCAGTGCCCAAGCTCCCTGTGCCACCTGTCACAGTCCCCAAGCTCCCTGTGCCACCAGTAGCAGTTCCCAAACTGCCTTTGCCACCAGTGGCAGTCCCTAAACTGCCCTTGCCACCAGTAGCAGTGCCCAAGCTCCCTGTGCCACCTGTCACAGTCCCCAAGCTCCCTGTGCCACCAGTAGCAGTTCCCAAACTGCCTTTGCCACCAGTGGCAGTCCCTAAACTGCCCTTGCCACCAGTAGCAGTGCCCAAGCTCCCTGTGCCACCTGTCACAGTCCCCAAGCTGCCCTTGCCACCAGTAGCAGTCCCTAAACTGCCCTTGCCACCAGTAGCGGTCCCCAAACTGCCCCTACCGCCAGTAGCAGTGCCCAAACTGCCCCTGCCTCCGGTAGCGGAGACACCAAAGGGCAAGAGTGGATGCCCGCCGCCGCCGAAAAAAGGCAAGGAAGAGACCTGCCCCATCGACACACTGAAGCTAGGTGCATGCGTGGACCTTCTAGGAGGGCTTGTGCACGTGGTGGTGGGAGACCCCGCCGTGAACGAGTGCTGCCCCATCATCTCCGGCCTCGCCGAGATCGAAGCCGCTGCCTGCCTCTGCACCACCCTCAAAATCAAGGCCCTCAACCTCAAAGTCTTCGTTCCCTTAGCTCTCGAGCTCCTCGTCACCTGCGGCAAGACCCCGCCACCCGGCTACACTTGCTCTCTCTAAACGTAAGAAGATTAATTCAATTAATCAACCAGTCCCATTAAAAATGAAACGTTTCATACTTATTATTCTATTGGTGTTTGTATTGTATTGTTTGCGATGCAGATTTGTGGAATATTCAATTAGCGGACATGAGAGGATGTCACATTTCACAATTCCATTTCTTCAATTTCTAGCTTTTTCCTTGTTAAATTATTTAATTTGCAATTGTTCATCATCATTTCATTATGTAAAACTAGTTCCACGGCGAGGAAACAATTATTGAAGATTGATGTTTTAATCTTTTCAATTGTAATTATTTATTATTTCTCGGGAATGAGATTAATGTATTGTGCTTGAGAGACATGCATAAAAAATGGTCTCGGTTAATTATTTACAATCTTCCTAATTAAACTAATTCATATTTCTAGATTGTCCCATTTGATTTAAGATTATTATTACTAAACTATAATAACAGTATATTCATACAACTTTTAGAATTTGTAAATTTATTTGTGTATTGATTTTTTGAAAAAAATCTTTAGTGATGAAGCTCTGAAATATTTTATTGGGTCAACGTGAATTGTTTGGCTGAGTTATCGTAATTGGATTTTTCATTAAAGCAGCTGTCAATCACAACCCGACACGTGGAATTGGAAATGGAATAGATTAGATTAGATGGATCATGGATGCATGACAGTGTGGGGGCGATTACCACATGAACTTACTTTGTCGTTGCCCCTTCAACAATTTGTGGTGCCTAAAATTACCCTTTTTATTTGTTCTCTTTTATCTTTCTAATTTATATATTTTCTCAATTACCAAAATTGTACTTTGGTGGTAACGATAAAGTGAAAATAAATTTTATATTAAAATTAAACTCAAATGTTGTTGATTAAATTAAAAATAGATGGTGGAGATTTAATTATTTTCTAGTAATTATTATCTACACATTAATAGGATATTGCGGGATAAAATGGTCTATATATCTAACAATTGTATTATATGTAGCTATGTAATTTGAAAGTATACAGTGACATGGTCAAATGCAAACTCTAAACTATGATTTAGACTATTAAAAATTTTACAAAACAATAGCAACAGAAAATATCAACACAGTGTCAATGGTTGACATCACTGACAATGTGTTGATATTGTATTGGCATTGTATTGAAATTGTGTTGACATCAAAATCTTAAAATTTTACACTTGACATTGTGTTGAAAAGTTTGGAGTTTGTATAATATATGAGTTTGCATTTTATCTCTACCCATTATTCATTATTATATACATAGCATTTACTTAGATCATTATATACATTTTACTTAGGCCATTTTTTATATTGCACTTTGGTCATTAAATCACTGTAACGGACTTCTTTAAACAACAACTAATTACAAATTCAAAAACTTTAGTACATTTTTTTGGCATTATATACATTGAATTTATGTCACGGTATATTATATACAGTGACTTACTCATATTAATGTAGTAAGAGCATTATAACACAGGTCGTCAAGGAAATATACAAATTTCTTCGTACAAACATATGCAATTGAAATTCGATATAATCCTTGTAAAATTACTTTTAATTTGATCCTCTTTCCGACCATTATAAGCGAGTCACTTTTCTTTTTGGCATGTTCCACCATAAATGAGTCATTTCAATTTTAAGCAAAAAATCATCTCTGTTACTTTATTTTTTCACCTACTTTATTCTTTTCGCTCCTCTATTTTTCTCTCTCTCTCTTTCGTATTTTTACTCTCTCCACTTTAACTCTTTAAAAATCAATTCCTTAAATCTTGTACCAAAAGAAGTGGCATGGCTTATAGCGGGACGAAGGGAGTATATGATATATGAAAAAATAATTTAAATCACATACCTTTTTGGGACGTCTCAATAAAGTTGAGTTATTTCCTTTTTAACAAAATACAAAACAACCTATTACTCTTATTTTATTCAGCACATACTTTACTCTCTCTTGTCTCATATTTTATTTTATTTCATTTTCATTTAATTCATTTTGCACAATTTCTTATTTTATTCAGCACATACCTTACTCTCTCTTGTCTCCTATTTTATTTTATTTCTTTTTCATTTAATTCATTTTGCACAATTTCTTATCTATGTGTCTAAAAATTTTGACCCAACTTAATTAGAACAAAGGAAGTATAAAATTTAAATCATCAATTGTTATTGGAAGTCATATATGACACTAAAGATTTGAAAAATCTACAACATTATACAACACATCGGTTTAATTATGTGACATTATACAACCCATTGGTTTAATTATCCACATTACACTACAACATTATTCAATTGTATCCACAACATTATCGATATTTCGTCTTACAAAAGGTTGAAACCCCAACCCTAAGGGCTCCACACATCCCGATCCGACAGTATTGTGAGGGGTGTTAAATCCAGGTATGCATTAACCTGGTAAGGGGAATGACCTAACCCACTGCCTACTAGAAGTCCATCTTTCAAGGCCTCACACTTGTTCATAAGAGGTACTGTAACTACACGACAATAGTGAGATTTGATCATTGGCCATTATCGATATTTCATAACTACAAATAGATTGATTCCCTAATAGTATATCCTTAATGAATAAAATGACGTAAATAATACGGGTAATCACCCTAATCTAAAGGCATTGTACCTTAGTTTTGATATAAGACTTGGTTTTATTTTTGATTCATACTATATCCCTGTATTTGATAAATTTTATCACAAAGTTATAAAAAAAATATTTATCCTATATCAACTATAGTATAAAATTAGTAAATAGTATTCCATCCATCCCATTAAAATATAGGTTTTTTAAATGACATGAGAATTAATGAATAATTGGTAAAGTAAGAGAGATAAGGTGAATGTTAATTAAAGTAGTATTAGTGGATAGTTGGACCACATTATTATAAGTGTTTAATGAGTTGTAATGGTGGATCATAATGATATAAGTTGTAAATAAATAAATGTATATGGGTAGTGGGTTAAGGATAATTTTTCATAAATGGACATTCCCATATTTTTATAGGATAGGTGAAAATAAAAATATACATATTTTTATGGGACTATAATGTGTAAAAAAAATCAATTTTAAATTGATCAGATATGCTCATCGGGAGAGAAATCAAAAGAAAACAAAACTTATGTGTTTGGATTTAAAAAATACTAGAAAATACTGAAATTTCTTGTAAATAGACCCAAACATATATTTGTCACTCAATTTCACAATAATTTCCAAAGTTTTATAGTTCAATATGCAATCATCTTAAAATTAAATAAATTAACATAGAGATAAATCAATTTGTAAAAAATCACATTATTTTAATACAGTAGTAACATAAGCCTCTTTAGGCATAGATATAGATTAAGCACAAACAAAATAAACACAGAAATTTGTATCTAGATTGCTCATTTGCAGACATAGTTGTCTCAAGTTGAGATTCACAGCCTCAGTGACAAAATTGTATACAATCATGCATCTCAAGTTAGGTTTACAACACAACACAATTAGCTGTATAAGAGAGTAAAAGGTTCTCTCTCTTTTTTTTGGTTGAATGATTCCTGAACAGCCTTCGCATAAATCCACATATGCGGTCGTCTACTTGAACGAGAGCTTTCACTCGTCCAAATAGCACAAGTTCAGCTTCCAGAAGTTGCATCCGCTGCAGCTACAGCGGAAACCTTATCCCCTATTGAGCCACCTGCATTTGGTACAGTATCGACTGAGGATGCCCCGGTAGGTGAGGTCGACTGTGTGGTCAAACCAGAGAGCTTTGGTTGGCTCAAGGCATGGCAATGTGGGCAGTAGTAAGTAACATATGGATACTCTTCTTTCCTTGCCAGACCTGAAAATATGTAAAGCAAGAGAATGTGCATCGTTTAATCACACACCATAAATTCAATCTAGACGCTAGGTACGTGAAACGAGAGAAGTAGTCACTGTTTACCATTGTGCATGTGGCAGTTTCCACATATTAGTGCGTACGACTGTGTTGGATCGTCTCCCACGAGTAAAGCAGCAAATCGAGCTATCCATCCCCCATCGTTTGTTGGACCTGTTTGGGTGTGATGCTCTACAATCATCTGATGTGTAATTGCATTTTTTGTACTGGTATTTGTACGGGATGGTTTCCTATTTCGTAGCCCATTAGTTCTTTCAACTTTCATGCCATTGCTCTTTCCAGTAGAAACATTCTGTTTAGAATCATCTTCCATGTATAGTTTCAGACCAGAATCTGCACCCAACTTGGCCGCCAGCACTGTGGCAGCAGCTGCCTTGGCAGCCGGATCAGTGTCGTACCTCTGCATCGAATAATTTATACACATTTGTGATGAGATAGTAAGGGAATATGAGTAATTATACTGTCACCCCTACCTGTATCAGCTGTTGAGTAGTATAATAATTTGTTCTCTCTTTCAGTTCATCTACTTTTGCTTGCCTCTCCGCTCGAAGCTTTTCAAGCATCTTCTTGTCTTTCTGATCAACTGCAAGATGTATCGATAATTCAGTACAGTTTCCGCAGGGGCAGAGTTGCAAGAATAATTCAGATAAATGGTAAAGCTGTAAGCCAATTCTGGCAAAGAGCTAGACTATAATGACAGGAATCTATCAGATCATGACACATTTACAGATATCTGGATTAGAATACTTCCATTTTCCTTCTAACAAAGCATGTATGCACGCAAGCAAACACAGAGAGCGAGAGCAAGAGAAAGAGCAGTAAAATGCTTACACATCCTTGTGAAGGTGAAGTAAGTAATGTAAGATAATGCCGGCAGCAGAAACACTGGGAAGACTAGCAGCGCTCTCATTTTCCAGTCCGAGACTAAAGCTCTTGTGGTCATGATAGCATACCCTAATGCCATCGCCTGAGAAGTTATAAATACTAACAGAGTCATATCAAATTCCAACTAACCCCCATTTGTTGCCGCAGTGACGAGCATATCAAAAGACATAGCCATCAACTAGCAAACAATTTACCTCGAGAAGAAGTGAGAATAGCATCAGGTGCCTACTCATTCTCCGCCAGCTATTCGAACGTCTCGTGATCCTTGAAAGAATAGTGGCCTCTTCTTTGGATATATGTATTGCAACCTCTTTTCAAAATCATCCCCATGTAATCTAAATATCGCACCCCATAGTCTTGATAACAACCCTTTTCTCTTCTTCACTGTTTTCGTTTTGATCTCAGTCGATGCGGTAGGCTCTTTAACATCGTCCTTAGAAGCTGCAGCCATCCCCTGCTACATGGAAGACCAGAATTTAAACTCTCAAGTCACTTTTCACCATAAATTTTCCACAAAATAAGTCAGGACACGACTACTAAGGCCCTTCTTGGTATGATGGAATGGAATGTGATTCGTACTTCCATTCTATTCATTTGCTTGATACAACGGAATGAAGGATGAAATGGAATGAAAATGCAAAGAAAATGTCATTTCATTCCTATCTTCATTCCATTTCCATCTTATTCCATTTCGTCATATCAAAAAGGACCTAAGTACTCGTAAACAGCTAGCAAAACACAAAACCGAGTAAGAACAAGGATTGAGCTAAAAAAACAACTACTTGGAAAGGGTATACACACAGGACTCCTGCAAGAAGCAGCTAGATAAACCACAAGGATCAATAGAATTGAAATGGGAAAAGTTAATATAATAGTAATAAATGAATAAAGTCTCCCCTGAAATGAAAATTTAAACCCCAAGTAATGTTATAATCTGACCTTTGTCCTGATTGGAGCTGTCTCTGAAAAAGCCAAATCTGGATATGAAATTTGAAGTGCTGTAGAATGTAGATCTTTCAAATGGAAATAATGAGGAGAGAAATTCAAAGCAGCAACTGCCAACTGCCACCAACCATGTTTCAACAATCATCATTGTTACATCGCAAAACAAACATTTTTGGGATTGTATTTCTTAATGTCATTTCCTTATTAACTTGTGTTGTGATTCATTAAAAATATTCGTCACTACATTTGTTTAATCTTTTTGGAGTTCAAAACTCTAAAACATTCTAAACTTGATTGTTATTGAATCATATCTGCTTAATCTTTTAGGTGATTAAATGTAAAAAAAACTATACTTCTCCATTTGTATCAAAAGTTTTTCAGTATAAAAACATGTCAGTAGGATTAAAAAATAAAGCAGACTGCAAATGGAAGGTGAAGCATGCATCTCTGTAAAAATTGGTAGCTTGTTAGCGCATATTCATTCCAAAAGAGCTAAGTAATTTCTCTGTGTGGCACCCAAATCTACCTCTAAACACACATCAATCACATCACTATGAACCAAAACTAAAACTTCCAACTCTTATTTGCTGAATTTGAACTATATATATATATATATATATAGGGTCATGATCTATGGCAAACACCTCTTAACCATATAACTAGAGAACAAATAATAGCCACAAGATTAAAAAAATCAAGAGTTAATATTAATTTTCGAATTTAATGAGATATTAGCTCCCTCAATCACAAATTTACTCCATAATAACAAGTCAGGGGTATTATTGTCATTGCGGATCGAATTAAATCCAAAATCATGTTAGGTGCAAAATTGAATTCATTGAGAAATTCATTGAGAAACGGCGATGAGAGGGAAGGCGAGTAGGAGGATGAGGCTGCGGAGGAGGCTGCTGACCTCGATCGCCACGAGCATGAAGTAAGGGAAGGAGGAGCGGGAGATCAGGAGCATTCCGTCGAGATCCGCCGCGATTGAGTGGCGGTTCGAGCTGTAGGTGGTGGAGCCGTAGACGATGGAGGTGCAGTCGGTGTAGACGGTGGCGGCTCGCTCGATGAAGCTGATCGGCGTCAGCGGCCTTGAATTGAGCGGACTTGGCTTCAGCTGATCCATTTGATTTTGGTTTCTGCGAAAGCTGTGTACAAATTAGTTTTTAATTAATATCGTAATAGTATTGTTGATACGCGTAACCATATTGTAATTGAAGTCACTTTAGCTATTCATAAAAAAACATGAAAAACATAAAAAAACACCAGGTGCGAAGAAGCGAAAATCTGCCAAGAAGAAGAAGGAATATCAAATTCATTCCAACAATCACTTTTGTAAACAAGAGTGAAGTAAAATCACAATAAGAGTGATGTGTTTTGTAAACAAGAGTGAAGTAAAATCACAATAAGAGTGATGTGTTTTGTAAACAAGAGTGAAGTAAAATCAGAATAAGAGTGATGTGTTTTGTTAACAAGAGTGAAGTAAAATCAGAATAAGAGTGATGTGTTTTGTTAACAAGAGTGAAGTAAAATCAGAATAAGAGTGATGTGTTTTGTAACAAGAGTGAAGTAAAATCACAATAAGAGTGATGTGTTTTGTAAACAAAAGTGAAGTAAAATCATGCTAAGAGTGATGTTTTTGTAAACAAGAGTGAAGTAAAATCATAATAAGAGTGATGTGTTTTGTTAACAAGAGTGAAGTAAAATCAGAATAGAGTGATGTGTTTTGTAAACAAGAGTAAACTAAAATCAGAATAAGAGTGATGTGTTTTTTAACAAGAGGGAAGTAAAATCAGAATAAGAGTGATGTGTTTTGTTAACAAGAGTGAAGTAAATCACAATAAGAGTGATGTGTTTTGTAAACAAGAGTGAAGTAAAATCATTCGAATAGTGATGTGTTTTGTAAACAAAAGTGAAGTAAAATCATGCTAAGAGTGATGTGTTTTGTTAACAAGAGTGAAGTAAAATCATGCTAAGAGTGATGTGTTTTGTTAACAAGAGTGAAGTAAAATCAGAATAAGAGTGATGTGTTTTATAAACAAGAGTGAAGTAAAATCAGAATAAGAGTGATGTGTTTTGTTAATAATAGTGAAGTAAAATCAGAATAATAGTGATGTGTTTTGTTAACAAAATCACAATAAGAGTGATGTGTTTTGTAAACAAGAGTGAAGTAAAATCACAATAAGAGTGATGTGTTTTGTAAACAAGAGTGAAGTAAAAATTTTTATACTCATTCATGTGGCAAAGCAAAAATCCATAATTGGATTTATATTTCTGATCCTAGAAAACAAAATAATCCAAAAACACATTGGAAAGGTTTATACTTATTAATTACTATCATCAAAATGTTGTGTTTAACCTAATATGTCAATAAACCCAAGTACCCAACTACTGATATATTCTCAACAACCAATCTTTCAATGTTTCTCGATTTTACATGTTACATTGAATTGAACAGCAATAATTCAATTCATTTAAGGTCCATCCTCCAGTGTTGATTGAACGATTGATCTGTTCTTGAAGCTCCCAGTTGCGATGAGAAGCTTGGCTCAGTCGCTCCCTCAATTCGTTCAACTCATGCTCTGCCTTTGCCATATCTGCCAACGACTTCAATTGCACCTCCATGCTAGCAGCCCTCTCCTCAGCCAACGCCTTCTCCAGATTCGAAATACTCTCCTTCAGCCTCGACTCATGGCGATGGTTTACTGCAAGTCCGACGGCGCCGCCCTGTGCCTCAATTGCGACAGCTACGTCCACTCTGCTAACGCCGTCTCGCTCCACCACCTCCGCTCTCTAATCTGTGACCGCTGGGGCAGAGCTGACCGCCGGAATCCCCACTCCTCTCCGTTGGGATCAAATCACGTAATTTGATCGCTGATTTAAATTTGATAATGTACCTTCCAAAAATACCCTTGGCCTATTTTGTATTATTAAAATAAATAATATTTGTTCCATTAAGATGTGTGGCTGAGATTTGTTCTCTAGTTATACACTTAAGATTAGTTATAGGATTGTATATATATGTTACAAATCCCTTTTCCAAGGATTGTCAAACCTACCTGCTAATTAACCCTGAGGAGGAGGAAGGCGGGGGGCTTCAACAACCAATCAACAGCTTCCGTTCAACGTCAGTTATGAAATCTGATTCCTCTGTGATGTCTCAACTTGGCAAGAGCGTCTTGAGTTTTACCATGCTTTATATCAACATAAATAGCAGTAAGAATAGCTTGGGAACTATTCGGTATATCAGAAAATGCGTTGGTTAGAAATCGTTCAGCCTGCTCTAAGTCTCCCTGCAGTGCAAAGTGGGCAGCAAAATTTGCACAGAACAGCCCCCTAGCTTCCTCAGGGCTGGAAAACACTAAGGCTAGGGATTCATCTCCTATTGTGCCACCATGTGACTCATCAGTGTCAGCCACTTTTTCCACTGTCCACTTCTCACAGTCGTCTTGGGAGTATGGAAGCTTAATATTGTTACTGTCGGGCATGTACATCGCCAAATGCTCAGCAGCTTCCTTTGGCCTATTTAACAGGCATAACGCCTCTGCAGCATACACTGTGCCTAAAAATATGTACATCTTTGAGCAGTCAGGAAGTTTTAGTAGGGACCTTGCTGTTGAAAGAGCTTTTGAGGGATCTCCTAGTGCCAACTCAACAAATGCTAAATCAGCAAGCACGGCTTGTCTTATCATCAGGTTCTCCTTCAAGAGAATACGTTCGTAATCAAGAATGGAGTTATCCAACGTGCCACCCAGAATTTTTCCGCCCGTGTGTTCTTTTACTTTACCATTGGCATTAGCTGGACTTGAGCTAGAAGCTACAGTAGGTGCTTTGGGATCACCACCAGTGGCATTCTTGACATTTGAACTCGGCAATAGTGGTGCTTCTCCCGACTCATTTTCCTCAGAACCGGGGGCCTTGGCAGCCCTGAAATAGTTTGTGTCAGAGTCTAATAAGAACAAAGCATTTACAAGGGCCTGCCGGGCAAGAGACATCGAGATATCAGGATGTTTTCCATCAAATGTAATTGAACTTTCCATTCCAACATATCTTCCCTGACCATTGGATGAACCATATCTTAGAGCAAGCTGTCTCCATTTCCCCCTGCCAATGACATTGGCTTCGATCTCAGAAACCGCAAATGCTGCTGATGATTTTATTAATCCCTTATCTAGGGCCATCAAACAGCACTCAGCCATTCTTAACCATAGAAGAGGTCTGTTATAAAAGATAAGGCTGGCCTTTTGAAAGCAGCGAGCTGCATGAAAGGGTCTGCCACGGGCTAATGATTGAACACCACAATTATACATAATCAGGAGGGATTTATCCTGAGACAAAGTTAAAAGTTTTGGAGGCTTCTCTTTCCGTGCAGCTGAGCTACTACTTAAGGCTTTGGAAAAAAATACTCCTGATGTATGATGCTTACCAAGCCGATAATAGATGCAGCCAAGATCATTGTAGTACATGCTAGAGAATTCCATCTCAATGCTGTTAGTTGATGCCATCAAAAGCTTAATTGCTTTGCGGTGGTTTCCACAAACATATTCAAGTTGTGACTTTAGGTAGAGAGCCAGGGGATAATCTTTGCCACGAATCAGATTCATAGCTATCTTCACCTCACGCTTGGCTGCTTTCAGGTTCCTGGTGAGAAGCAGAAAGCGAACCTTGTAAAGATGTAACTTAAGCTTTAAATCAGCAGTTGATATCAAACCCTCTGGTTGGATTCTTTGAAGATCATTAGCAGAGACAATGCCAGGTCTTTGAAGATTTTGTCCACTTATGTCAAGAGAAGATAGTAACCGCAAATGTTCATCTTCAAGTGCTTCCTCCGATAATGTTCTAGTTAAGGAATTATCTGAAGTAGAATCAGGGTGAGAACCATCTTGAAGGGTCGAATTGTTGGAAAATGATGTAGATTTTGAAACTAATAGAGGTTGTTGGTGTGCCAAGGATCCATTATCTACTTGATTGCCCACACTGCTAACATAAACCTTCTCCATGTAGCTTATCACATCCTGAAACAAACAAAAAAAAATCATACTTACTCACTATCAAGTGGCATAATTGAGCAACGGTAGATACTGATATCAATGCCAAAAGAATTACTCCGTCCGTCCCGGCTAAGATGACACATTTCTTAGTCAGCACAAGATTTTAGATGTGATTTTAGATGTTGTTGGTTAATGTGTTTGATTGAAGAGAAAAGGTGGGTGTAAGAATTAAATGGAGATAAAAAGAGAGTTGAGTATTTTAATTGGAGAGAGAAAAAGTGGTTGGGTTAATTAATTGGAGAAAGAATGTTGCTTTATTGTTTCCAAAAATAGAAAATGTGTGATCTTATTTGGGATAAATTGAAAAGAAAAGTTTGTCATCTTAGCTCGGACGGAGTGAGTAATATTCTGCTGGGAACTGACAAATCAAGAGGCAGATAACAGGGCTTACAGCACACTGATAATATATATCTAACACAAAAATGTAACTTAAATTAGAGGCTTATCTCCATACACTACGAAGTAGCAGCTTAACCAAATAAAAATGATCAAACCATGCAGTTTCAACTTGTCAAATATTAATACTCCCTCCATCCCAAGATAAGCGAGTCATATTCCTTTTTGGGATGTCCCACTATAAGTGAGCCATTTCCCTTTTTGGCAAAAAAATTCTCTCTCACTTTATTCTCCACCTACTTTATTCCCTCTTCACTCCTCTAATTTTCTCTTTCTCATACTTTACTCTCTCCACTTTAACTATTTAAATACCAATTCATTAAATCCCGTGCCCAAAAGAAGCGCTTCGCTTATCTTGGGACGGAGGGAGTATAAAGAATCTCCAACTGGTAATAAAGCTAGTAGCTTATAAGATGTTCCTTTTCCATTAAGCACCATCTCCAATCAGAATGTAAGTATTCCCAAACATCAGGGAAGGGTGAAAGAATACAAAATGCACAGAAAGGGAATGGACAACCTCGTCACCAGAGAACTACAAATTTACATTCGGCCACCTAACTCTACCTACAACAATCAATTGATTAAAGCTTCTCTCTTAAATGCAGTACAATTTGTTTAGTGTCTTTGATCCATGATTAGAAGTTTCAAAACAACTGAAGAATTACTGCAAGAAACTTCAAAGCTAGAAACATGATATTATAAGAGATCCAAATTGCTAAATGACAGCTGTAAGAAAAAAGACAAGCATCTTTCCATTTCAGTCATATTGCGACTTTAGAGACATCTAAACAATTTCATGCCATCTTCAGAGAAAATTTATCCTAAAAATATATCATTTCAGATTTGCCAACAATACATGTAGAATCATTCACAACCACTTCTCTGATCGCTCTACCACAATATACAGTCTCAAGGAACAATATCCTGGAAAAAGATGGTATAAAACAAATCCTAAAGTTATTTCATGGTGAAAGAAACAAATAAAAATATACATGCACAACACAGATAGACCAACTTTTATAGGAAAAGCGCAGCTTATCAAATGCAGAGAGCATATATTCCAACAGTAACTTTTGTTTTAATAGAGGAAGAACTCGCTAATAGAAACTATTTTACTTCAAAGGCATATTAGGGTTGCTTGGGTGGGCAACAACAACCCTATTTAAGAGACTTTAGTTTATGCAACCTTGCAAATTCCTTTAACGTTAATCTTTTCTATGAAAGGTTAGGTAAGCCAAGATTCAGATTGAGATCAATGAAATGCCTAATCATTTTTACATGAGTACAGTTATATACACCCCAAAATCCAAATTATGAGGAAAAATTAATTGATGAAGAGAAATCTTTATTTGTGCTCTTTCTTTGTATTTATACCTTGTTTAAATCAAAGAACCCTCAGCCATAAAAGTATAGAACAAAACCTGTTGCTTAATCCCCTCAATACTTTTGTACCATTTGAAAAGAATACACATTTAATTTAACATAGAATGAACTTACGGCAGATCTTGATGCATTATGAGAAAGTAATGCGACGTCTAGCAGCAAAAGGCATATACACAGAGCTGTCCCCTGCATGTGATAGCATAGAACTCAACCAGAAGAAAAAAAGGTATCAAGATATGAGATTCTCAATAAATTACAGGTTCTACCTCACGAATAGGTTCAATGGTCTGATACAAAGTGTCCAAATATGAGAATGATCTTGCAAATTCATGAAGATGGTACCAGATGACTGCCTGCAGTCAGATCCATGAATGGATATGTGAAGTTAAAGACAACCTGAACTTCAGGATCAAGAAAATGCCAAGATGAACATAGACATACTATGTTGTAAGTTGCCACTGAGATATCAAATTCATAACTGCGCACAATAGATGAAATAAGATGTCGGGGAGCACTATTTCCCTTGATGCTGGAAGTCTGTTCGCCTCCATTGTTGCTGGAAACCTCTAAGTGTTCTCCAGATGCACATGCAAGTTCTTCACTTTGTTCCTAAATTAAGGGAAAAACAAAATCAATTGGAGATAAAAGAAGTAAAACATAAAAACTCAAATATGTTAGGTAATTTATATATCTACACAAAACACTATATAGAGTGGACCAAATAGTCTCTAGTAATATAAGAAGATAGCATGTAAAAAGTTTAAGAAGAAGATGAGGAACTATTTCCAGTGAGGCAAAATGCACAGTATGCACCACAGGGTTTCATATAGAAGTTGTAACAAGTGATTTTGGTTAAATTAAGCATACATACAAAGACTATCATAAACTGACATGATATGCTTCTTCGTGCAAAAGCTGACAACCTAAACACCGGTTACACTGCAAACATTTGTTTTCACATGCATATTTGCACTTAATACAAAGCATATATATTTATCATATATAGACAAGTGAAACACTAGCAAAATCACTCAGAATATAGCATGCATGAACTTGAACACCAGTATATATACCACATACTCAAGCACATAACATGAACAACTGTATTGCAAACCACTATATATTATCCCGGAGGTAAAAGATCAACAAAGACATGCCCCACACATCCAGCATAGGAAGTCAGCTTGTCCAATTTGAAGTGTAGTGAGAAGCATGCCTAACCAAACTTCTACGAGGTTGGGGAGAAGTGGTGTGGTGAGAGCATTTATCACAGGTCAAGAAACAGTACAGCAACTAGGCAAACATCTGATTTCTCTGTAGCACTACCACTGTAGTAAAAGATTTTTACAAGGTGAAAAACCAGAAACTGCAAGGCACATCACTGGAGCATTTTACTCATGCAGGCTAATCATTTCATCTAAGTCTGTAACTCTTGAATAAGTCCTTGAAACCCTACATCGCGTGGTGTTGTAGTCATTTTGCTCTTTCAAATCTTATTCTCATGTTTCTTATGTGTGTTGACATCCCACCATACTAACTAACCTTTCATTGTACAAGTCACTATATGAAATTTCCACACCATATATAATCTGGTAGGAGTGAATATCAAACCCACCTTACCAGCAAAACTGAAGTTGGTTTCTACTGTTTTTAACTGATGTCTATCAAATTTATTGGCAAAGAGAATATTCGTGAAACTGTGATTTTCATCCAATTAAATAGCATCCATTTCATTCACAAATCACACTTAATTTAACAAAAGACCTAAAGTTGAAGTGATTCCATGCACTATGAGGAAGAAGGCAGAGAGTGCCATTTAAACACAAACCTTGATTTTTTCCAGTGCTTTAATAAGCCTTCTAGGATCTGAACATCCACCTTGTAAGCTCTCAGCAATGGCAATATTATGACGCATCTAAAATGAAAAAACGAAATTAAAAATTCCATAACACAAGAAAATAATTGAAAATGCTCTAAAAACTACAACTTGGAACAATTCAGGAGAATGTAATTGACCTTTGGATCATCCTCCTTCTGCAGTAACTGATTCAAAACTCTCAAACAGTCCGCGAACATCCCACTCTGAAAGAGCACGGCAGCCTCCTTAGCAAGACCCTCTGTGGACGGTGATCCGTCTCTAGTATTCAATGTCACTGACGAAGAGGGGGAATCCATTGGCACGCAGATCGATGAACGAAACCCTAACCCTCAGTGTCAGCTACTGTAGAACTCGCATGCGAATTCGAATTTCAACACGAAATGAATCGGAGTTAGAAATGACTAAACCCTAACGATAAATGAAGGCTTCAGGAAGCTATGAAAGATGAAGATATACATAAACAACCATGTACGCATAGCATATCTCCTACTCCATCATTCCTAATCATCTTATAACATGTAAGTGATGATGGTATTATTATTTTATTAAGTTGAGTGTGGGGTAGGAAATGATGGAGTAGGAGATCCGCCCTGGTACACGTACGTATATAATTTTATTGAGTTTGTATGGTGTATGTATATATGTGGAGTATTTTTTTAGGGGTTAATCATAGATGTTCTCAACTTACGGAATTAGCTGACCGGATTTGAACTCGTGACCACAACTTTGTCCGATCAATTATGCTACAATCCTTTGGTTGTGGAGTATTTTATTGAGTATGCACCGGTGGATAAATGATACTCCCTCCGTCCCGGACTACTCGCACATTTCATTTTCGGCACGGAGATTAAGGAATGAGTGTGTAGCAAAGTCAACAATTGCGGCTGTAGGTGATAATTTTTATTAAAAATGGAAAGAGTGCAAATAACTTGGGACGCCCAGAAAGGAAATAAGTGCAAGTAGTGCGGGACGGAGGGAGTATATGATAGGACATTTTATGTGAGCATCTTATATAAGCATGTTTGATGCGAGTTGTTTGGATACTATGTTTCACAAATATAAGGATTTAAAACTACGCGAAACTGAGCGTTTGCTTGTCAAATTGGTGTCCAAGCAAAGCCCGTGTTTTAACCCCTAAACCCTATTCATATCTACCTAGGGTGTGTTTGATAATAATCACATGAATAAAGCCCATTACAATATTCTCAAGTGTTTGATTGAGAATATGATTACAGAATCCTTTTATCTTATGTTTGATGGGTAGTAGTATATGGGCCACGATTAGAAACAGATGTTTGATACATTGGTGGAAGTTTTGAATTTTATTTACTTGTAACCCTAAAATATTTTGGAAATCACTGAAATCTATTTTCCCTCTTTCATCTCCTGCGTTTCTCACAGAGATTTTGCGGGGAAATCTGAAATTTGAAGAGCTTCACTATTATCTCTCTTCTTTTCTTCTAATCTCCTACTCATTTATTCTTCCAATTTTTCCATTCTGCTGCATTTCGCAGTAAGTTTTTTGAATGACTTTGAAATTTAGCATTCACAATAAAGCTGAGTTTCAATAGCTAACAAAGAACATAACAATCTAAATTTTTTGAATGACTTTGAAATTTACACTCTCACCGGAAACCACTTCCATCTTGAATCCTGACATTGGTCATCCACAGGAAGGGGTTTTGCCAGAAATAATTCATGTAACATAATAACGGCTTTAAGGACGACATTAACATAGTGTGATATAGTTTGCCCGGATCTCCAGAAATGAAATCCCACCCTTCGATTTTTATCATGATGAGCGAGCACACCTAAGAACATTGCAATTTGTTCTTCAACATATACATACTTCCCATCGACTAAGCCAGCTTGTTCACGCAGCAATAAACATAATCTCCCGAAGTAATTACGATCCATTCGAAGATTATCAATGCACTCCTTGTCGTTCAAACCGACCAGTCGTGTGAGGTGATGAACTTGGGCAGGGATTCTCTCTAAACGAGAAAATTTACGCCTAACCCTCCTCCCGTCCTCACCTTGCTCAACATCTGCTAGCATTCCATTGGCTTGAAGACAACATATAATCCGTAGTTGATGCACGCGAATAATGTCAAAGATCATCAACGCTAGCTTCGTTTGACAACCCACCATTATCCATGGTAACACGACCCCTACTGGTGCAACTTGTCTGTCCAAATTGAACAACACATGTTAGAGGATTATACTACATAAATAAATGATGCATTCAAATATTAGATGACTTTGTTTAAGTATATGTTCTATTTTAACTGTTTTTGAAAGATAATCCAATAGAGAAGTTGCTCTTCCTATCACATTTGTAGGAGACATTCATCAGCTCACTAATTTATATAAACGTAGTATAAATCAATCTCTGATTTTTTTAGCTATAAAAATGTTTAATTATTTGCAGCGAAATTGCATACAAGACGTGCCTCAGACAAATGAGGTATCACCACAAAGTGAGGCAGTTCAACAAGAAGTTGTGAGAAAAAGGTTATAAACGAAGAAGTCTAATTTTGTGTGAATTTCAAGTATTAGCAGAGACCATCAAAGCAGCTTGGGAATGGGCTTATAAAGTAGTTCAACTTGAATCAGTACTTAGGGCATGAGAAGAAAATACATCAAAGGAATTGTAGATGATTATGACCAGAAACAAAAAAAAATTAACAAAAATAACCCTCATGGAGAATAGCCCTATCAATTCAACATAAAAGGTCATCCAGCCAAGGAAGACTGAATTTTGCCAAAAAACACACAAGTTAGCACAGAATTTGAAGAACTACGCTATTATCTCTTCTTTTTTTCTAATCTCAGTCACCTACTCATTTATTCTTCCAATTTTATGCATGAAGCAGTAAATTTTTACTTCTTTCCTTCTTTGTTTTTTTCAAGTTCAAATTAACCAACCTGGAAAATGATTATGGATCTGCAATTGGATGGGGATGGGTAATTTTTGGTTCCCACACACGGCGCCGGAAAATCCTCGCCAGCTTCTATGGTTTTTCCGCCGATTACCCGCCGTCCTCGATGGAGTTTGAGTGGCTTATGTTGTGGAAGAAGGATTGAAATGAGAGGAAGGTAGCATTGGAAATGACAATCTTTTTCTTGACACAGGATAGAATATAATCGGCCCCTTTACCTCTGAAAAGTTATCTGCCATATTTTAGTATAGATTCATGGGCTTGACCGGGCCTTACTTATTTACATGGGCCGCCAGAAAAATTTTCATTTGGTATCAAACACCATATTTTGACCAAAACATTGCCTTTTCTAGAGTATTGGGGCCTATCAAACACACCCCTAATGAAGTTGCGATTAGACGTCTCCAAACCGAACCGGCCCGGATGAACCGGCCCGGAACCGTCGCCGGCGGTTCCGAACCGGAACCGGAACCGTCACCTGCGGTTCGAACCGGCACCGGAACCGCCGGAACCGCCGGGCCGGTTCCGGTTCCACATTTTATGCAAACCGTAACCGGCGGGTCGGAACCGCCGGTTCCGGCGAAACCGGCGGTTCCGAACCGGCGGTTCGGCGGTTTCCGACACAATTTCAGGCCTACTCCCTAGCCTTTTCACAATTTCAGGGTTAAACCGGCGGTTCCGGGCCTAAACCGGCGGTTTCCCACCGCAATTTTCAAATTTTGAAAATTCAAACGGTCCGTAAACCGCCGGTTCCACCGAAAACCGGCGGTTTCGGCGGCGAACCGGCGGTTTCGGCGTTATTTTTCAAAATTTGATTTTTTTTTAAAATTTTTAATCACAATTTTCCCCTATAAATACCCCCCTCCTCTTCCATTTCTACTCACCCCATTCTTGTGTTAATAAGAATTTCTCTCTCAATCTCAATTTCTCTATTCTCCATCCTCATTCTCTCAAGTTGTGTACGTTGTTTGCGCTCATAATTTACTCACGTTGTTCTTGTTCACGTTATCATATAGTCATATTCACATAAACACTACTATCTATTCTCTACTTCCAATTTCCATAATATCATGTCTTCATCTCGTCGTGGTGGTGATCGGGGCAAGGGCATTGCTCAAGATCAAAGTGACTCTCGACGTCGTCGTGCCCCTTCTAGAGCACAAGTTGCGGAGGAGGTGGGAAGGCGAGCCGCTCTTCGATTACAAGCCTCCAAAGAAATTTTGAGTTCGACTTGCGGGCTCTCTTTCACGATTACGAAGTCAAGTACAACACTACCCACCAAGTTCGACCTAGACCCCCCCGTCAAACACAGAACTTTGGCTTCTTCCAAGTTGATGACCCCGACACCCAATCCCAATTGGCGGACCTATACGCCTTCAGCAGCGGAGGAAGGACGGCACATTCGGTAAGTGAGTTAGATTTATATTTAGACTCACACTTTTCATTCAATGAGGAAGAAGGAGGTCCCGTTCCCCAACAAATCGACGTCCTAGATTGGTGGTCTTCACACGAGAAAGATTTTCCCATCCTTGCATCAATGGCCAAGGAGATCTTTTCGGTTCCGGCTTCCACTGTCGCCGTCGAGTCCGCCTTTAGTGTTGGAGGCAACGTCTTGGACGACCGAAGAAGTAGGCTCACCGGACAAAACATGGAAGCCACCATGTTACTTGATGATTGGTGCTCCGCCGAAATTAGAGACCAAGAACCGGATTGGGACAAACTAGTAGTACAACCCGACCAAGACTACTTCCCCGACGAAGAAGAGTAGGCGCCAATACTTCCGATCAAGCCAAATAGGTAAGCAAGGTAAGAGAACTACGTGGACTTTGATTCCAAAATGCAATTGAGCATTGAGGATACGTAGGCATCTCAACTTATATTTCAACTTAAATTTTAAATTTAAGTTTAAATTTAAGTTGAGCTCAAGTCCTTTTCCTTTATTTCTTTTTTCTCCCCTTTATTTCGAATATGTAATTTTGTAAATTGTAATGAAGACTTTAAGTCTTTTGTAATTTATAATTTTGAAGTTGTAATTTCTAATTTTTATGTTGTAATTTGTAAATTTTAACTTGTAATTTGTAATTTTAAAGTTGTAATTTGTAATTTTGAAGTTGTAATTTGTATCAATAAAATTACATTTGTACATCGCTTCATTCTAATGTTATTTACGCAAGTTTTTTTACATTTTAAACTTGAATTACAATTTACAAAATGCAAAAAAAAAAAAAAAAAAAAATTCGGATAAACCGCCGAACCGGCCCGGAACCGGGTAACAACCGACGGTTAGGCCGGTTCAAGTGAACCGGCGGTTCACGGTTCATAAACCGGAACCGTGCGGTCTTCGACGGGCCGGTTCCGGTTCCAACAAATCTTGAACCGGAACCGCCGGTTCCGAACCGTAAACCGGCGGTTCACGAACCGTGGTGACGTCTAGTTGCGATAGAGTTATCTTGCTTCGATAAAAATGTGTCCGATAACGCATTTTCTTCCTAATTGTCCTTCCATCATTCTTTTATTTTCAAATCGTCAACATCATTTACTCCTTTTTTACCAACCTCAATACCCAAAACTGGAACCCTACAAACCAGGCGATTTGTGAGGTGCACGAAGAAATCGAAGAGGAAGAAGGAGCAATAGCAGTGATGGAGTACGTACTAAACAAGCCAGCACAAAGCCCCAGAAAGAGTATCAGTTCGGCATGACCAAAGAGTTCGGCCTCAGCCTACAGCTCAGTAAAAACCAACCAATCAAGCTCTGCCCTCAGGTCGGCATCAAGCTCTACTCTCAGATCGGCAAAAGCTGCTCGGCAATAGTTCAGCAGTTCGGTCTCAGCATCGGCAAAAGCTGCTCGGCAATACCGGACTGGGAGACACGATCTATCTAGTGGTGGACCCATGCAGGCTCTCATGACCTCCACGACATCCACGACATAATTACTGATGATGTAAGCCACCGCCTAATTAGTGGCCATGCAGGATCTCATGACCTCCGTGACCTCCACGACTTAGGGTGGTGATGCAAGCCACGATCTCAGTTCTATATATAAACGGAACTTAGATCCGATAGAGGAGACACCAACTCTAAGAGAGAGAATATCATATAGCAAGCTTGTATTTGTAAGCTGTAGAAAACAGATCAAGCAATACAACTCTGCCCTCTTTTCTTCCCGTGGACGTAGATTTACCTCAGTAAATCGAACCACGTAAATCTCTGTGTCGTAATTTATTTTTACGAGCATTTATCATCATCAAAAATTCGCGGATTCATCACTGGCGCCGTCTGTGGGAAACAGAGAACCAAATCTGTGATAAAGCGAATTTTTGACCCTTTTTCCACTACAAAAACAAAAAAAAAAAATGCATGCCAGACCGCACAACTCCCGTGCCTCCATCCGTAATGACCATGAGGAAACTAACCCAGCAGCCCATAGGCCTGGAAAGCAGCCTCGTGAGAAGTCTGTATCCAGTTCTCACGGTGAAGGAACAAGCCGCTCAAAAGGTCCACACACCGAGTCTTCCCAGCAGCCTGATTTGAATGAGGCTGTCAAGCTGTTCTTGGCTGAGAAGCAGGAGGAGTTCTTAACCTTCCTGCAGAAGAGCCAACAGCCGGAGAAGACAACGACGGATTCTCCCTCCTCGTCTAAGCATGAAAGTCACTACCGCAGTAGTGACGTGTCTTCCAGGAGAGAGAATCCTCAACCCCGACATGTTCCTATTTCTCCTCGGCACCGGAATCACAGGAGAACTCCTTCTCCTCCGTACCGAAGAGATGTCGGGTTCGCCATGTACGGAGCGTTAAAGACTCCGTTCTCGGACGATATCATCCGAACTCCTTTGCCGCGGAACTACCGAACTCCGTCGATAACCTATGACGGACTCGTGGATCCTCATGACTTCTTGGGACGCTATCAGTATAATATGGCGAACCAGGGTCTCAATGAGGTCCACATGTGCAAGCTGTTCCCCGAGCTGCTCATCGGGAACGCCAGAAGGTGGTTCGACAGCCTTCCTCAAGGCAGCATTAGATCCTACCGAGATCTAATGGATGCTTTCCACAGGAGGTTCTTTCAGAAAGCGGAAGCCCGAATTACTTCGGCTCAGCTGCTTTCTATACGTCAAGGTCGCGACGAAAAGATCAGCGACTTCCTGACGAGATTCCACAAGGAATGCCTACAAGTAAATGATCTTAACGATCTACTTGTCATTTCGGCATTCCAAAATGGAATCCTGCCCGGAGCTCTCTACAGAAAGCTCGTGGAGTGCGGCCCGCAAACAGCTCAAGAAATGTGGGACATTGCGGACCAGTTTTCCCGTGCGGATGAGGCAGACCGTCGAAAACGGTCTTTAGACAGCTCATCCCAAGAAGAGAAAAAGAAGCCCGATCAAAGCGGCCAGGTGCTTCCTCGCCGAACTCCTTTTGAAAGAATTCAAAGGGCACCGGTACAAGGCAGATTGGGGCCACGGCTCAATCCTGGGAAGCCGCCCGCTCAGTTCGTACCATTAAACAAGTCAAGAACGGAAATTTTCGAACTACATTCCGATATGTTCGAAAAACCAAAGCGGATGACGAAATCAGCCGCGCGGCGACCTCAGGATCAATATTGCTCCTTCCATCAAGCCCACGGTCATGATACCGAGGAGTGCCGAAATTTGGCTGCAGGTATTGATGTTCTTGTGAAAACAGGAACGTTAAAAAAATACCAAAGCAAGCAGCCGAAAAAGAACAAAAAGCAGAGAGGTGCGAACTGTAATCCTCAGGATCCGAAAAGGCATGAAGATCCCGAAGACGACGACGAGCCGCAATATGATGGAGTAATCCAGACTATTGATGCTCTCCCTGCCGGGAAAACTAAGTCGTCCCTAAAAGCAGAACGCAGAGGTTCCAATCAAGAGGAGCCGACACATAAAAGGCTGAAGAAAGACGAAGTGATTACATTTTCAGATGCCGATCCCGTCCCAGCCATCTCTCCTCACCAAGACGCTATTGTCATTCAAGCCGGAGTGGCAAACAAACTGATCCACAGAGTATTTGTGGATACAGGAGCGTCAGTCAGCGTTCTTTTTAAAGAATGTTTTGATAAAATGGAAGTGGATCCAGCTCGGCTCAGTCCGGCTCCACTTCCTCTGAAAAGTTTCGCCCAGGAAGACACCCGCCCTGAAGGTATTATCAGCCTTCCGATCACGGTGGGAAAAGCGCCTACAAGCTCCAATACGATGATCGAGTTCTTTGTGGTAAAAGCTCGGTCCCCGTACAACATCATCCTGGGGAGAGACTGGCTCAACACAGTTCGGGCCGTTTGCTCTACTTATCACCTCACCATCAAGATCCCCACTAAAGGTGGGATAGCGGTCATCCGAGGTGATCAAAAGAGAGCAAAAGAATGTCTGCAGATTGCGCTTAAAAGTGCCGAGCAACCAGTTCGGCACCATCAAGCATAGCAATCACAGCAACCGGAGTCAGAGGCAAGCGAGATGACCGAAGTCACTTCAGAGCCGAACTCAATGACCGTTCAGTTATACGAAGATGATCCATCCAGAGTGGTCAAGATCGGCTTCGCAGGAACGCCTCTACTCCGGGAAAAAACCATCCAGCTCCTCAAGGAGTATAAAGACGTCTTTGCATGGTCTCCGTTGGACATGACCGGAGTGCCCCCCGAGGTAATCACTCATCGGTTAAATATTGATCCTTCGGTCCGGCCGATAAAACAGAAGCAAAGACTCTTTGCGGCAGAAAGAAGCCAAGTCATCCATGACGAAGTCCGCCAATTACTAAAAGCGGATGTACTATTCGAGGTAAAATATCCTTCCTGGGTGGCCAATCCTGTAATGATCAAGAAAAAAGGAGGAGGATGGCGGATGTGCATAGATTTTACCGATCTAAACAAGCACTGTCCTAAAGATTGCTATCCCCTTCCGAATATAGATAAAAAAGTAGAAGCTTTGATCGGCTTCGAAATTTTCTGTTTTCTTGATTTATACAAAGGATATCACCAAGTGTTGATGGATGAGAGTGACGCTCCGAAAACAGCTTTCATTACCGATGTCGGCATTTTCGCTTATAAAAAGATGCCATTCGGTTTAAAGAATGCCGGAGCCACTTATCAAAGGATGGTAGACAAGCTTTTTCGGCACCTAATCGGAAAGCAGGTTGAAGTGTATGTCGACGACATAGTTGTCAAAAGCAAAAGCACTTCGGAGTACGAAGACAACCTCAAGTCCACTCTCAACGTGCTCAAGAAAGCCAACCTCAAACTTAATCCCCAAAAGTGTACCTTTTTGGTAGATTCGGGAAAGTTTCTGGGTTGTTGGGTTTCAAAGGACGGACTCAAGGCAAACCCCTCCAAAGTTCAAGTCGTTCAGAACATGACAATGCCGAAGTCCATACATGACGTGCAAAGGCTAACTGGATGTCTAGCCGCACTGAATCGATTCCTTTCCCAAGCAGCCGAAAAGCAACTGCCGTTCTTCAAGGTGTTGAAAAAGGCACCAAAGTTCGAGTGGGGAGCCGAGCAGAAAAAGGCCTTTGACGAGCTCAAAAGTTATCTAGCCGAGCTTCCTATTCTCTCTGCTCCAACCGGAGCCGAAGTAATATTCTTATACTTAGCGGCATCAGATCAAACCATCAGTGCGGTGCTTGTACGAGAAGAAGGCCTAAAGCAGTTTCCCATCTACTTTACAAGCCGAGCATTAAGAGGTCCAGAAACAAGGTATCAACCTCTGGAAAAAATTGCTCTGGCATTAGTAAATGCAGCAAGGAGACTGCGGCCATATTTCTATGCTCACAAGGTATGCGTCTTAACCGATCTGCCTCTTCGGCAAGTTTTGACCAAGCCAGAAGCATCAGGCAGAATCGCCAAATGGGCCATAGAGCTGGGAGAACACTCAATCGAGTACCTACCTCGGAAAGCCATCAAGGGACAAGCCTTGGCAGATTTTCTTACAGAGGCCAAGTTCGATCAAGCAATCCCTGTCATTGCCGAACAGAAAAAGTCTGCCAATGCCGAACTAGCACAGCCCTTGGAATCCGAAGTAGAGCCGCCGGACTGCTGGAGCGGATTCGTAGATGGAGCTTCAAACAAGATGGGAAGTGGAGCTGGTATTTTACTTGTCGCTCCCGACGGACACGAGGTAACCTACTCACTTCGTTTCCTATTCCCCACTACTAATAATGAAGCCGAGTACGAAGCCCTTCTTGCCGGACTCCAGTTAGCGCAAAGTCTGCTCGCCAAATCTCTCAAAGTCCATTGTGATTCACAAGTCATAGTAAATCACATGTTGGGTACAAGTGAAGCTCGTGACGAGAGAATGAAGAAGTATTTGGACAAAGCGCAAAGCATCAGCCGAAGTTTCTCCTATTTTCGGATAATCCGCGTTCCTAGAGCGGAAAATAGCCGAGCAGATACCTTAAGCAAGTTGGCCTCAGATTCGAGCTCAAAGGCGGAAGAATTAATGCATCGAAGCATTGATGAAGCCGAGGTACATTCGGTATCCAGCTCGCCGAACTGGATGACGCCGATCTTGCAGTATCTGGATCAAGGACAATTGCCCGAGGATAGGAGAGAAGCTCGGAAGATCACGTGCCGAGCACTTCGGTACGAACTTCATGAAGGAGTCCTCTTTAGAAAGTCTTACCTCCAGCCATTATTGCGGTGCGTAGGACCAGGAGAGACGGACTACATCCTCAGAGAAGTTCATGAAGGATCGTGCGGTAGCCACATCGGAGCCAGAGCTTTAGCTAAAAAAGTTCTGAGATGGGGATATTATTGGCCAACCTTGGTACAAGAAGCAGTGCAGCTCGTCAAGACCTGCCCGAAGTGCCAAATCCATGCAAATATCCCAAAGATGCCGCAGACCGATCTATCCACTATGCAGAGCCCTTGGCCTTTCATGCAATGGGGCATAGACATAGTGGGACCACTTCCTCAAGCTCCTCGGCAAATGAAATTCCTAATCGTTGCCGTGGACTACTTTACGAAGTGGGTGGAAGCTGAACCATTAGCTACGATAACGAGCTCGAAGGCATTGGATTTCGTCTGGAAGAACATAGTGTGCCGATTTGGCATATCCCACATCCTCATCTCGGATAACGGGACTCAGTTCACCGACAAGACGTTCAAGAATTGGTGCCAAGAGCTGAATATTCAACAGCGGTTCACTTCGGTCTCTCATCCACAAGCAAACGGACAAACGGAGGTAACAAATCGTATCCTGGTGAAAGGGTTAAAAGCTCGGTTAGAACAAGCCAAAGGACAATGGGTAGAAAATCTCCCTCAAGTCCTATGGTCCTACCGAACTACTCCCACAACCTCCAGCGGTGAAACTCCGTACAGTCTGGTGTACGGCACTGAAGCCGTGATTCCGGTTGAGATCGGCGTACCCAGTCCACGAACTCTACATTTCTCCTCAGAAATGAATGATGACGGACTGCGAGCCGAGTTAGATCTGGCCGAAGAAAGAAGAGAATTGGCGTGCATAAAAGCAGCCAAGTACAAGGAGCAAGTAGCCCGGTATTACAACCAACGGGTGAAGAAGCTGCAATTTCAAGTGGGAGATCTCGTCTTGAGAAACAACGAAGTAAGCCGAGCAGAAAAGCTGGGCAAGCTCGAACCCACATGGGAAGGTCCGTATCGGGTGTCAGAAGTCCTCGGCAAAGGGTCTTACAGATTGGCTCACATGTCAGGAGAACAGGTACCCCGAACATGGCACATTTCCAACCTCAAGAAGTTCCATTTGTAAGAGACAGTCCGGTCGGTCAGTCAGTCTTATGTGCTTTCCTTGTTTTTTATTTTGCTCTCTTTGCCTATGTGCGTTTTTGTTTGTCTTACGTGCGTTGTGTCTGTCTATGTGAGTGTCGTCTCTTACAAATGTAACTGAGGTATCTTGTTCTTCGAAGGCTGATCCCCTTCTTAGAACGTGTACAAGCCAACGATTGTGAGTCAAAGCTTCTAAAGAGGATACAAGACCACAATTCAGCTTAAACAAGCAGTTCGTCTGAAACGAGCTGCAATAAGCCAACGATTGTGAAGTCAAAGCTTCTAAAGAGGATACAAGACCACAATTCAGCTTAAACAAGCAGTTCGTCTGAAACGAGCTGCAATAAGCCAACGATTGTGAAGTCCAAGCTTCTAAAGAGGATACAAGACCACAATTCGGCTTAAAAATCAAGCACTTCGTCTGAAACGAACTGCAACGAAAGTCCGATTCTCGCGATAAAACTTGCCTGAATTAGGACAAGGGAAAGTCCGATCCACGCGATAAAACTCGCCGAATTAGGACAAGGGAAAGTCCGATCCCCAAATTAGGACAACGGAAAGTCCGATCCGAGCGATAAAACTCGCCAAATTAGGACACAAGCTTAGTCCGGTCAAAGATGTTTATTTCATCAGACCAAAGACGAGTCCGGTCAAAGATGTTTATTTCATCAGGCCAAAGACGAGTCCGGTCAAAGATGTTTATTTCATCAAGACCAAGGACCAAGTCTGGTCAAAGAAGAGTTCACTTCATAAGACCGAGGACAAACATCAACTTACCCCGTACCATTATCCAGGATGCCGAAGTGATTCACTTCGCTTTTCGGGGGGGGGGTAGTGATGGAGTACGTACTAAACAAGCCAGCACAAAGCCCCAGAAAGAGTATCAGTTCGGCATGACCAAAGAGTTCGGCCTCAGCCTACAGCTCAGTAAAAACCAACCAATCAAGCTCTGCCCTCAGGTCGGCATCAAGCTCTACTCTCAGATCGGCAAAAGCTGCTCGGCAATAGTTCAGCAGTTCGGTCTCAGCATCGGCAAAAGCTGCTCGGCAATACCGGACTGGGAGACACGATCTATCTAGTGGTGGACCCATGCAGGCTCTCATGACCTCCACGACATCCACGACATAATTACTGATGATGTAAGCCACCGCCTAATTAGTGGCCATGCAGGATCTCATGACCTCCGTGACCTCCACGACTTAGGGTGGTGATGCAAGCCACGATCTCAGTTCTATATATAAACGGAACTTAGATCCGATAGAGGAGACACCAACTCTAAGAGAGAGAATATCATATAGCAAGCTTGTATTTGTAAGCTGTAGAAAACAGATCAAGCAATACAACTCTGCCCTCTTTTCTTCCCGTGGACGTAGATTTACCTCAGTAAATCGAACCACGTAAATCTCTGTGTCGTAATTTATTTTTACGAGCATTTATCATCATCAAAAATTCGCGGATTCATCAAGCAGAAAACGATAAGATTATGTTTTGTATTTTCTTGGTAGATTTGTTCAATTGATGTTCTGATTTCGTAGCTGGCTCAACACCGTTGGTGGAGTTTACATCGCTCGATGTCAGATGTCCAATGATTCAATTACTCCCTATTTTCCCCCTCTCACATCTTCCATTTTTTTAAAATGTGAAGCAGATTCAAGTCGGCTGCCTTGAAGAGATCTGTAGTGCACCGCCTTTCCACAATCTAAATTATCGGAGTGCAAGGAATAACCCATAGCCTCGGCAAGAACAACAACCCAGTAAGTTCGGAAAATTGGACGGTAATCTTTCATTTGTTTAAGGTTGATTTTTTATACTTTTCATTTGCCGCCGATTGAGTGATGTGCCGCTCTAATGTGCTCCGACAGTTAAAATTGGATTGGTACACGTACCAGTCCCTTATAGTTTACTCATCTCCAACCTGTTGATTGATTGTTAAATGGAAAAAATGAACATATTTTGAAAGGGTATGCGCTTTCTAATGCAGGGATTCATCAATGTCCGACTTGTGGGTGTATGAACCAAATTTATTCCTTGCTATGTGATGACGTTTATTGTCAAATTATGTGGTTGTTGTTTTGGTCTGAAGCTTGAACTACTTGCTGCTGTTACACCATTTTGTCTCAGTTTCTCAAAAATTAAGTATCTTGTTTAGCTTACCATATTTTATTTACACAAGGTCATGGTAGTCTACAAACTTGCTTCTCGGTACAACATATTCTATCTCAGATTTGTTCATATGAATGAAAAGTTTATTTTTCAGTGCAAAAAATTGAACCTGTCGATTTTGTATTTTACTTCATTGATGGCACCTCCTTTGCCTATGTCTACAACCCTTTACGTTATGTTAGAAGACATAATGAATCGTTTACATTTGCAAACTACCATAATCTTGTATCTTTATTTGAGGCACTGTAGATGTTTGTGTGGACGTCGTAGGCGGCACTTGATAACACTACTCTCTAATAGGTCGGATTCCTGCTACAAGTCCATCATATGAGTCTGCTTGTCTCTGTTAGCGATACCGATTGCTTAGTCAATTTTCGTATGGACAGGAATACATTTGGGAGATTGTGTGTTCTTCTAAAGGAAGTAGGGGGTTTACATGGTAGGTATGTGTTCGTTGAGGACCAGGTTGCAATGTCATCACACAAAAAAATCAAATTATAGGTTTCAACTTCAAACGGTCAGGTGAAACTATTTCCCATTATGTGCACCGTGTTCTCTTAGCTGTTATCAAGTTGCACATAGTTTTGTTGCCTACACCAGATCCCGTCACGGAGGATAATTTGGACCCAAGGTGGAAATATTTTAAGGTATTTTGTTCACTTTAAAGTTAATTTAGGTATGACCAACTGAAACCTTGCAATGGGGTGTTGTTTACTATCGTACCATCAGCCTTTTTTATTTAAAATTATGTGTAGGGATATATTGGAACGTTAGACGTGACGTATATCAATGTCCTAGTTAGCAACACGGACAAACCATGTTATCGCAACCGACCCTCGCGGTTTGTGACTGCAAAATGAGGTTCATGTATTTTTTATCGGGCTGGGAAGGGTCAGCCGGTGATTCTCAAGTGCTCCGAGATGCCGTCAGAAGGGAAGATGGCTTAAGGTTCCTAAAGGTTGTGATGTGTAAAATTGTATGTAGAACTAGTATGTAGCTTATTGCAAATGATATTTTCTGGCTGTAATATGACTAAATTATACACGTACTTCTTCATCTAGGTAATTACTTTTTATATGATAACGGATATGCAAACGCTGAAGGATTTTTTACACCCTTCAAAGGTGTCCATTATCATTTAAAAAAATGAGGAGTAGGCAACCGAAGACCACAAAATGCCCATGAGTTGTCCAACCTACGACACAGTAAAGCACGAACATAATTGAGCGTGCTTTCGTTGTGTTAAAGATGCGATGGGGTGTTCTCCGGAGTGTCAGCTTCTATCCCATAAAAACTCAAATTAGGTTGATCATAACATGCATTTTGCTGCACAATTTTATCCGGGGTGAAATAACAAACAATCCAGTTGAGGAAGCAATTGATATTGGACATAAGATGTTGTGAACACGATGACTATACTGACATGGAATACATTGTCCAAGTTGAAGCTACAACTGATTGGACTCTAATGCGGGAAGACTTGGAAAATTCCATGTGGTTAAATGTGTTGTCTTAGTAATAAGGACAAATAAGTGTTGCTATATTGAATTGACAATGTGGTTCCTGTTTTCAGTTGGTATTGAAGTTATTTTGGTTTATTATTCGATGTATGTATTATGAACTTCCTTTGCTTGTTGTTGCAGCGTGGGAATGTCGACATCAGCGTGGGAAAGTTAAAAGAAATTTAAAAAAAATATTTTTTCATTTGTACAAAAACGAAAATAAATAAAAAAATTCAAAACATAGAACAATTATGAATGAAAATTACTACTAGCTTCAGCTCTACGGAGAGAAACTTCAGCTCTACGGATGAGAAAATTAAACATGAAAATTAATAAAAACAATAAAGCAATCAAATATTTTATAATATGGAAATTTAGAGACAATAAGGGATTTAGTAACATCAACAAAATAGACTCACATAATTTTGAAAACAAATCAAAGTAGATATACATACATACACTTTGACGTATCTAGTCGTGTGCGTAAAGTATGGCTTAATATTTTATTTTCTTTTTGGCCCTCTTATTTCCACATACTGATATGAGGGTCGAGCGTGAGAAAACCATGATCGTCATCTCAAACTAGCCGGAGTCATGCAATAATGACTTTCTTTTCCAAAAGGAGAACTGGAATGGACAAGGGTTCGACCATGGCGCAGCTACTGACTCCAAACCAGGTGAGGTGACCATGTTCGCCGCAAGCTTCTGTTCCAAGATGTAAACCCACCTGACATGGAATCAACTAACAACAAGGGCCATGTTTATTATGTACCGGGCAAAGATGGGAAAATATCTAAGAAAATGGACACTGAACTCAGAAAGGCCTCGGAATCTCGTCCACGCGTTCCGCCAAAGGTCCCAATGTACACATGTGACTCTTCAAGCCCCATAATGTGGTGGAGGATGCTCCGCAAGCCACTGATGTGAGATGTGTGATAGTAGGTCACCATCTAGTCACCAAGGTGTTTTGTGTGTGTCGTATAACCTATTATATGCATAGTTATCATTTTGCTACTTGAATATATTCAAGTATGTATTATATGTTGTAGCCTACTGATCCATAGTTGGGACTATGTCAAACTAATTTGTATGTTGTTATTAACTACTAAGCATATGAATGACTAGTAGAATGTGTGTTTATCAATTATTTATAGAGCCATAATATATTACACCAAAAATACATACACCTACAAACTTATCATTCCAAACATATGGATGCACAACAATACATACTCACGGTGAAGTAGAATTTAGCTTTAAAAAACATACCAAAAGCTGAATCGTCGAACCAACAAGCACAAATAAAACAAGGAATTTAAGTTTTTATAATATAGGCACAATACACAAAAAGATATTAACAAAAATGGGCTTCACGTCTGTCGAATAGAAGCCATAGCGATTTCTTTATAACACCAAAGCATGACCAGCATGACCAACATCAAATGAGGTGCTCCTTCTCCATGACTCAGATGACATAGTCAGGTTTTTTCACATCGGGCAGCCCCATGGAGATCTCTAATCGGGAGTTTTCTTTCCCAATGATGTCAAAGATCATACCTTGTGTGCATCAGACAATTTGGCATCTTATCCAGATGGCGAAATATATCTTGCCTAGCTTTGCCGAGGTCCATGTCGTATCCGATGCGTGTTGATAGAGTATCCAACCGTGAATTGGTCTCGGCATGCAATTTTCCATGTAGTTTCAGCAGGCCATCTCCCTCATCTGTCCGTATAAAGGGGTTGGCAGCGGAAGCGTGCATAAATATCCGATCACATGAATTTGATCTATTTAGCAGATTATTCAGACAAATTCTATTCGCGCAATTATCACATGTATCATGCTCATAACTTGAATTAAAACATGCTTTAGCATATAAAATCCCTAAAACATGCTTAATACCGAATTAGCCAATTTACCTCGTTGATTCAATCAAGAATCGATGATGGCTGGCTCCGTCTCCAATACAAGACCTCGGATCTTCTGACTGGTGTCCCGGACTATACGCTGATATTTGTGTGGCAAATATCACCAACGTACTAGGACTCGAATAATGGAGGACAGAAACTGCTCACGGAGGAGGCACAAATTTCGAACTCTCTCTCTCTCTCTCTAGAGGGGGACGAAATTTTTATGTAGAAAAAAGTATTTTTTGTCTCATTTATTCTCCTATTTATATTAAGTCATAAATTGGGCCCAGTCAGGGATCTAAGGAAGAATTGGATCAGGCCTCACCCAATTAGCTTTTTACTAATTAAATTGAACCCACAATTTAATATAAGCTTATATTGGAATATTACAAGCAGCCACTACAGAAGTAATATTGCACTGCCTTTCCAAATCCGAAATTACAAGTATTCCGGGTTTCCTTTATTTGCGTTCAATTCATTTCCCGCGCTTAAGATAGAAACATCCATTAATTAATTAATGTCTGCTATGGACTTAATTAATCAACATATTTAATCTCCAATAGTAGACTTAGCAAGAAACTCTTATTTATTATTCATAGGGTAATCAAACTCCAACTAGCTAAGTTCCGAACAATAAAACCTTGTTTCGAGCTCCTCTTGTGGATGTTATCAAACGAAACTCTCCTCGCGCACGATTCAACGTAATAGCAATCCTAGCACCGCTAGATAATGATCACCACTACCCAATATACATGGATCGTTGGGTTACGAAAAACCCGCACCTTTGGTAAGTCAAAGTAGTAGATACTCAATATCGTATGCTCAATGCTAACGTACATTGATTAAGAAATTATTATCAAGACCTCGTCTTTCAGTAGATAGCATAAAGACTCGTCTTGCTGTTAGATCCATTCAGTGCTATACCACACCAACGTCATCTTATTTCAATAAGGCTTAGAAATAATCGGACTGACATTGCAACCTTTCACGATAGGTAGTCTTGGCCTATCTGGGTTGTGAAATTCTTCTTTTTCTTTGTTCAGAACTGACCGTGTTACCTTAAAGTGGACGACGCCCACAACCGGTCTACTAGAACAAAGACTTAGACTTTGTTACGTTCTTATACATTTAAATATGCGATAAACAACCATTAAATGTAAAACATAACAACATTATGACAAAAATAATCTGTTTTATTCATTGGAAAATAACAAGTAGAGTTTTACAATATCCAATCACTCGAAAGGTGATTTCTAGTATACAAAACCCTAACAATCTCCCACTTATACTCAAAACAGCTTTCGAGTATACAAAAAAAATAGTGCACACGTCTAAATTTCTCCCACTTATACTGAAAGCGAGTTGAGGTCTTAAATGAGTCGAACTCCCATCCCTTCAACGTGGCATTCGAACGGTTTCACCGCCAAAGCCTTTGTAAAAGGATCTTCCAGGTTGTTCTCTGACGCAATCTTGACCACTTGTATGTCTCCTCTCTACACTATATCTCTAATGATATGATACTTCCGCTCTATGTGTTGGCTCGCTTTGTGAGCTCTTGGTTCTTTCGAGTTTGCCACAGCACCAGAATTGTCACAATAAATGGTGATGCTCTTGGGCAGATTCGAAACCACCCCTAATTCCATAAGGAAGTTCTTGAACCATACTGCCTCTTTTGCAGCCTCCGAAGCGGCCACATACTCGGCTTCCATGGTTGAGTCTGCGATGCATTTCTACTTCACACTCTTCCAAATTACGGCTCCACCTCCTAAGATGAACACATATCCTGAAGTAGATTTTCTCGAGTCCTGATCAGCTTGAAAGTCTGAGTCAGTATATCCCAAAGGACAGAGCTTGACTGCATTGTAAACTAGAGCATAGTCCTTAGTCCGTTTAAGGTACTTGAGTATGTTCTATACGGCAGTCCAATGTCCTTGGCCCGGATTCGACTGATATCTTGCCATCATGCCAACAACAAAACAAATATCAGGTCTAGTACAAAGCATATGGAATCCTTCTCATTTCCTGTATCTCAGATGGCGTTTTAGGGCACATCTTTTGAGATAAATAGATGCCATGTCTAAAAGGTAAGAAACCTTTCTTGGCGCCCTGCATGCTAAAACGACTAAGTACTGTGTCGATGTAAGGTTGTTGAGATAAGCACAACATCTTTTTATTGTTTCCAATTAGAAGAATGTCATCTACATATAAAACTAAGAACACCACATTCCCCTTATCAACTTTCTTATACACACAGCTTTCACTTGTGCACTTTTCGAATCCAAACTTGCGAACAGTTTGATCGAAACATTGGTTCCACAATCTAGATGCTTGCTTGAGGCCATAAATGGCCTTCTTAAGCTTCCAAACCATGTGTTCTTTGCCCTTTATGGCATATCCTTCCATATAGATGGTCTCCTCAAGACCGCCGTTTAGAAACGCAGTTTTAACGTCCATCTGTCATACATCCCAATCCATATAAGCTACAATAGACAATAGTATTCGGATCGATTTGAGCATGGCCACTGGGGAGAAGGTCTCGTCATAATCGACGCCTTCCTTTTGGGTATACCCCTTGGCCACTAGTCTTGCCTTAAAGACTTTAACTCGTCCATCGGGTCCACGTTTACGTTTATATATCCACTTGCTCCCAATAGCAGTACAGCCTTCGGGTAAGACGGACAAATCGTAGACGTCTTTGTCTATCATAGATTGTAGTTCCGAATCCATTGCTTTCACCCATTCGCAATGATCGACATCTGCCAGCGCCACCGCAAAGTTCCAGGGATCTAATACATTGCTGTCCGAGGAGTGATCCATAGATTCCCCAAACCAATGTATCTGTCGGGCTCATGCAAGACCCTCCCACTGCGGCGCGGCACTACAATATTTTGAGTAGAAGTTGAAGTTTCGGGAATTGATTGTACACTTGGTACTTGTTCTTGGTTAATGGAACTTGTGACAGAAGTCAGCTCATCGAGAGCCACTTCACTGCTGGGTTTATGATTCATTACATAGTCTTCCTCCAAGAATGTCGCGTGAGTACTCACAATGACTTTCTTGTCTCGGAGACTAAAGAATTCATAACATTTCGTGCCTTTGGGGTATCTTATAAACAAACGTACCTCCGTCCTTGATCCTAGCTTTGTTGGATCCTTTTCCAATACATGAGCCGGGCAACCCCAAATCATGAGATGTGCTAGATTGGGCTTACGCCCAGTCCACAACTCATAAGAAGTAATAGGTACGGATTTTGATGGTAAATTGTCTAAAATATGGCTTGCAGAAAGCAAGGCATGTCCCCAAAACGAAATAGGCAGACGTGCATAACTCATCATCGATCGAACCATGTTTAACAAGGTCATGTTTCTTCTTTCAGCCACGCCGTTTTGCTGGGGCGTGCCCGGCGCAGTCAGTTGGGATTCAATTCCCGACTCCGATAAGTAGTCCAAAAATTCGGCACTGAGCCTCCACGATCAGATTGTAGGCATTTGATATTCTTTCCATGATACTTCTCCACGAGAGTCTTAAAGTCTTTAAACTTGTCAAAAGACTCTGACTTGTGACGCATCAAATAGACATATCCAATTTTCGAGAAGTCATCAATAAAAGTGATGAAGTATCGAAAACCACCCCTTACCTCTGTAGACATTGGTCCACATACATCGGAATGAACGAGCTCAAGTACTTCCTTGGCCCTATTGCCCTTAGCCTTAAAAGGCCTCTTGGTTATCTTGCCTTCTAAGCATAACTCACACTTATGAAAAGTTTCCTCCTCTAGACCTTTAATAAGATCTTGTTGAATAAGAGAATGGATCCTCCTTTCATTGGCATGACCAAGTCTAAGGTGCCATAAGTACGTTTCATTCATTGAACTTGAAGGTTCCTTTCGTTTCTATGAAATTTTCGATGTTGTATTGAGTTCTGATTTGCGATTATTGAACTGTGTAGAAGTGATTGTGTACAGATTGTTTTTCATGATACCACGACAGATATAAGAACCATCTTTCTTAATAACACAATTGTCATTAAAAGAAATCGAATATCCATCAAAAACTAATTTAGAAACTGAAATTAAATTTCTTCTAAAAGAAGGTATCAACAAAACATTCTTCAAAATAAAAAATCTATCACTACTAAAACTCAAATAAATGTCTCCCACTGCAACGGCCGCCACTTTGGTAGTGTTGCCCAGCTGGACTTCGATCTCACTATCATGTAACAGTCTTGTCACCTGCATTAAGTCAGGATCAAAACAAATATGATCAGTGGCTCCTGTGTCAATAACCCAAGTGCAAGTAGATGTCAAAGTCAAACATGACTCAACTACTAAAGCTTGGTGCATACCAGTAGCCTTGCCCCTTTTAAGACGGTCTGGCTTCCAATGCCCCTTTTCTTCGCACTTGAAACACTTCCCCGTAGGCTTCTTGTTTGCCCTCTTCTTCTTCTTTCCCTTAGCTACTTTGCCCGATTCTGAGTTCGGTGCCTGCCTTTTTCCTTTGCTAGGCTTGAAGCCAGAGGGACAAGGTGCCGAAGTCATCATGGCAGCCTTAGCCTGAACCATAAGGTCCTCTGCTGACTGAAGTTCAGTCAACAGTTCTGCCAATGTGTAATTCCTTTTGTTCATCTCGAAGTTGAGCTTGAACTGCTGGAAGCTAGGGGGAAGACTTTGAAGGATGATTGTTACCTGGGACTCGGGATCGATCGTCCCTCCCAACACCTCAATCTGGTTGAGGTGGCCCATCATCTCGTGGACATGGTCCCTCACAGACGAGCCTTCCTTCATTGTCTTTGATCGATCGTCCCTCCGAAAGGCTTGAGACTTAGCCGTTCGATTCTGAGTACCAAAAAGATTCTTGAGATTCTGCATAATCTCGGTGGCAGTTTCCATAGCAGAATGCTGATGCTTGAGTACTGATGACATAGATTCCAACATGTAGCACTTAGCCATCTCATTCGCCTTATGCCACCGTCTGTGTGCATCTCTGACTCCTGCCGCAGCGGTAGCTGCTGCCACTGGAGGTCGCGGGGTTGTGAGTACAAAGTTGTACTCTTCAGCCGTAAGAACGATGTCCAAATTTTGTTTCCATTCAATGTAATTTTGGCCCTCGAGTTTGTTTTCTTGAGTATTGCAGAAAGAGGATTGAACGACATATTAACGATTTGATTTGCACTGCAAAACAGAGTATTCTACTATTGTCATAAAATTATGTAAGAAGTTTGATTAGATTAACCATAAAACTTTTCAAAATCTTACAACTGTAAAATTAAAATTTTGTACCCTCCAGAGGAAGTCAATACGCATTAAAATCTTACAATTTTACTGGTCAAAATACCGACGAATAGTCCAGAGACCACAGAGTGGCATGGCCTCCTAATGTTGCCTAAGCAAGACCATCTCTTTAGCATTACAGAGTCTCATTTCTACAACACACTCCCATAACAATGTTCATGTGCTGCTAACAAGATCAAGCTATCTCATAAATCCTGTGTGAACTTCTTAATCTCGTAGTTCCTTAGGATTATTGTCCCCACAGAGCAGGTGGCGATAATATTGGAAACTACATTCTAGTTCATACTATTTATATTTGAGAAGTCCGCCCTCATGAACTTGCTATTTTCTTAGGATTATTGTCCCCACAGAGCAGGTGGCGATAATATTAGAAAAAAGCTTCATAAATTGCAGACCAATTGATGGAGACCATATACAAACGTTGAGTTCGTAATTATAGCTTAGATATTTGGGTTATGGTTTTTCTTTAATTATCCTTAGCCTTAGGGCAGAGAAAGGCTTGATTAAATTGTGTTGGTATTTAATTTGCTGGATAATTAAATCTTTAGATTAATGTTATTATCTTCCTTTAGGAAATTGTTGTTATAGAATTTAATTCTTATTCATGTCTACTATAAGGTATATCTAAAATAAACAAATTATTTAATCCATAATAAGACATGAAAAATAAATTCAAATTATTTCATTGTTCAAGATTAGGAAGAGATATTTCATTATTTAATGTATTCATACATATCTATCCTTATTAGGATCTTAGATATATAAATATTACGAAACTATTAAATTATTCTTATCCATATCATCTAGGAATCAAAATAATATTATTTATTTCCATAGATATGGAAAATAATAAAAATATTCCTTAAATCTAAATTAATATTAGGAAACTATTAAATTTTTCTCATCCATATCATCTAGGAATCAAAATAATATTATTTATTTCCATAGATATAGATAATAATAAAAATATTCCTAAAATCTAGGCAAATCTTCCATGAAGATTTTATTTCTATTAAATAATAATATTTTAATGATATCTTTTAATAAAATAATTAAATACTCATTAAAATAATCCTTCATCGTTATCTCATCGTACGAGGTTCGCACGAACGATGAACGACGAAAATCCGACGAGTTCTTCATCGGACCACGACGCATGCAGCGTCTCGGCCACCGGCACGCAGGTGGCGCGCCAGCATCTCGGCCAGCGGCTCGTCGGGTATAGCCTCCGTCTCGGCCAGGACCGCGCTCGGAGGCGCGACTCCTCTCGGCCAGCGGCGAGCGCCCGTCTTGGCTCCGTGTTCCGTCGGGTGGCTCTAGCTCTCGGCCAGCAGTGCGCACGGTGGCGCGGCTGTTCTCGGCCATCTCACTCTAGCTCTTCCCACTGCCCCAACCAGCGACACGCCAACAGGTGCGACGCTCTCAGCCAGGTGTTCGTCGGGTGGCGCCGGACCTTCCGCCTAGGGTTCGGCCTGGCGTCCCGGCACCTCAGCACGTTCTCGGTCGAACTGTCGTGCCACTCCATCGTGCCTAGGGTTCCGCCTGGGTTTGCGGTCTCAGCCGGCGACGTGCACGAGCCCACGCTCGTCTGCGCGTCGCCTTATGACCGCGATCCCTCGGCTCCCACTCAATTGACAACCATACCTCGATCGCGCGTGGTACGATCCGTCTCGGTGCGAGTGCCGACGGATCGTACGTCTCGTACATTCGAGCAATTCAAGTTCATTGATTCGACAGTTCTCGAGTTCAACATGCATAAAAATTTAAACAAAAACAAAAGAACATTCTTCGCAATCAAATTGGACATGCATACATGAATTTCACTAAATTTAAATCCAAATAATCAGAGCCAAAGACTGGCTCTGATACCAATTAAAGGGCTTGGCAGCGGAAGCGTGCATAAATATCCGATCACATGAATTTGATCTATTTAGCAGATTATTCAGACAAATTCTATTCGTGCAATTATCACAAGTATCATGCTCATAACTTGAATTAAAACATGCTTTAGCATATAAAATCCCTAAAACATGCTTACTACGGAATTAGCCAATTTACCTCGTTGATTCAATCAAGAATCGATGATGGCTTGCTCCGTCTCCACGTGAAGATCTTCAATACAAGACCTCGGATCTTCTGACTGGTGTCCCGGACTATACGCTGATATTTGTGTGGGCAAATCTCACCAACGTACTAGGACTCGAATAATGGAAGACAGAAACTGCTCACGGAGGAGGCATAAATTTCGAACTCTCTCTCTCTCTAGAGGGGGAAGAAATTTTTATGTAGAAAAAAGTATTTTCTGTCTCCTTTATTCTCCTATTTTCATTAAGTCACAAATTGGGCCCAGTCTGGGATCTAAGGAAGAATTGGATCAGGTCTCACCCAATTAGCTTTTTACTAATTAAATTGAACCCACAATTTAATATAAGCTTATATTGGAATATTACAAGCAGCCACTACAGGAGTAATATTGCACTGCCTTTCCAAATCCGAAATTACAAGTATTACGGGTTTCCTTTATTTGTGTTCAATTCATTTTCCACGCTTAAGATTGAAACATCCATTAATTAATTAATGTCTGCTATGGACTTAATTAATCAACATATTTAATCTCCAAGAGTGGACTTAGCAAGAAACTCTTATTTATTATTCATAGAGTAATCAAACTCCAACTAGCTAGGTTCTGTACAATAAAACCTTGTTTCGAGCTCCTCTTGTGGATGTTATCAAACCAGACTCTCCTCGCGCACGATTCAACGTAATAGCAATCCTAGCACCGCTAGATAATGATCACCACTACCCAATATACCTGGATCGTTGGGTTACGAAAAACCCGCACCTTTGGTAAGTCAAAGTAGTAGATACTCAATATCGTATGCTTAATGCTAATGTACATTGATTAAGAAATTATTATCAAGACCTCGTCTTTCAGTAGATAGCATAAAGACTCGTCTTGCTGTTAGATCCATTCAGTGCTATACCACACCAACGTCATCTTATTTCAATAAGGCTTAGAAATAATCGGACTGACATTGCAACCTTTCACGATAGGTAGTCTAGGCCTATCTGGGTTGTGAAATTACCTTAAAGTGGACGACGCCCACAACTCGTCTACTAGAACAAAGACTTAGACTTTGTTACGTTCTTATACATTTAAATATGCGATAAACAACCATTAAATGTAAAACATAACAACATTATGACAAAAATAATCTGTTTTATTCATTGAAAAATAACAAGTAGAGTTTTAAAGTATCCAATCACTCGAAAGGTGATTTCTAGTATATAAACCCTAACACCGTATACTCTTACGGCTACTTTATTTTCAGTAGAGGGCTCCTTTTGGTTAGTAGAGGTATTGTTCGTCAGGCTCAGCACCTCTGCCAAATTGGAAAGGTCCTTCAGCAAATATGTCGTCCATGAAGACATGGTAATCACTGGAATTGTCAACATCAGCAGTAATGCCTTCCTCTTGGACATTCTTCTCTACTGCACTGTAGTCACTGATTCAGAACCTACACCCGAGGCTCTGTCCTTTCCGAATATAAATTTCCAATCATTCCAATATGGCCAGGATATTCCACACATACCCCGAGCATTGTTGTCATGCTATATGAGGTAATTTGTGAGGTAATATGAGTACAATATAGTGTAGATTGTGCAAACAAGTACATGACAGTTAATAATTTAGAGATAATTCATTTGCCAATGATTAAGGGAAGAGAATGTTACCTTAACAATCAAATCCCACTGATCATCACAATCAATTATTCTCCGTGATTGTTGAAGCCAACACCGCTCCTTTCGAGTACTCCAGCAAGTGAGTAGTAGTTTTTCTTCCATGTCATTATCTCTGAAACAATGTGAGGGAGCATCCACATCCGTGCTCTTTGGCAAAAGCATGGAAGTGCGCCCAGATCCACTTTTACTCCATGCTCTTCCGCAAGAGCACAACACTCATATCCATGCTCTTCCGCAAGAGCATGCTCAAGAGTCCCACCATTCTATTATTCAATTTAAATAAAAATATTTCCACAATATTAAAATGCATTAAAAATACCTGAAATACTATTACAAATTACTAAAAAATTAAAAATTACATATTTAAAATCCTAAAAATTACAAAATTAAATTCATAAAATTAAAAAAAAACCCCACTGCTCTTGGCCAAATTTCGCCCAAATGTGTTGGATTAGGTCTTTTTGTAGCTCAATGTGGGTTTTGGTATCGCGCATTGTGTGTCTTGTTTCGATCCTCTCGCGCACTGTCGTATGCACACATCGGCATGAGGGAGACCTTGCAGTTGAGCTTCCGACTTCATCCTCATCGTAAAAGTTAGCCGCCCTCGGTCCTTCTTCAGCTATAATCATGTTGTGCAAGAAAATACACGTGTACATGATGTCGACAATATTCTTTGTGTACCACAGCCGAGCCGGAGTCTTCACAATGTTGAATCGGGCTTGAAGGACCCCAAAAGCTCTTTCGACGTCTTTCGGAGCAGCCTCTTAACGCTGCGCATAAAGAACCCGTTTCGGGTCTTGCGGATTGTTGAGCGTCTTCATGAAAGTCGGCCACCTAAGGTAGATACCATCAGCGAGATAGTACCTCATGTGGTATGGATTTCCGTTGACGGTGAAGTCGATCACCGGTGCTACACCATTCAAAACATCATTGAAGAGGGGGGAGAATAGAGCACGTTCAAGTCGTTGTTGGATCCGGCAACACCAAAATATGCATGCTAAATCCATAAGCGGTAGTAGGCAACCGCTAAAAGAATAAGCATTGGGCCGCCGCCTTTGTGGCTGCTTAAGTGTTGCCCCCTCCAAACATTCGGAAAATTCTTCCACCTCCAATGCATGCAGTCAATGCTGCCAAGTATACCGGGAAATCCGTGGACTGTTTCGGTGGTGGGTGCCCGAAGGAATTCCTTCCGAAAGCAGAACGAACGCCGACGCAAAAAATTTTGAGGCATAAGGATTCTAGTTGACTCACCCACATGCAAATACTCAATGAAGAGGTCAGTCTTTTACCCGGTAGCAAGTTGTCGGATGGCACAAGTACTCTTCTGCAACGCCGAGAGACTTTGCCGACCAGTTGCGTGTCTCTACGTGATTGGAATTATTCAACACGGGTGAACAATATGTTGACAATACGCATAAACAACCGTTTTGACATGCGGAAACGGTGCCGGAAGTAATCTGCAAGAAACCGTGGCTCATCGAAAAAATAGTCGGCAATGAGCCTTTCGTGGGCTCTCTCCCGGTCACAAGGGATGTAGCGGGGATTTGATCTCGTTGGTCGAGGAGGAGGGGCGGAGGCAGCAGCGGCGACATAGGCTTCATAGGCGGCACGATATTGTTGATAGTATTCTTATTCTTCGCACTCCGCTTCCGCAATGATATCGTTCATAGCCATTTTTGAATTTAGAGAGTGTTTGAGTGAGAGAGGAAGACGTAGGTGGCTTGTATGAAAAAATATGAGTGAGAGATAATTTGATGTGAAGACGGATGATGAATGAGTGTATTTGTAGATGATTTTGGGATTAAAAAAATTCAAAAAAATTTCAAAGAAATGGTAATAAAACGGCTATATTTTTGGAAATCCGAAAATATAATTTTTTTTATTTTTGGTATTATTTTTTATTTAAAAAAATAAAATAAAATATCCAACGGAATTGCCGTTGGCCAATCAGAAGCCGCCACGTCACCCTGCTCATCGGCACGGCGGTGCTAGATGCATCAAGCAAGGGCCATTCCGTCGGCACGGCACCTACTCGATGCATCAAGCACCGATGTAGGTGCTCTAACTTTCACATCGGTGTTGGGAAATTCTCTCTTCAGACAGGCCTCGTGCTTCTCATAATAACCTGACCAGAATCCATTATCCGATTTCCACATATCCTTTAGTGCAATAATGAGAGCAACATCTTCGCGATCAGACCAACTTAGTCTTGCCCGGTCGCACTTCTGGTAATTGGTTCATGGAAGTTGGTTGGTCCCTACATAACAGAAGCAATATATATATATAATGCAATACGTTTTATTTCTACTGAGACTGATACCAACGTTGTTGGGAATGAGGGTGAACATAGGAAGAATTGAATTAATACAACTCACGGACTTTGTGTGCCTTGGCTCAAATTCATTCCCGGTACAAATTGAGTATGTTCAGACATGGTGTCTATGAAGGTAAAGAAGATGTAAATTACGAAACAATTAGGTAACATTTTGACAGTAACATACGGAAAAAACGAATATGTAATCCATCGCATATTCAAATCTTGTGTCGGGCTTATTTCTGCGACACCAAAATTACATTATCCCTCCATCCCATAGAAATAGGCCTTTTAGGGTTGGCATATGTTTTAATATGTAATATTGGTAAAGTAAGAGAGAGAAAAAATAGTTGAAATTGTGTAGTGAGACCATAAATGATAATGTAAAAGAGAAGAAGAAAAAAAGTTACCATAAATGGATATGGACTATTTCTATGGGACGAACGAAAAATGTAATATGGCATATATCTATGGGACAGAGGGAGTATATCCCACACAATTTGACAGTAACACATCCACACCAAAAATGAAATGTGTACAAAACTTTGGAACGATAGAAACATAAATTGATGATACACAAAAAAATATTCAATACCTAGAGCAAACGACGGTGAATTGTAGTAGTTTTTTCTCTTCCGACGGTGCCAAAGTTGTGTGATAACCAAACATGAGATGGGCTTATGTTTTGCCACGATAGTGTAATAACCAAACACAAGATTTGTTAACCCATCTAGGCCCAATTACCCATCTGCAATGACAACATTTGTTTTAACTGCCCCAAATCCATATGCATAACCAAAAGACTCTTTAGCGTTTATAACTGTTTTCTCCCATATTTCATTTTTTTTATCCTCCAATTTATCCATAAATCATCTATAGATATCTCATTCATACAAAAAATTCACACCAAACTCTCAACATTTGCATTCTCTCTCTAATTTTCTCTCTACTTTTTCATTAACAATTTTCTCCCCGCATTCTCTCTTTTGCTTTATTAATTATACATTAATTCACGTGTCGTTCTAAATGCCTCTATTTTTATTCCGTCCCACAAGAATATGCATTTTTGGTTGGCCACAGGTTTTAATGCACAATTGGTAAAAGTAAGAGAGAAAAAAAAGTAATTAAAATATTAGTGGAGGAATGGGTCTCATCATAATAGAGAGAAAAGAGTTTTCAAAATTAGAAATAGCATACTTTTGTAAAACAGACTAAAAAAATAAAGAGTGCATACTCTTGTAGAACCGGAGGGAGTATTATTAAGTGCTTCCAATCTCAGTGCATCCCAGGTTTCTGGTATATCTTTGTCTTTAATGGAAAAAAAATACTTCTTATATCCCAATAAATGTGAATCATTACTTTTATGGTAAAAGAGTGAAAAAAAGTAGAAATAATGTTTATTTTCATTTGAAGAATGTTTTATTTTTATTAAAACAATTTAAAAATAAAATCTATAATTTTTAATGGAACATAGGAAATACTATGGAAGTATTAACTGGGATGAGCCTTCAGGCATTATGGAAAGACCTCTCAATATTCCTTGTTTTTTCTTTAGCAAATTATGTCATTAAGGTGTAGATGTATGTACATGTGCAAGAGTGAGTGAGAGATTCATCCATAGCTTCTTGTCATAACGTTAAAATCGCCCAAGATATTTGACCATTACATAAAAAAAACATGATTTATAGTCGATTATTAAAAGTATACACAAAGCTCAATGAACTGAACTGAAGTTTTTGTAGTACATAAATAGCATCTACAATCAACAAATTATTGCCTCAAATTAGCTATAGTATCTATTTACGTGGATGGGTCAATGAAGATGGTCATGGTTGACTAAAGATGAGAATTCATATCAAAAGAATAGTCTATCATTGTAGAGAATTAATATAAAAAGAGTGCTTATTTAGTTTATAAACATCATTATCCATTGCTTTACATAATTAATGTTAAATGACACTAGAGTCCTTAACAATCAACCTTCTTTAAAGCCAATGTAATCATTAGTCAAGACCGACTTCTTTACTAGGCCACCCCTCTCCTAATAGACCCCATTATTAGTCACATACACAACTCACTTCTTTACTATAATCAGTGTAACTATAACTTCAGGATAAACCTCTATAGTGTTTATACACAGTTTACATGAGGCTTCACTGGTGACCATAACATCCACTTATGTCCATCAACATGACAAGAAATATAGGTCTATTTCAAAGCATTATTTCAAGATTCCAACAGGGAAAAAAATGATGAGGTTTTGTTGGTGGGCGAGACAATTTATTTTATTAGGCAGTAACCATTTCCTATTAGTACATCGATCATTATCCAATTCTACAACGTTACTAGCATGAATGAATTGCAACCAAAGGTACAACCAATTGAAGCAAACATTGAAGAAAAAAGCTACTAATAAAAATGCACCATTCCCCCGTCTCAATTCAAAGCCTAGACTTACAAGTTCATAACTGAATCTCAACACAGTGAAATTTGTCAAAAGGCATGTCCGCCAAGTCGAACGTGAGCAACCCCGACGCAGCCTCGTACTCAAACTCCACCGCAGCCGATCCCACCGTGCACTTGCTAGGCTTCACCGAAGAATAGGCGCCGAATCGGCCACAGCCCTTGACCTCCATGGAGACGGCGGACGCCTCGTATTTCAACCCCTCCAGCGCCCCACCTCCGTTGAACATATCGATGAGGCCTAACGGGGCGAAGGAGGAGGCAGAGGAGAGCGTCTTGACCGGGGTGACCGTGAAGACCTCGTGGTCGAGCACCTTGAGTGAGACGGGCAGGGCCACGTTGTACTGCAGCGTGAGGAGAGTGGCGCTGCGCTGAGCGTAGACGGCCACGTTGCCGTCCCAGTGGGGGTCGACCGCGGCCTCAGCTATGAGGTGGACGTCGCGGCCTCTCACGTACCCTGTGATCGCCTCCGAGTTGGTTTGGTGGAAGGTGTTCTTCCTCTCCTCGCTGTTCCACGCCGCGCCTTGGCAGTTGTACACTCCCACCACTCCGCTGTATTTGTTCATGTTCCATATCTTCAACAAACTGTCATCCAAATCAAACACCCTCAACACATTATCCACTGTTTTTTTTTCACAATTTCTACAATCCAAAACAGAGTTGGTTGAAATATGAACCTGACGCCATCGCGGGCGGGGTCGGAGAAGAGGCAGTCTTTGGTGGGGCGTCCGGGGAGGCGGGCACGGAGGATGGAGCCGTCGGGCAAAACGAGCTTCCTCAGTAGATCAAAGTTGTGCTTCCCAGGCGCATCACTGTTACAATTCAGCATGTTATAACTATTGGTTGAAGAAATGGTTGTGCAAGAAGTGATTGGTTAAAACATACGTTCCGTCAAATTAAATGTCACATATTAAGTGATTGGTTAAAACATAAGTTCCGTCAAATTAAATGTCACATATTGGATAGTCATATTTCACTTTTACTATTTTTAATAAAATAAAAAGATATTACCTGACATAGACAGGTCCGCCGCTTATAGCTCTGGCGGAGCCGTGGTACTCCGCCGCTGGGTGGAGAGAATGGAACATATCCCAGTCAGTGAGCATCACTTCCCCAAGGAAAACACTGTTGTAGGCCACCGCCGCGATGTGGATCGTGTGCGAAATCGGATCTCGCGGGTAGAAATCATCGGAGGCTCTAACTATAGCAGTCTGTTTCGAACTGCAATAACATAACATGAGCGATTCAGATCATATATTAATAAAAATACATATGGAGTACTAGAAATAAGTCACGAGGAATACCAGTAGAGCGATTCGAGGTTGTGGCTCATGCAGGCAATGCATCCGTTATCAGGGAAGTTCCGGGCAACGGATGCATCAAGAGCCTGATGATACTGCTTGGTGATCTCGACCCTGCCCCCGAGGCCGGCCCCGAGGGTCTCAAGAATGCACTGCGCATCGACCTTGACTCCATCAATCCCCGCAGCGCTCAAGTAGCTATGGAGCTCGTTGTAGAACCTGTACACATTTTTGGGATTAACCAGCCCTAAGCCTTCAATTTTGATGGCATCGGTTTTCCACCCTGGCTCGTTCTCCATCACACCCTTGCAAAGCTCAGGGTACTGCATCGCGGGATCGTAGTGCTCCATCTCCTTCACCCCGGGCCTCACCCCGCCCCAGTACCCCGTGATCGCGTGCCACACGTACACGTATTTCAGATCGTGCTTCTCCTTAGCGATCTTCACGATGCTCTTGATCCCCGCCACCGGATCCTGCTTTTGGAACTTCGCGTTTTCCTTGATCCCGGTGAGCCTCTGCAGCCTTGGCGCTCCCAGCTCATTCTCCTTCTCCTTCTCCTTATCGTTACCTGGCTGGTCTGATTCGGTCGACTGCCAGCCGTCGTCGATGATGACGAATTTGGGGGGCGCCCCGCCGGCCTTGAGGCTCTCGAGGCCGCCCTCCACGCCCTCCTGGGTGACCTCTTGGTAGAAGGCGTCCCAGGTGCACCAGCCGAAGTAGTCCACGATGCCGGGGAGCTTCTTCTCGGTACGGAGCTTAAACGTCCCGAGCTGAAGCTTCACCGCGTTGATGGCCTCGTGGATGGTGGCGAAGGGGTCGGTGCCGGAGCCGATGTAGACGGAGTGGGTGAAGGAGGAGGCGGTGGCGGCGGCATCGCCGCTCTCGATGCAGAGCTCGAGGTCGTCGGGGGGGCCGCCCTGGAGGCAGGCCTTGAAGGAGCCTTCGATGAGGGGGAGGAAGACGGTGTAGACGAGCTTGTTCGCGTCGTCGCCGTCGAGGTCGGACTCGAGGTGGGAACCGTCGTTGGACTCGACGAGGAGGAATTGAGTCTCGAGGGGGATGTCGCGGCCGCGGCTGCCCATCCGCTGCGCCATCCACCAGAGCTTGAAACGGAAGCAGGCTAGGAACCGAACCTCGCGGATCGTCCCCAGCGAGATGACGTGGCGGCTGCTCGCCTGGTCGAAAACCGCCCCCAAAAAAACTCCCTCCGCCGCGGCGCTCGATGTCGCCACCACATTCTCCGGAACGTCGGTCAGGATCGTGCGATCCTTCACCACCAGCTTCCTCTCGGCGATCCGAACCGCCGGCGTGATCGTCATCGTTTACTGCAAAATCAAATCAGAAATTAATCAGCACAAGCTCAGATTCAACTCATTCCAACTACGTAACAGAACATGCGTACCTTGAAATTAACAATAAAACGGTAAATAAAAATGAATGAGATGGTGATGATGAGGAAGGGAGATGTAGGATGGAGAAGAAGAGTGGATTGGGAGGGGTATTTATAGCAAGGAGTGGTGAGATCTAAAATGTCCATTGTAGTAGAAGATGATTGCTCTGCTCTGGCTTCTTATTTTCTATTTTTTTTTTTATTGGTGATTTTCTTGTTGGAAGAGTTAAATCCAACGGTAGTATTTAGAAATGAGGATCGTGCATCGATTTGGTCGATATCCTAACCGTCAGATGAATTTCATCAGCACATGACACAATTTTTCACCTACCTAAACTTCTCACCTTCACGGACTAAAGTCTAAAATATTTCCCACATTATTAATTTATTTTATTTTTAACGGCCAATGATATTGCATCCTTGCTAATCGGGCCGAACCCGATCAGTGACAGCTTGTGGTGGTTACCGGATGCGGGTACCCACACCGTAAACTTGTGAATACCCACACTCTTACTCCTACTGTCTTCGTGTGTACTTTTATTTTCGTTCCATCCATAAAAATATGGGTATTTTATTTGTCTCCAACTCATTACTTATATGCATTAATTTATTTACAACATATATCACTATGATTCATTATTACAATTCATTAAACACTACTGTAGGTTTCAATATCCACTAACATTTTTTTATCTACTCTTCTCTTCTTCTTTTTATTTTACCAATTGTGCATTAATTCTCGTACTATTTCAAATGCTCATAATTTTATGGGAGCGGAAATAGTTTTTTTTTTAATTTTTTACTAAATTAAGTAAAATGAATTATGCAAATTAGCATAAACAAACTAATAATTTGTTACGGGCACGGTATATACGTCTGACAAATATTGGAATCTATACCAAAATCAACTAAACAAGTTCTAGGAGTGTCGGAAGGAATAATCTTTAATTTTGTGATTTACGGGTTTTATTGTCATTAGTTGATTACGAATTTTTTTATTGTTAATAGCCTGACAAGATGATTGCCCTTATTAATTTTTTATATTAAAGTGGATTGGTTTTTTTTCGATATTTAAGCATATCAGGCCAGATGTAAGTAGATTTTGATATTTGAGCAATTTAATATTAGGGGAAGAATATTTCATGGTATTTTGTGTATCATTACACAAATTCACAATTTCCAAATTGTGATTATATACTCCCTCCCTTCACAGAAAATAATATCATTTGTGTACATTACGAATTCTAATACTCCCTCCGTTCCATAGTAGTGGAGCCTTTTTTTTGGCACGGAGATTAACAAAAAATGTGTTAAATGTGTTCATATAAAATGAAAAAAGTAGAGAAATGAAAATATAATGAAGTAAGAAAAAGTAAATTAAGTAAGAAGAAATGTGGAGCCTAGAGCGAGGTCGAGCGGCCCCTCCTAAACTCCGACACCTCCTACTCGCGGTGTCCGCACACCGTACACTCCGACGGAGATGGAGCAATTGTTCAAGGCGTTCTTGTCAATCTCCGAAGATCCGGAGGTTGGCACGAACCAATCCGACGATCATTATTGGTGGCGCATCTGTCGCCGGTACAATGAAAACCGGCCGACGGGAACAATCGAGCGCAACGAGAGTATGGTGCGCAACGCCATATACAGAGCCAATGAAGAAATCCAAAAGTTCCAGGGGTATTACATCCTGGAAGAGTGGTCGGCGGGGAGCGGCCGGAGCGAGGTCTACATCATCAGTTCTGCCTTGTCGACCTACCAATCCATGAACTACAAGCCGTTCAAGTACCTCAACATTTGGCAGGAGACGCGGTCGCATCCGAAGTATAGGGGAGGCGTAACATCCTCCTCTAGCGGCTCCTCCAAACGGTCAAGGTCAGTATCCCTATCCGACGCCGGCTCCGAAGACGTGGCTAGCCAACTTGCCGGAGCTAACTTGGGTAGCCCCGACGCCGGCCCGAGCGGTTCCCAACGCCGACCGCAAGGAAGCAAGAAGGCGGCGGCCAACCGCCGTCGCGCCGCGACTCCATCCGGCGATGCTCCCGAACCCGCTCCCGCATCCGTTCCTTATGCGCCACCTCCACCCCCCACCAACTCGTTGTGGGGATTTTGGCCCAACTCAATATGGCCGATAGGTCAACTATGATCCCCGCGCAACTTCGATCGCATGAGACCATGATATTGGGCCTCCAAAAATAATTGGGGGTAGTGCTGCCGGATGAATATTCTTCCACGGGAGTATTTTTAGCCTTTAATTATGTAATTTTTAATTTTTAGGAGTTTAATTATGTAATTTTTTATTTGTAGGAGTTTAATTATGTAATTTTTAATTTTTAGGATTTTAATTATATAATTTTTAATTTTTAATGTATTTTATAGTATTATTCCTGGTATTTTTAATGTATTTTAATTTTGTGGAAATGTTTTTATTTAAATTGAATAATGGAATGGTGGGACCATTGTGCTCGTCCTTGCGGAAGAGCACGGATGTGGGTGTTGTACTCTTGCCTGAGCAGGTAGAAAAAGTGGGGTCGGGCCCACAACCGTGCTTATTGACAAGAGCATAGTCGTGGATGCTCTTAAAAGGATAATTACTAATCAGGTGTTGATAGGACAATTAGCTTTAATTGGATATAGCCGATTGCTAATCGGGTAATACCCAATACCTGAAAGTGAAGATGTTGTCATACTAGAACCCGCACCCGATTGATAATTGAAGTTTAAAGGGTTTGGATCGTTTGATATTACTGCAGAGATTATAATATTTGTTAAAATAATTTTTATATTTTTACAAAAATATTACTATCATGTCTTTGAGCTGCATTCTTTGACTCACGTTTTATAAAGAACTGCAAATTTGGTATTTATGAATACTTTATGAATATTCATGAAAATAGATATTTCATTTTTTTATGTTCTCTAGGCTATGATTTTATTTATTAAGATATTGTTTTCACTTTTTTGACTTTCTTATCCTATCACTGTAAGTTTTAAGGGTAAATTTGACTATTTTATTTCTCTCTTCTCTCGTTTCCCTCTTATTCTCATACTCTCTCTTTCTTAGCATATGTTTTGAAATAAGCTCTCTTATTTTCATACTATTTCTCTTTCTTAACATATGTTTTGAAATAAAAATAATCTTGGACCTACTTCCGAGATATAATCTCAAAATATTAATTTAAACATATTTTATATAGTTCAAATTTTTAATGTTGGGTGATAGAAATTACAATATTTGGTCAATTATTTTTTGTAGTATTATTTTTATAAAAATAATATACTCATGTGAAATGTTTTATAGCTACATTCTTTGATTAGACATTTTTATCATGAACTACAAATTTATTACTCGGTACTCCATCCGTCCCTAAAAATAGAAACTTTTAGGTTTTAATACAAAATTTTGTAAAATAAGAGAGATGGAAAGAAAAAAATGTGTTAGTGGAAAATGGACCCCACTTCACTATAAAAAAATATATTTTTTAAAATAGAAAATTTTCATTTTTAGGGACGAACATTAAAAGAAAAAGGTTTTATTTTTAGGAGAGAGAGAACAATTTGGTGAATGCAATATTCATATTTGTAGTACTTCATGAAAGTAAATAACACCAGATATCTCTTGACTAAGATTTTAACTTATTTATGATATTTTTTTCATTTTTCGGACTATGTCTTTCACATTTTACTCGTTTAAGCCTTAGAGCCTAAAGGTAAATTTGACTATTTCTATTTATTATCATTTCTCTATCGAGAAAATTCTTTTTTTTTTCTAGGAAACTTTAATCATTCTATAAAAGGAATATTTTTTTATAATTCCCACAAAGGGAGTGAAGCATGTCCGTGATGCGTCGCTATAAGACGGATGTGACTTATGCATCGCTTAAAAAATACGTTTTTCTTGAAAAAAGCTTGTAGCTCATGCGTTTTTATGTATCTCTCTCTTGTGCTATCTATTCAGTTCTGTGTTGGGGGTGATTTATTTCGTCAAGAGACGCATGAGCTACATGCGTCTCTCATAAAAACGCATGAGACTCATGCGTCTTTTAAAAAAAACATGTTATTTTAAGCGACGCATAAGTCACATGCGTATTATAGAGACTGATCATGGACATGCGTCACTCCCTTTGTGTGAATTAAAAAAAAACTACCCATTTTATGGAATGATTAAAGTTCCGTAGAACAAAAAAAGAATTTTCTCTTTCTCTATCTCTTCTTTGCTCTCTTATCTTTTTATCTCTCTCGGTTAATGTGTATTAAAAAAATCTTAGAACTTCTTTAGAGATATAGTCTCAAAAATATTTCTATATACATATTTTATATAACTTTAATTATATAACTCTTCTCTACATTATTCAGCCCATTACATTATTCTCTCTTCACCTTAACTATTTATTACTCCTCATTTTTTAAAAACGAATGCAAAAAAGAAACGACTCAACTACATTGGGACGGAGGGAATACTGTACAATGTTAGATTATAGAATCAATATATATATATATAATTAAAACTAAAATATATGTGTGTAAAATTACAAAATGAAAAATAACAAAATAATTAATTAAATGATTAAGTTTATATGTTCTTTAAAGATTAATAAAATAAAGAAATACATTTAGTATTTTAAAATCAGTTTAAGCGTGAAATTAAACATAAAATATTAATTCAATGAAAAACATAAGTTTACTTTTTGGCATAGAATAAGGTAGTAAGTAATTAAGAAAGAGAAATGAGAATTAAGAAAAGAGATAAAAATGTGTTCTTATCGTAAAACAAAAAAGAAATAGTCACAAAAAGTGAAAAACACATCAAATGAAAATCTTTGTCCAAAAATCTCTAGCGAAATTCATTTTTACAAAGTTTTGTTTTTTTATTAATCGAAAAGGCTCGAGCCGATAGGAGGCGAGCAAAGATTCGAGACAAGCGGTCAAAAGCTATACCGCAAACAACCAAAACAAAAAAACAATAACAACCCAACAACATTCCAACAAAACGGAAAAGAAGAAGAGGCCTCAGCCAACTACAAAGCCTAAGAAACACATACAATAACAAACCTGGTAAGGCCACTCGCAACGCGTTACGCGAGTGGCCCGTATTTCGTTCCTGCGTGACGGAACCGGGGCGGGACGCGGCAGCGCCCCAGCCCGTCACCAGCCCGCCCTCAGCCCGTCACCAGTCCCTTTCCGCCGTGACGAAACACGGGACGGCTCGCCACGCACCGAGGCGACGTGGCGCACTCCCAGGACATGCGTGACACCCACTCGCCGGCCCGCGAGTGGGATTCGTCAAGCTGACGCAATAAATCTTTTTTTAAATTTGAATTAAAATTAAAAATAAATAAAAAATAAAAAATTGGCAAACGGTTATGTTACCGTTTTTATAGCCGTTTCAATTTTTTATTTTTTTTTATATTTTTTTACTCTATAAATACTCATAATTCATCCTCATTTCACACACAACTACACATCTATTCTTCCCAAATCATCTACATTTCCTCTCCAACTTTCATCTCAAATCATCTCTCTTTTATTCTTCTCCCAAATTTAATCGATCTCATAGATCCGTATGAGCAAATGCGTCGAATAATGGAAGAATCACTTGAAGAAGATCGACGCCGGGAGGCGGAGGAAGCCGCGCCGCCCCAAAGATGCTCCCGGACTTACATCCATCGTAACCGGGAGGAAGCCGCCGCAAGGTTAGTCCGCGACTACTTCTTTGATAACCCGGTGTGGCGAGATACCTACTTCCGTCGCCGTTTCCGCATGCGGCGACCGCTATTTCTCCACATCGCAAATACATTGGCGGCCCGGGAAGAGTTCTTCCAAGAAAGGTTCGACGCCGTTGGCTGTCCCAGCCACACGACGCTGCAGAAATGTACTGCAGCAGTCCGTCAGCTTGCGACTGGACAAACGGCGGATGTGTTCGACGAATACCTCCACATTGGAGACAGCACTGGGAGAATGTGCTTGCTCCAATTCTGCAAAGGCTTCCGGGCAGCCTTCACCGACGAATTTCTCCGGAAGCCAAGCACGACAGATTGCCAGTTCCTGCTACGCCTTCACGAAGAAGTGCACGGATTCCCCGGGATGCTTGGCAGCGTCGATTGCATGCACTGGCAATGGAAGAATTGCCCGGTGGCGTGGAGGGGGTCGTACACGAGTGGCCACAAAGGCACCCACCCCACCGTTATACTCGAGGCCGTCGCCGACTACCGGCTATGGATCTGGCATGCGTACTTCGTGGTCCCCGACTTGAACAATGACATAAACGTGATCCACCAATCCGACCTCTTCGCCGAAGTTTTGGATGGCAAAGCGCCGACCATCAACTTCACCGCTAACAACCGGCGCTATAAAATGGGGTACTATCTTGCCGACGACATCTACCCGATGTGGCCAACCTTCGTCAAGACGCGCGCTAGGCAAAGCAGGCGCTTTTTGTGCAGAAGCAGGAGGCAGCTCGGAAGGATGTGGAGCGGGCGTTCGGGGTTCTCCAAGCGCGCTCAACATTATCAAAGACCCGGCTCGTACGTGGTTCATGGAGAGCATGGTCGACAGCATGTATACGTGCATAATCTTGCACAACATGATTGTCCAAGACGAAGGACCCGAGGTGGGAAATTGGTTTGACCCTGAAGCCCCCGGAAGCTCAACCGCAAGTAGTCCGCCTCGAAGTGGAGTGCATCCGTTTATACAAGAACGGTTGTCTATTCGGGCAAGGACACGTGACTCTTCCGCTCACGCCCAACTCCAAGATGATCTAATGAAGCACATTTGGGCAAACTTTAGCGGATGAAATTAAATTATGTATTTTTAATTTTTTTTGGATTTTTAATTATGTTTTTTTTAATTTTTTTCAAATTTTATGTTGTGATTTTATTTTATTTTTAATGAAGTGTGTTTTTTTAATTGAATTTGGTTGGAAATAAAAATAAAAAATGAAATTGAATGAAGAGTAATTTAAGGGACAGTTAAGGGACGGAGGGTTGCAGGTTCCGTCCCTTAGTTAAGGGATGGAGTAAAAAAGTACAGTGGGGCCCGCAAATAGTAATTTAAGGGGCGGTATAGTGACATCGTTGTGGATGGCCTAAACATCTCCAACCCAAAATCTGATATTGTTTACTTGATCGCTCGACAGCTTCGTTGTGGATGAAGCGGAAACCATTGAGCACCTTTTCTTCAGTTGTAAGCTCAGTAGCATCTTTTGTTTTTTTTTTTGCTGTGAAAGGTGGAATTTATCCATTTGTCTACCTAAGGAACCAAGAATGTGCTTTCTTGGATGGGGGCTCCATTCCGACAGTTAGATAAGAAAATGTGGATGTCAATGTTTTTTGTTGTCTCGTGGTCTATTTGGGATATAAGAAACAAGGTCGTGTTTCATGATTTCAAGCCTAATTGGGATTTCAAGAAAAAGAGGCTCTTATGGCGGCTTGGTCTGTGGATACGTGGATGGTGTTGGGACTTTCTATTCTCTCCAGAACATGTAATGGATAATCTACACAGCATTAGAGGATGGTTTGAACCAAAGAGTGCATGGAAAAGGAATCTCATTTTCTCACAGAGAGTGGCACAGAGTGGAACGCACACAGAGATCTAGACTACGATGTCCACATGGGGTTAGCTTTCTTCCTTTTCCTTTTTTACAGGTGGTTTGCGGTTGATGTGGGTTGTGGCGTTTGTGATAGTGTAAGGTTGGCTAGGAGTTGTTTCTTTGTCTTCGCTGTCTTTGCTTGGTATGTGTAGTGCTCCAAGTGGCTATGGTATGTTGTTTTGTTTTCTTTGTTTTTGGTTCGTAACTCTCTGCTCGCCTCTTGCCGGGGGTTTTGAGCATTTTGGTGCATCTAATGCACATATAAAAAAAAAGCTTCGTTGTGGTGTTGTTTTGGATACCCATTTCTATTCCACACACTACGTTGCCAAAAAAGTCTTTTCTTTTCGATCTCCCAGTTCGGCTCAAACTTTTGGAAAATCATAAGCTATGATATAAAACATAAAGATCCACACCTTCTTATCAAACTTTTGGAGAGGGATGTCCAACCACGAGAGAAAACATGTCATCGGGTCTTTGGGAAGGCACGCAGATATATTCCATCTGTCACATCACAATAATAGTAACGCAACAGCAGTACCATAATTGGTTTGAGATTTTCACAAAGTATTTTGTTAAGGAAGAAGTTCCTCAACAATAGAAATCGCGCCGAACGTCGCGTGCTCTTTCTCGTCGATCAATCCGGCGTCGAAATTTAGGGTTTGTGCGTTTGTGCACAAGGAAAAAAGAAAGCTGCGGGAAAATATTTTATTTCTTGAGAGAGGAATAAAATACACGCGTATTTATATCTAAGGACTCTAGGGTTGATTCGACATACGATCCGGGAAAGAATCAACAAAGAAAACCCGGAAAGGAGCTTAACGAGCACTCAACGAAAAATAAAATAAAAATATAATATTTTAAGCAATTACAATAATTAAATGACTCAAACTAAATAATAAGTTCCAGCTCTAACGTGACACAAAGTCACCATATCGCGATGGCCTCTTGGACTGCCGACGCTCCGATCGTTCCCGCCACGCCGGCTCTGGCTGCTCCTCCTCTGCCGACACGTTGGTGTCGGCGTCGATCTCACCATCCTGCTGTGTATTTATCTCCTTCAGCCTCGCTGATGGAGGTCCCGTATCATATTGCAAATATGTATCTTGTGTTCAATAGAGATAAATTATACTAGTTCACTCTTTTTATTATGCAGCAAGGAGTAACTTTTTTCACAACAATAACCTTTACAACAATCATTATTAATTACAACAAGTGTAAGTTTCATTTAGACTAATCATAATTATCATATGACAAATAATTTCATTTGGAGTAGTACTTAATTTTTATGTAGAAGAACATTAATTCTTTCTTAGAATTCATAGTGAGAGAGCTCAATGTCAAATTTGTTTGTGTTAAAATATAAAAGGAAATATAAAAGTAAAAATGACTAAGAATGATGTGGTCCAAAATAAAAGCATCCGAATAGATATAATGTGTGATTAACAATACAATATGATAAAGTAAGTCTGAATTATACAGAATTAGGTGGGTGGAGGAGTGGAATGGAATGGACCTAACTCCTACTTTTGATATAAATAAGTAAATTGACCGCGATAATTGTAAACTGACTTAGAGAGTGACTAATTAATAAAATGACGTAAAATATATTAATGGATTTATTAGTTTTAATAGAATCATCCATTCCCTAATCCGAATCCGGATTAAGTTAATTTTGTTGGGGTTGGATGATGAAAACGATTGATCAATAAAAGTGTGCTTGCTTTTTGGTAGGGACAAATTTAATATGACCACTATGTTTTGTATGGTCGTTTCGTACTACCAAAGGGGAATTCACAATTTAATTCTAAATAAACACATTCATAAAAATCAACTAGTTGGTACAAATTACTCCATATTTTTGTTTTTAGTATTATGTATTGCCGACGACTGTAACTGCTCTGCAAGATCCAAAAATCTCATATTCATCTTTTAGTAATAGAAAGTGAAAATTCTAAAAGTATTTCAAATTGATCAGGCTAGGTTAGGTTTAAGGAAAATTCCAAATAAAGCTTAGAAGCATGTTGATATATGTAAAAATATTATTTTCCCCTGTTCCAGATATATTTAAATGTTTCATTTATGCATAAGATTTTAAAAATTAATGTTTAAAATTTTTAAAAAATCAGAGAGAATAAAATAGAAAATAAAATTAAATTATTAAAAAAGAAAATGACACAAATAATTTTAAATGACCAGATGAAGTACAACTAAATATGAAGTATTACACTGAATATTTACAGTAAAAATATTTCATGTTCCATTTATATATATTATATACTATGAAATTTGGAACTAATGCTTGTCATAAATTTGCTTGTTTAAATACTAGTACTCCTTAATAAGAAGAAATTTACTTCATTCCTTCACGGACATTTCTTTAGTGTTTCAATATATTCGAATAGTGAGTGAAATGAGAGCGAGACTGTCTCGATACGGGCTCGGTCTCGTCTCGGCGAGACGAGACAGCATCGAGACGGCGATGCGGATGCTCCGTATCGTTCCGTCGCGTCCCATGTCCCTCCGCGGAGATGAGGCTGGCTAGCCAGCTCGCCACGTGCGTTGGCCACATGGCGAGCTCCCGTGCGTCCGTGACGCCCACTCGTCGGCCCACGAGTGGGCGTCGTTTATATCCGTTGAAAAATATATTTTTTTTAAATCTGAAAAAGATCGAAAAAAAATTCCCCCAAAAATACTAGCCGTTTTTCCAATATTTTTTTTTCTATTTTGTTAAGCCCCCAATCACTTCTATAAATATCAAACCATTCCCACAAATTATCCACGATAAAAAAACTCTCTATTCTCACTCAAACACTCTACATTCTTCATCTCAGAACATTATTCTTCTCCCAAATTTTTCGTATTTTCGGATGCTGTAATATTTGTATTTTCGGATGTTGTAATTTTCGTGGTTTTTAATGATTTTATGAATTATTAGTATTAATTTAATATTTCAATGAAATATTAATTGAATTTGTTGGAAATAAAAATAAAAAATGAAATTGAATGAATAGTTAAGGGATGAGATGGTTAAGAGATGGAGGGTTGCAGGTGATGTCTCTTAGTTAAAAGATGGGGTAAAAGGTGCAGTGGGACCCATGAATAGTGAAGGGATAAAACGATATTGAGACAGAGATGTGGATGGCCTGAGAGTCCGTTCTAATTCTTTTGAATAATTAAGAATCTTGACATAATGCCTCAATATTTTTTTAATAAGATTTTTTTTGTTTGTGTAAAAAATCATGGATTAAATATGCCCGGTCAATGGATTTTGACCAAATAATAAATGTGACGAGACATTTAATTTTGTGAAATTAAATGACATAGCGTCGATCTACATTTTACGTAGGTAAATGTAGTATATTCACTTTCTCAAATCCGATTTCCGGTGAGTGAGAAATAGTGGATTAAAGTTGGGCATAATTAGCTTTTAATTAAAGCTTGGAGATGGAGCTTAGGGAATAATTAACTAGTGTTAATTATCCCACATTGGAGGATTAACACATCTTTAATGTGTATAAATTAAGTGACTTTATGTTACTTAATAATTATAGTGGACCAAGATGGGTGAAAGAGCCCACACGCGCGCGCCGCCGCCGCCCGCCCGCCCGTGCCCGTGCACGTGCTCGTGCTCGTGCTCGTGCTCGTGCTCGCGGGCGCGGGCCGCGGGCCTCGGGCCCGGGCCCGAGCCCGATCCCGAGCCCGATCCCGATCTCGATCCCGATCTCGATCCCGATCTCGATCTCGATCTTGATCTTGGACTTGGACTTGGACTTGGACTTGGACTTGGATCTTGGCAATTGGTCTTTGGGTGGTCTTTGGGCTTGGTGCTTGGCCTAAACTATTCTTTTTGGACCACCGCCGAGTCAGCAATCCAAGTGGCTTGACACGTCGTCAAGCGAGGCACAGTCACGGTTGCCACGTGAGAAATCCACACGCTCCACACACGGATGGCACACTCCTGCCACACGTCTGTAACCGACGTCGGTTACGAATTGCCATGATGACAGCCATCATGGCTGTTGACCCCCTGCAGTGGACTGAGCCTATAAATAGGCCAGCCATTCCATGCATCACTACACAATTCAAAAAGCATTCTGCATCATAAGCTCTCTCCCTCTCCCTGCATAGTTTTTTCTGTCGAAGCTCTGCCCTCTCCTCCATCCAGTTCGCCGGAGCTCTGTTGATTGCGGTGCTGCATCAATAGAGACGTAGCCGTTTTACCTTTGGGGACGACACGCCAAACCGAAGAGCACTACCGGGGCGTATCTCGTCTTGCGGGAAGAGGCCTCCTCGACTCGGCTAATCACACTGGTTTAGTAGTTTCGATTATACGTTGTATTTTTAAGTTCAGTTCTTCCTTTCCTTTCTTTTGGGTTGTATTACGCCCGGTAGTTATCTTTGTAATCCCAGAAACCAACAATCGCAAGACGAGATAACTTGCCTTTGAAGGAATTTGGACTTCTAAACTGAACTAAAACTTTCGAAATATTAAAACACCTTTGCTGGAGATGTCTACCGACTCCAACACCGCCGCTGCCACCACCGCCGCCGCCATTCCCTCCACCATGGCGACCACTGGACCGGTCAACACTTCATCGATTCCCTCGATGATGCCAACTTCTGGCTTCCCAGCCGCTTCATCCACCGTCCCTTGGGTTTGGGACAACCCCTTCGGGGCGTCCACTGGTTCCACCTTTGGTGGTTCGGTTGGTTCCACTTTTAGTGGTTCCTTCGGATCCTTTAATGGATCGAGTGTTGGTGCCTTCGGGCTCAATACTAGTGTTGGATCTTTCGGGATCAACACGAATGCTGGGGCCTTCGGGTCTCATGCGGGTGCTAGTCCCTTCGGGGCTGGTACGACCATGGCGGGCTCTATGCCCAACATGAATGGTGGGGGCTCTATGCCCAACCAAGTTGTTGGCTCCTTCGGGGGCAACGGAATTGGTTCCTTCCAAGGACCAACTGCGGCACCTTTGGCACCAAGAATGATGCCACCTGCCGAGAAGCCACCAAAGTTTGGAGGATCTGACTTCAAGCGGTGGTACCAGAAGATGTTGTTCTACTTGACAACATTGGGCGTCGCCAACTTCCTCACGGAGAACGAGCCGCCCGCGCCAAGCGACCAAGAGACTAGGCTCGAAGTCATGGCGGACTATGAAGCTTGGAGAAAAGGGGATTATCTATGTAAAAACTTTATTTTAAGTGCATTAGATGATAGCCTCTATAATGTATACTCCAATGTAACCACATCTAAACAAATGTGGGAAAGCCTAGAGAAGAAATATAGCATAGACAATGCTGCAGGGACTGAACAGGTTGTAGCATCCAAGTTTATGGACTACAAGATGGTCGACTCTCGACCCATCATGGAGCAAGTCCAAGAGCTCCAAATGATCATCCACTCCTTAGTGGCTGAAGGGATGACCTTGCCCGATAAGTTCCTAAGGTGCACGATCATTGACAAGCTCCCTCCAAGTTGGAAGGACTTCAAGAGTTATCTCAAGCACAAGCGAAAGCAGATGACCCTTGAAGACTTGATCGTGAAGTTGCGCATTGAGGCCGACGTGCGCAAAAGTGATCAAAAGGCTAAGGGCTTCACCCCAAATGAAGCCAAAGCCAACCTGTTGGAGCGGGGCGGTCCCTCCAACAAACGCCCTCGCCCAAACCGTCCAAACGACAAAGGGAAGGGAAAGCAGCCTTCAAAGAAGTTTGAAGGCGACTGCTACAAATGTGGCAAACCGGGCCACTTTGCCAAAGACTGCCGCAGCAAGAAGAAGAAGCCGGCAGCCCACGTCGTTGAGAAGGAGTTCAAGGACTGGGATGAGAACGACCTCATTGCAGTGGTCACTGAAGAGGTTAACCTTGTTGATAACAAGGGAGGCTGGTACATCGACACCGGCGCTACTGCTCATGTTTGCTCCGACAGGAGCAAGTTTGCCTCCTACACTGCTGTTGAAGGGAGGAAGATCAACATGGGGAATCAAGCATCGTCAGAAGTCCTCGGCGTTGGCAACGTGATTCTCATGATGACGTCTGGCCTAACTATCACTTTGAAGGATGTGCTGCATGTCCCGGACATCCGCAAGAACCTAGTGTCAGGATCAATACTAGTTAATAAAGGGTTTAAACTTGTATTTGAGTCCGATAGGTTTGTCTTGTATAAGTTTGGAAAATCCATCGGAAAAGGTTATGTAACCGATGGGCTTTTCAAGCTTAGTGTAGCAACTCGAAGTGTTGCGAAGCCATTGGCCAATAAGAATAAAGCATCTACTTCCTCTTATTTGATTGAGTCTTCAAATTTGTGGCATTGTAGATTGGGACATGTAAATTCAAAAGCCATTAAAAGATTAGTAAATTTAGATTTACTAAAGGCTAATGAATTGGATATCCAAGATAAATGTGAAATTTGTCTTGAAGCAAAAATGACTAAGTTGCCGTTTCACTCGGTTGAACGAAGCACAAAACCCCTTGAATTAATTCACACGGATGTATGTGATTTAAAGATGTTGCAAACTAGAGGTGGTAAAAAGTACTTTATCACTTTCATAGATGATTGCACAAGATATTGCTACATTTATCTTTTAAGAAGCAAAGATGAAGCAATAGAGGCGTTCAAAAATTATAAGAACGAAGTTGAGAATCAACTTGGTTGTAAAATCAAAATGATTCGAAGCGATAGAGGAGGCGAATATGTAGCCCCGTTTGAGGAGTTATGCAACGCAAGTGGTATAATTCATCAAACAACTGCTCCATATTCACCACAATCCAATGGTGTTGCAGAACGCAAGAATCGAACTCTAAAAGAGATGATGAATGCACTGCTACTCAGTTCAGGATTACCACATAACATGTGGGGGGAAGCTGTTTTGACAGCAAACTATATCTTGAATAAAATCCCTCTCAAAGGAAAAGATGTTACTCCTTATGAGTTGTGGAAGGGAAGGAAGCCATCCTACAAATACCTCAAAGTGTGGGGGTGTTTGGCAAAGGTGATGGTTCCTCCGCCCAAAGAAGTTACAATCGGACCTAAGACGGTTGATTGCATCTTCATTGGATATGCACTTAACAGTAGTGCATATCGATTTGTTGTTCACAAGTCTGAAATATCGACTATCACAGTAGGAACAACAATTGAGTCGAGGAATGCTGTATTTCTCGAAAATACCTTTCCTTGCAAAGATAAGGAAAAAGTATCAACCAATTCTGAGACAAGAATTGAAGAAGCCACTAGTTCTAAACAAGTGGAAGAAGAAGCCACTAGTTCTAAATCAACAGATGCGGAACCTGAATCGCGCAAGCGTGCAAGGCCCGATCCAAAAGATACAGTACTAAGACGTGGTAATAGAGTCAGAACACCAAAAACTTTTGGTCCTGACTACATTGCTTTCATGTTGGATGAAGAACCAACATCGATAAAAGTAGCCTTTGCTGGCCCAGACGGGCTGCATTGGAGAGAAGCTGTTCAAAGCGAAATTGATTCAATTTTGCTAAACCACACATGGGTGTTGGTTGATTTGCCCGAAGGTGCTAAACCTTTAGGATGCAAATGGGTTCTTAAAAGAAAGTTTAAGGCCGATGGAACAGTTGATAAGTATAAAGCCCGATTAGTAGTAAAGGGTTTTAAACAAAAAGAAGGACATGACTTCTTCGATACCTATTCACCTGTAACAAGGATTACATCTATCCGGGTGCTTCTCGCTATTGCTGCATTGCACAATCTCGAGATTCATCAAATGGATGTAAAGACCGCGTTTCTGAATGGTGAACTAGAAGACGAAATCTACATGGAACAACCCGAAGGGTTTGTAGTACCTGGACAAGAGAAAAAGGTATGCAAGCTCGTGAAATCCCTATATGGATTGAAACAAGCGCCATTGCAATGGCACTTGAAGTTTGATAATGTGATGTTATCAAATGGGTTTAAAATCAACGAGTGCGACAAATGTGTCTACATCAAGAGCACTAATAACGGTCATGTTATAGTGTGTCTCTACGTTGATGATATGTTAATCTTGGGTAGCAACACTCAAGTAATTAACGATACAAAGGCCATGTTAAAGAGAAACTTTGACATGAAAGACATGGGTCTAGCCGATGTAATTCTTGGAATGAAGATTCTAAGAACGAATGATGGAATCATCTTAACACAATCACATTATGTTGAGAAGATATTGAATAAATTCAAAGCCTATGATGGCGCGCCGGTTAAGACTCCAATTGAACTCGACGTTCACTTGAGCAAAAACAAAGGCGAGCCCGTTGCACAAGAAGAGTATGCACGGGTCATCGGGTGCATTATGTACTTGACTAATTGCACTCGACCTGACATTGCTTGTGCCGTGAACAAGTTAAGTCGTTACACGAGCAATCCAAGCAAAGAGCATTGGAGAGCTCTTGTGAGGGTTTTGAGATATTTAAAACACACTCAAAATCTTGGGCTACACTTCTCGAGATACCCCCCGGTGCTTGAAGGGTACTGTGATGCCAATTGGATATCCGATAATAGAGACTCACTTTCAACAAGTGGATATGTCTTTACTATTGGGGGTGGTGCTGTATCGTGGAAATCCACAAAACAGACCTGTATAGCCCGATCAACAATGGAATCGGAGTTCATTGCCTTGGATAAGGCTGGTGAGGAAGCCGAGTGGCTTAAGAACTTCCTTGAAGACATTCCATGTTGGTCTAAGCCAGTGCCACCAGTGCTGATTCACTGCGATAGCCAAGCGGCTATTGGAAGGGCAAACAATGGTTTCTATAACGGTAAGTCTCGACATATACGTCGACGACATAACACCGTGAGACATTTGATCACAACAGGGGTGATTACAATTGACTATGTGAAGTCAATAGATAATCTAGCGGATCCGCTAACCAAAGGGTTAAACCGTGATCAAATGAATAAGTTGCTAGAGGGAATGGGTTTGAAATCCACAAACTAAAGAATTGTCATAGTGGTAACCCAACCATGATGACTGGAGATCCCAAGAACTTGGTTCAAAGGGACAACTAAGCTATGAGAGTTCATGGAAAAACACTCAAACTATATCTATTCCCTAGAGAGCAATAGAGTGTTGGAGAACTTGCCTCGTGGTAAAGGCTAAGTCTATGACTTTTAATGGTTCTTAAGGATCTCAAAGAGATGGAATTCTCAAAGAGACCAAGTATGGCAAGGTACTTGACTAAGAATCACCTACGTAAGTGCGAAGTGTGGTCGCTTCATAAAAAACGCACTTATGAATCCAAAGTGGTGTCCAAGACCGCAATGGACACAAAACGTGAGAACGGATGAGGTTGAGGTGTTTAAGTGTTAACACCATTGTCTCGGTGCACGCCGTGGGGGATTAGTTCAAAGCATCGCGCTACTAAGCCGCCTGTGTATCCGATGGTGTCGACTATGGAGGGTTCAAAGTCAACAACTACCTATCCTTATGCTTATATACCTCGCGAGGGTTGAGCTTGTGTCTGCATGCATATGCATTCGGCTATTTCCACTCATGTGGGGGATTGTAAAAAATCATGGATTAAATATGCCCGGTCAATGGATTTTGACCAAATAATAAATGTGACGAGACATTTAATTTTGTGAAATTAAATGACATAGCGTCGATCTACATTTTACGTAGGTAAATGTAGTATATTCACTTTCTCAAATCCGATTTCCGGTGAGTGAGAAATAGTGGATTAAAGTTGGGCATAATTAGCTTTTAATTAAAGCTTGGAGATGGAGCTTAGGGAATAATTAACTAGTGTTAATTATCCCACATTGGAGGATTAACACATCTTTAATGTGTATAAATTAAGTGACTTTATGTTACTTAATAATTATAGTGGACCAAGATGGGTGAAAGAGCCCACACGCGCGCACACGCGCGCGCCGCCGCCGCCCGCCCGCCCGTGCCCGTGCACGTGCTCGTGCTCGTGCTCGTGCTCGTGCTCGCGGGCGCGGGCCGCGGGCCTCGGGCCTCGGGCCTCGGGCCTCGGGCCTCGGGCCCGATCTCGATCTCGATCTTGGACTTGGACTTGGACTTGGATCTTGGCAATTGGTCTTTGGGTGGTCTTTGGGCTTGGTGCTTGGCCCAAACTATTCTTTTTGGACCACCGCCGAGTCAGCAATCCAAGTGGCTTGACACGTCGTCAAGCGAGGCACAGTCACGGTTGCCACGTGAGAAATCCACACGCTCCACACACGGATGGCACACTCCTGCCACACGTCTGTAACCGACGTCGGTTACGAATTGCCATGATGACAGCCATCATGGCTGTTGACCCCCTGCAGTGGACTGAGCCTATAAATAGGCCAGCCATTCCATGCATCACTACACAATTCAAAAAGCATTCTGCATCATAAGCTCTCTCCCTCTCCCTGGGGCGTATCTCGTCTTGCGGGGCGTATCTCGTCTTGCGGGAAGAGGCCTCCTCGACTCGGCTAATCACACTGGTTTAGTAGTTTCGATTATACGTTGTATTTTTAAGTTCAGTTCTTCCTTTCCTTTCTTTTGGGTTGTATTACGCCCGGTAGTTATCTTTGTAATCCCAGAAACCAACAGTTTGATTGCATGTGTACTGACATGCTAATCCTGCTCCACCGAGTTTACAGATTAAAGTCGAAAGTCTTCGAACATAGTGACGGGGTTTGAATCCGTGACCTCAAGGTCTCCACAGTTCCACGCTGCCAACTACGCTATGACCCGTCGATTTTTTAGTCATATTTTATTTCTGATTAATAAACCTAACAGTCGGGAGTGCAGTACTATTTATCATTATTCAAAAAGTACTGCATATTTAAAATAAGAGATCTGTTCACTAATTAAATTAAGATTACGACCAATTTACATAATACGTACTCAATAACTATTTTTATGATTGATTAAGGAATAATTTACATTAGTTATTATTAATAGATGGACATCATTGTGTTTTAAGATAACTACTACTCAAGCAATATTTTATTGCATCAAATTTGCGAATTCAGAAATTTCATGAAAATATATAATCTTTTTTGTTGAAAGAGAAGAAAAAGGAATAAATGTTAATAAAAAATAGAAAATAAATTTATACGTACTGTATAATTTTTTTGGCCATTCCCGCTGTTCCTCTTCCTCCTACAATCTCAAAAATCTCAAAGATGACAAATGTAGTATAATCTGTAATCAGATCCACCATTGAAAATATTATTGGAAAATCACGTATATTCCTTTCATCCATGAAAAATAGTCTCATTTACAGACATCTTTTATTTTAATGAGAAATTGATAAAAGTAAAAAAAGAATTAAAAAATAGGTAAAGTATAAAAGAGGGGCGAAAAATTAGATAAAGTATGAGAGATAAACTTTCCATTTTTAGAAATTGAACTGTTTTTTTGTGTACATCCCAAAATGACAAAACGAGAATATCTTCGTGGACGAAAAGAGTAGTAAAAAGCTTATTTCACTTTATATATTACTTCGGGTGTTAATTAGATTGATCTTTCTTCCTACATCTTCTGATATTTTTATGGGTTTGAACTGCGAAAATTGTACAATTAAATAAATTCACAAATTAGAATCTATATAGATGATTATGTGGATTAGATCCATTCATTGTTATGAATATTCGTTGCATGCTTAAACACATTTAGTTCATGTAAAGGAATAATAAAATCCTAACAACAGGGTTGTTCCAGCAAGAACTTTTTAAAATAGAACTTTGAAAACTTAAAATTATATTCACTCCGTTCTATAAAAATAAGCTATATTTCATTTTTCATGCATCACATAAAAATAGTCTATATCCATTTATAAAATATTTTCTTCTTTTCTCTTACTTTATTAGTGATGGATCTCACAATCCATTAATACTACTTCAACAACATTTTGTTAATTTCTCTTACTTTATTATTTATAGGTCCCACTATTCACTAATATCTATTTCCATTATATTTCTTCATTCTCTATTACTTTACCAATTACGCATTAAAAACTCGTGCAATTCTCAGATGGTCTATTTCCATGGTTTTGCAATAAAGTAAAAAAAATGTATTTCTATTTTCAGTAATGAGCCTTCTAACCACAAATGAAAAAGAAGAGTGAGTCATCTTCGATAAGACCAATAGCGTATTATTTTTCATAAGTATCCATGTCAGTCATGACGTGGCAGGATTGCTCCATTTGGACGGTTGAGATTTGTTAGGCGAGATCCAAATGTTGAATATGTTGTTTTCAAAAATATCTTTATGAATACAATTGTCTTATTCACTGGACTGGATAATATGAAACCAAACACGCAATGTGCGTTTAGATAATTATCCTCTTTTAGTGTTTAATAATCAGCCTCAATTATTGAACAAATAAAAAGAAAGATAAATTACAAGAAAAATCTCTCCTGACTTGGTCTTTTATAACTTGGTTCGATTGATTCAAAACTAGTAGAAAGTACTAGTATCATACTGTTATTATATACACCATCTCGAATTTTGTGTTGGTTTTTTACTATAAAAAAGTGATTGGCACGTTGAATTTTAAATATAGGTTGATAAATATAATAGAAAGCGAATGAATAATGATATTAAAAATGAGTCCTATTTTTATAGTAGTATATATTAGTAGCTTATAAATTAGTAAAATGTGAGATCTATTACTAAAAATAGTAAAAAAAAAATAAATGAGACAATTCATTAGTGGACGGACAGAGATGGTAAAATGAGACAATTATTGATGGATGAAAGGAGTATAAAAATGTGATTGACATATTATTTTGAACGTAGGTAGATTTTTTCATCAGAATTGGTCCTTTATTATCAAGATGCGAGTGTTATATACATATATTACAAAAAATTCATCAGATCCACCAATTACCAAATTCTGATAAGGCTTCGTTTGGTACATAAATTGGAATTGAATTAGAGGTGAAATTTTTATTCAATTCCAAAATCCTATGTTTGGTAAAATAAATTGATATGAAATTGAATTTGAAGAATTTGTGCAAGCACACTACACACTATACACAAAATACACACATACATGCGCTGCACACAAAATACACACATACATGCGCTGCACACAAAATATACACTTTACACAAAAATTGCAACTTTATTGATTAGAGTTAATAATGGGAATATAATTATGAATAAAATTTAAATTCACAATTTCTTGATAATATCTTACCTACACCTTAGCCAACCACAAAGAAAAAAGTGGGTTGTTTGAACTGACAATTTTTTTGGCACAAGTATCACATTTCCACCACATCTCTTTATTTCATCATCAATATATTGATAAAAAAAAGTTGATCTCCTCATTTTCTCATGTCCTTTGCAAGATGGTTGACCGAGTCTATCTTATGTATGGGCCTAATTTGTATACATACTTATGAATAGTGAGTTAAGTGAAGGAAGGATAAAGTAGGAAAGGAAAAAAAACAGAAAGAGAAAGATGAATAGTGAATATAATAAAAGAGAAGAAATATATTGCTTTTTGACCAGAAAAAAGAAATGACTCAGTCATAATGTAACCCTCCAAAAAAATAGGATTTGGCTCCAAAGATACAGAATAAATATATGACAAGCTATAAATAAGTATTACAACAATTAATGAGTGTAACATCGTCCATCATGATCAATATTGCTACTTGCAGCCACTTCCTAGGTTCGTAGCCAATTGTGTGAAGACAAAAAAGAAGAAGATCACCATATACAATAACTATATTTTAGACTATAAAATAAATCTTGTCTTGTCCTGGTCTTCTTGAATTGTAATGCCTTCATACAGATACTGTGTTATCCAAATTGTTTCAGCCATTTAATTTAATTTGGACAATTCTTACTTTCACATCAACAAATCAGCACCACCCAATCCAAATAATGAGTTTCCAGCACACTATGTTGGGCAGTACTATGGTTTTTAATTTACGTACTGTATTAAATACACGAGGTCTCATAATTAATTATGATGTTTTAGAACACAATTTTATCCATATAAGAAAAACAGGATTAACGTGCGCTTTCCACTGCAATTATTTTGAACTTTTAATTAAATTGGTGTTTTAGATCCTGCATCGTTATTACTATTTGTTAAACTATCTATATTGTACTGTTCCCACTTGCTAGCTTGCTAATGGATTACAAATTTGTTTATTGTGTCTTTCAATCTTTAGAGCATCCACTACGTTGTATTCATACCGTCCCTTAACCGTCCTTTAAACTACTATTTGAGGGCCCCACTGTACTTTTTTACTCCATCCCTTAACTAAGGGATGGAATCTGCAACGCTCCATCCCTTAACCGTCCCTTAAATTACTATTCATTCAATTTTATTTTTTATTTTTATTTCCAACACAATTCAATTTAAAAACACACTTCATTAAAATTAAAACAACATTACAACTTAAAATAAAAAAATAGAAAAAAGACATAATTAAAATCCTAAAAAAATAAAAATCTTCTCCGCTAAAGTTTTCCCAAATGTGCTCAATTAGATCCTCTTGGAGTTGGGCGTGGGCGCTAGAGTCGCGTGTCCTTGCCCGAATAGCCAACCATTCTTGTATAGACGGATGCGCTCCACTTCGCGGCGGACTACTTGTGGTTGAGCTTCCGGGGGATTCGGGGTTGAACTAATTTCCCGCCTCGGGTTCTTCGTCTCGGACAATCATGTTGTGCAAGATTATGCACATATACATGATGTCGACCATGCTCTCCATGAACCACGAACGAGCCGGGGCTTTGATGATGTTGAAGCGTGCTTGGAGAACCCCGAACGCCCTTTCCACATCCTTGCGAGCAGCCTCCTGCTTCTGCGCAAAAAGTGTCTGCTTTGGGTTCGCAGGCCTGCTGCACGTCTTCACGAAGGTAGGCCACTTCGGGTAGATGCCGTCGGCGAGATAGTTCCCCATTTTATACAGCCGGTTGTTGGCGACGAAGTTGATGGCCGACTCTTTACCATCCAAAACTTCGGTAAAGAGGTCGGACTGGTGGAGCACGTTTACGTCGTTGTTCGAGCCAGGGACCCCGAAGTACACGTGCCAGATCCAAAGCAGGTAGTCGGCAACGACCTCGAGTACAACGGTTGGGTGGGTGCCTTTGTGGCCGCTCGTGTAGGACCCCCTCCAAGCCACCGGGCAATTTTTCCATTGCCAGTGCATGCAATCGACACTGCCAAGCATCTCGGGGAATCTGTGCACTTGTTCGTGCAGGTTGAGGAGGAACTGACAGTCGGTCGTGCTTGGCCTCCGGAGAAATTCGTCGGTGAAGGCTGCCCGGACGCCTATGCAGAATTTGAGCAAGCACGTGCGCCCAGTGGTGTCTCCGATGTGGAGGTATTCGTCGAACATGTCGGTCGTTTGTCCAGTCGCAAGCTGACGCATTGCTGCAGTACATTTCTGCAGCGTCGTGTGGCTGGGACGACCGACCGCATCGAACCCTTCTCGGACGAACTCTTACCGGGCCGCCAAAGTATTCGCGATGTGGAGAAATAGCGGTTTACTCATGCGGAAACGGCGACGGAAGTAGGTATCTCCCCAAATCGAGTTATCGCAGAAGTAGTCGCGTACTAACCTTGCGGTGGCTTCCTCCCGGTTACGATGGATGTACGTCCGGGAGCGTCGTGGGGGCGGAGCGGCTTCCTCCGCCTCCCGTCGTTGATCTTCTTCAACTGATTGTTCCATTATTTGACGCATTTGTTCAAAAGGATCCATTAGTTTGGCTTGATTTGAGATGGGAATTGGAGTGGATATAGAGAGGATTTAAGAGGAATAGATGTGTGTTTGTGTGTGAAATGAGTATGAAATAGGATTATTTATAGAGTAAAGAAAAAAAAATTTAAAAAAAAAACAAAACGGTAACATTACAGTTTGAATTTTTTTTTTATTAAAATTCATTTTTTTAATGAATTATTGCGTCATCCGTGACGACGCCCACTCGCGGGCTAGCGAGTGGGCGTCGCGCATGCATCGGGCGCTCGCCACGTCGCCGAGTCGAGTGGCGCGACGTCGCGTCCCGCGTCGCGCATTCGCGGGCTACGGGACGGCATGGAGACGGGCTAGGGACGGAACGTGTTGCTGCAACGCGTCCCGCGGCGGTTCCGTCCCTCCAGAACGAAACGCGAGCCGGGCGCGGGACGCGTAGTGGATGCTCTTATGATTGTAAAAATATAACTTACAAATACTGTATATTCTTGAAAAGATGGAAAATGGATACACATAGAAATGGAGGCTCATCCTGAATAGCATTTTAATTACTCACCCACATTAATTATTCAGTTTTTATCATTTTCGTCAGTCCCTTATTAATTATCTACTTTCACCTTTTATCATAAATGGTAAATAGGCCCTACATTTCACTATCTCATTCCACTCAAATTTTATTATAAAACTAATGTATAAAAGTGAGACTCATATTCTATTAACTTTTTCAACTCGTTTTCCTTTACATTTATTAAGAGCATCCACAATAGGCTCAAAAAATCCTCCTGTCACATCATCAAGGAGTTCCCACAGCCCTGCAATAGGCTAGCCAACGCTCTAGCCTAGCAAATAAATTGACAAATACGATTAATTCATTTTAATTGTTGGTGTTTATCAAATATTAAAAAAATGAAGTGCAATGAGTTGTAAATATAGAGTATAAATAAAAAATTTTAAAAATAAAAAATAAAAATAGAAAGATCGGCTAGCCAATCGCTCGTCCGTACAATAGTGGACGAGCGATCGGCTAACCGTGCTAGTCATCAAATGAGAGCTTGTCCGTCTTCCGGACGTCCGTCACATCCTTCCCGCTAGCCTATGGCTAGTCCGTGTTGAAGTCCCTTATTGTGGATGCTCTAAAACCCGTGGCAAAACCAAAGTGGACAATTATTGAGGAATGAAGGAGTAGGTAAGATGTCCAGAGCCTTTGCCCTAGCGGCAAAGAGCTTAGACATTATTGTATGAGGTGCCGAGTTCGAACACTCTTGACATCAGTTGTAATTTCCTCATTTCTATAGGAGTTTATTTGTAATTTCTTCCATATAGGAGATAATTAAAAAAAAAGGAGTAGCTATGATAAAATCTAGATATAAATTCTATAAAAATTGAACTTCGCCTCCTCGTGGATAATCTATAAAATTGATTAGAAATATTTACCTAATACAATATCACAAAAGAATTCTAATGGAGGAGTACTCCTTCCGTCTTGCTTAAGATGAAGGGAGGAGAGAAATTTGTATGCAACGGTCTCTTAGTAAATACACTTGTGGTGCATCTACTTTGCTATTCGAATTAGGACTGCACAAGCATTATTTTATGCATTTTAAAGTTTATGTCTTCGAACCACTTGCAAAATAAAAGTATTTATATTACAATGAGCAAAATCACACAAAAAGTTATGCAAACCGAATTCGACATTGGAACGTGACTCGTGAGGCAATTAGTTTACTAACACAAAAAAATAAAATCATGCTCGGCTAGATCGAACCTAGTTTAGTTTAATGTCTTGTCTTAAATCGTTTTATTAAATACTTCATCTATCTCACAAGAATATGTATTATTTCCTTTTTAGTTCGTCCCACAAGATTATGTACTTTCCAATTTTGGAAACTCTTTTCACTCTAATGAAGTGAGACTCATTCTCCACTAATGATACTTTAATTATTTTTTCTCTCTTTATCTCTCTTATTTTACCAATTTTGCATTAAAACTCATGCCGAACCCAAAGTGCATATTCTTTAGAGACGGAGAGAGTAATAAATTTTTTATATTGAAATAATAAATTTTATTTTGAAATTCACAAGAAGTGTCACTCTTCATTTGAGATTTAAGATAGGCCCAGTGAATAATTACTCATTGATATAAAAAATTGCTTTTGGTAACATGTAAAAATATCATTTGTCCCCCGTTATATATCCCAATTTTTCATTTTTGTATGTCATTTATTAATTGCTTCACTTTATATTTTTTTTTGGTAGTGGATCAAATATTTCACATTTCACTTGCATTTTATTATAATACTAAATTTCTTTTGTCCAACTCTAAATGACACATTTTTATTTTTTGAATGTCTCAATTTAATTGACACTAGAAATATCTCTCTACTATGTACTCTCTTCATTCAGATCATAAAACTAAACTGCACAAAAACTCATGCCGAATTAAAATGTTTCACTTAGAATGAAATAAAGAGAGTATATAAAAATATGATTCACATTTCAGTAACTATTTCAATCCATTTTTCATTATAGGTGTTTAAAACTTATAGCAAATTAAAATGAGACCTATATTGAAGGATGGATGGAATAATAATTATAATAACAATAATTTTGAATAAAGAAACATTTGTGGATGAGAAAAACGAAGATCGACAGCACACCATGGGGTAAATGGCTAAAAGAAAAGACAAAGGAAAAATGATTGTGTCATCTGATGGAATCTTTTCCCGAATTTTCGGCAGATCCACACTCACTTTTTTGTGCAGTTAAAAAAAATCAGAGCACATGAATTGTGTAATCTTGTGCACGTGAACATGCAATAGGACGTTCTACATTTTTTATAACTTTTCTCATTCCGACATACTACTACTCTTTTTAATTTTAATGAATTAGGTTGGCTTCAAATTTTAAAGATTGCTGTGATGATTGTTGACTAAGAATGCAGTTGCATTGGGTGCATGTGTAGGTAGTATTGCTGAAGATGGGGCATAAAGAGCGACGCATTTTAGAGGGACCTATAACGCAGTCTAAAATGGGCTCGGTCCGGGACGAGCCAGGTGTGAGCCCGAGTTGCGGGTGGTTCGTCTCGCCAAGGGCCGTGAGGGGGAGGAGAGGCTGGCGAGTTAGCGCGCCAAGCCCCCACCCCATGTGGCTCGCTGGTGTTGGGGTGTGAGGCCCACTCACCGACCCGTGAGTGGGCGTCGTTTTCAACCATTTTTATTTTTTTTAATTCGGAAAAATCAAAATTAATTATAAAAATTTTCAATTCCAAAAAGAACTAGCCGTTTTTTAAAAAAAATAGTTTTTTTTATCATTCAAAACATTCGTATTTCATCTATAAATACCAAATCCATCATATCGAGTACATTTGGATGAAATATTTGGCAACTATTCGCACATCATGTTTCTGGTGTAACTCTCCCGTGGTGGTAGTTAATTTTCCATGAGCCCTTCGTTCCTAGGACAATGTATTTCATCGCATAAAATAAATTATAATGTTAGGATTTCAAATTATGTAATTTTCGTGTTTTTCAATAAAATATGTGAATTTTATTATGAGAAAAAAAAATGAAATGAATTAGTAGGACTCATGAACAGTTAAGTGAAGGGATGATTAAGAGATGGAGGTTGCAGGTGTCGTCTTTTAATTAAGATATAGAGTAAAAAGTGTTGTGGGAATCCATGAATAGTGAAGGGAAGAGAAGGATAAGGACAATGGTTGCTGGTGCTCTTTGTGAGTTCAATAATTCCATCCAGATTTGATGATGATCCGCATATTAGAGCCATACAAGAAACAAAGTAGTAACAAAAACTTGAAGGAAGAAAGTTGGGATTCAAATTTGGATTTACAGTTTAGCCCCTCAATAACTAAATTAAATGAATACTAAAACAAATAGTCCGTGATATTTCAGTCATGAATATCAATAGTCCTTGAATTTTTTTTAACCTTTTTGATACTCCTCCGTCACATAATACTACAATTTAGTAGTACTTGGATGAAAAGTGCATAAAAATATCATATTTGTACTCCCTTCCCTTAGTGTGTTAAATAGATGATAAATAAAATAAGAGAGATGATTACTTTTTGCTAAAAATAGAAATGACTCATTTATGTTAGAACTTTTCAAAATGGAAAAATTACTAAATTAACATGAAAAATTACGTGGATGAAAAGTCCAAAAATGACTTTCATGCCTTAGAGAACATTTTGAGCTGAAAATATCAAAAGTACCAAAAAGGCTATAACAATTCTCCAAGGATATATTCTCATGACTGAAACATCAGAGATAGTTTATGTCGAAACCTGCATTTGTAACAATAGCCATGTGTTTCAATATTTTTACTCAAAAAATGTAATAGGATTGAGTATATATAATATAGGAATAAAAATAGTCGAATAGCATTAAAGTATTGGCATGAGAATGTAGATTGGATTGAGCATGAGACTGCACCCATAAGTTAAAACACATCAGGGTGAAAACGCCCAGAGATTGAATTATTTTGTTGAGCCTGCTTCAGGTGCATCGCTAGAGCATAGTTGTTTACCTGCTCACATTTGTAATGCCAATCAACAAAATGCTAAAGCAATAACTCACACACACCTAAATACTTGTTTACCAATAAATGTGTTCTCTCACCTCAAGACTTCTCACTTGCTCCTGGTATTGAGATACCACCTCCTTCAGCTTCTGCATCTCCTGACCCATCTCCTCAAACTCCTTCTGTCGCTCGTGCTGGATAGAAACCGCCCGCTTCAAAACCGTGTTCTCCTGAATGACCGCTTCCAGATGTTGCTTTAGCATTACCTTTTCCTACACATAACGTCAATCATATGCCATTGCTAGTTTTCAGACCACTCCCAAATGAAACAAACAATACCTTCTGAAAGCTCCGGGCAGCCTCTTCAGTTGCATTTGCACAAATGGACTTCTCCAATGCCTCCAGGGCCTGTGACACACGTGCCTTAGCATCGTCTACATTCGATGCATTTAAGACTTGTCCCACCAACAGCTCCACCCACTCTGCACCACTAGCAGGAAAACTACTTCCACCAGATGATTCCTCTCTTGTAGCACTAGTCTCGCTATTTGCCACTGCACCAGTATCTTTAACAAAACATTTAACATTTTAACCACAACCCAACAGTTCATAATAAATTATTAATAGCTTCAAAAAAATGCAAACAGGGTCTTCAATCGAATCGTCTCCATGAAACTACTCTCTGTGCAGAAGGAAACTTAACAGAGCCCAAAAGAATTAAGATTGCAAAAATATACGCTGGTGTAGAGCAGAAAATACAGGATAAAGGATCATTAGTCTATGAAAACTAATAAAAACAAAAGTAGAGAGGAAATTAAAAATATCATTCTACTGCAATATTGTACATCTTGTTTCACATGTACCCTTAACCAATATTGTACAATTAAAAATTTTAGAATGAAGTAAAAATTTTAAAAGGCTTGGAAAAAGTAATGGTTCATGAGTTCATCTTTGATTTTTAATGGGGTAAATTTATAGCGACGAATCTCCTACCACTAGGAGTACTAACACTTAATATTGTCATGATGCCATCCACTCATGTAAACTATACTGCGTTCATTCTGTTTGTAACATTTTATGTCCAAGAGATCAAATCAAACAAGTATGAATCACATGTCTTTTATTTCCTTATGAGATTATACGGGGAAGGAGGAGGAAAGGGAGAGAGGAAGTATGTATGCAGCCTCCCCAAGAACTTTCGGAAGGAGCCCCACTTCATCACTCACCAGAACAAACTGAACTTAGCCCATGGCTTCAGGCCAATGGGTTAGAAAAGTGCAGGCTTCATGGAAGATTGCGCAGCAGAAAAATAGCTGGAACCGCTGACCTTATTCATTAAGCGTGCTGTAGTGGTGATGTACTGAACTAACAACTGTTACTCTGACATAACTGTCGGACTATCTCCGGTCCACGTTCACAAGGTGTAAAGGATTAATGGGTTTAGTTTGTAAATTCGCACATGATAGATACTTTTATGTTGTTCTCAGCATTTGCAGTTTAGATCTACATTTAATGGGAAGAGTATACCTATTAATAGGATAGAGACTACAGTAGTCAGCGGTGCACAGGAGCTTTTCACTTATGGAAGTTGAATCTAATTCACACATCAATCATATTTCTAAATTTTGTATATCTTGCTCACTACACCACATATTCAGAAAGCAGAATTGAGGCTTTGGACAGAATGGGTAGACCAAGATACGTTTCAGGCTTTGCATTTTCCAGTGTTTTACGCTCATTGAACAAACACAAGTGCATCAGTAAATTCATCAACAGGTGAAGGGCAAAAGATAGATTTACAAATAAAAGCAAAATAAAAATGAACCTTGGGCATTAATTTCCTGAGAAACATCAGGTACACTTTCTGCAGTAGACAACCTAAGCTCGTTTAGTCTTTTAATCGCTGAATCCAAATCATCTCCAGATTCTTCAAGGGCTTTCTCAAGAAACTACAAATAAGAGAATTTGCTATCAATAAATTAGTCTAGAACCCCATAGGAAGAGAGAGACTCTGTGTGTGTGTGGATGTGTAAAGAACTTCTGCACAAAGTTTATTATCATTGTACATGATAAAAGCATGAGCAGAAAACAAAAAATGGACATTTCAATTCACAGAAAAGTAGATCTAACCCGCACCAAATTCGGATCTGCATTTGGAAACATGGGTTTATCTAATCTAGCAAACGCTTGATTGATGCCAAATACAGAATTCAACATTCTAAAAGGCATAAAATAGGCCACTACAAATGCGGATCATGAAAAATCATCATCACACTTATCGTTCCAGATTCGATAATAATATCAGCTCATAAAGTCACCGGTTTCCAGCTCAGAATGACAAAATCAATTAATACTAAAAAAGGTTAATAAAATTATGAAATGCCTAAAAACTCCCGACAGTTTTGGGCTTTTTAATTAGTCTGTATCCTCAGCACAATAAGATTATTCAAGTAACTGGAATGCAATAACTTACTCATAACCAAATAATTTCAGGAAAAAATCAGAAAAAAAAATTTGATCTGGAACAAATTATTGTACCAGTTAATACCCACATTTATTAAATGCCTGGGTACAGAAGTTTTCCAGCCCCTAAAACTATATTGTTTATGTAGCTCACACTTAGTACTATCTTACAATTAATTTATCAGCAAGAAATTCACTTAATTTTCAACGAAGCTCAGTAAAATCATTTAACTATATGATACCAAAAATAATCAGAGTACAAACAGAAGATTCTGGTGAATAGTAGTGACACGTAGTATGAACGCTTCACAGTTCAGAGTTTTAACATAAATGAAATCGAACTATAATATAAATGAATTAAGAACATATTGACAAATACATATTCTGCTGTCATAAGTAAGCCCAAGAGCATTAAAAATAAAACTGAATGTCACTTTAATTAATAAGCCTAAAAAGAGAAGACCACATTGTCATAAAAGGTATCATAAATTAATACAGCCAAGCATTTATTTTACGAAAATGTAATCAAAAGTCAATTACAAGTTTACAACACTTCAAAGAGAACTCTTCCAGAATTGACATGTGTAAGTCCACAAGTAAAATTCAATCTAACTTAAATTCATTTTTTATTACATGTGACTTAACTGCTAATTCTGAAGACTGGCTCAATCAACTGATAATAATAATAATAATAACGACATTCTTCACAGAATAGATTGAGTAATATCTTCAGCTTTTAATCTTAGCAGTAATGCCTCAAAAATGCTAAAAAAAAGAATATTATGGGAGCATACTTTCCAAATAGACATGTGGCTACAAACTAATATCTGCTCATCATACACTCCATCACCCAATTAATAACTCCCATTAGACTATAAATTCTTTCTGAGGTCGATGGGGCAATTCAAGAATAACCCTTAGTAAAGTCTATTAAATGGAAAACTAAGTCTAAAATAACACATATCCTTGTTTTCCAACAATATTTTGCTCTAAGTTTTGTCTCTATTCATTGGACGCTAAGTTGCTTATGAAACGCATCTATACCACATTAAATCCTTGATCAGAAAATGAGTTAACAACCCTCTTCTTCACAGTGTATCGAGTAGAAATAGGATGAAAGACTTGTCAATCTTCAATATCATTTTCCATCATACGTTTCTGGAAGCTACTGCTTATGGATTAGGTCTTAATTTACGAATGAGGCCTACTTGCTGAACAAGTAAAATCATGCATACTAAAGTTCATTTGGCATACAAATTAGTTGTCTTTGGGGTAAGAAGACACAGTCATAAAAGCCTAAGCTGCAAGCATCTTAGTCTGGTTAAGAGAACATGGAAAGTCTTAGTTCACTATACACATTGTTAGATTTCAACAAATTCTCCATTATAGCAGCTCCTACACAAGTTTGAAACATCAGTGTTCATGACAACATAAAAAGATACCACACCATTCATATTGAGAAAGAAAAGATCCATTTTTTCATCAATAGTTTTCAAATATTTTACTGAAGGAAAGTGCAAGTTCCTATCTACAATTGCCACTATTGATATTGGTGGCACGAAAATTTCCTTTCTAATTATGAAAATAAAAAATCATCAATAAAAGTTACGAGAACTCAGCTAGAATGAGATAAAAACCCAAAACTCAACCCTAGAACATCAAAATCCAACAACGCCCCAAATTAACAGGATAGAAGCATAGTATTATAATTCCAGAATTAAAAAAAGAAAAGAAAAAGAATACCTGTCTGTCCATGTCAGGAAAAAGAGCGAGAAGATGATCGAGCGGCGCGGAGAACCAGAAAGGTCGGCTTGGAGAGGAAGATAAATAGCGGATTCTCTTGGAAAGTGGTGGCGAAGACGGCGATTCCTCGAAGATGTTTGATCTCTTTCCGCACACAACGGCAGACATGTTGCGCCCCCAACCGAGAAGAAATCCTTCGCTCTACTGTGTATCCGCCACCACTTTTCTCATGCAGAATCTAATCTCTTGATTTCACCCAATGATTATGAAAATGGAAAAATGATTGATGCCAATCAATTTACAGAATCGATCCGATTTCACATCCAATCAAGGCAACGAACAAAATACAGAGCGGAAAGGTATACAAGTCTAGGGTTTCATCATCAAATAGCTGGATCTATTCAATTAAATGAAGAATCGTCAATTTTATTCAATCAATTTTGTGAAAGAGATTTTCTAGCAACCATCGACCGATTATCTGTTTGCAATGGTCAATGCATTTTGTGAATATGGCCTTTGATCCACGTCAGCATCAAATACACTTTTTCATTTGAATTTCCTCCGTACTCTTTAGAGCATTAGAGCAACTACAACGGTGGATGGACGGCGTCCGTCCGTCGGTGTCGCTGGCAAGGACGAGCTCCGCCGCTGGCACGGCGCTGCTCGATGCATCGAGCACGTCCGTGCCAGCGAGCAACTGACGTGGCGTACATCGATTGGGCAACGACTATGCCCAAAATCAGCTTTTAATTAAAAAAACTGATTAAAAATAATAAAAAAATATTTTCTCACTTCCCAAAAAAATATATCCGTTTTTTACCGTTTTTTACCATTTATTTATTTTTTTTTATTTTTTTTCCGCCAAAAATACACATTTTCATCTATAAATACCTCCACTTTCACACCAAAAAATTCACACCACACTACACAATTCTCATCTTCATTCTCACATATCCATTCTCATCTTCATTCTCCCATATCCATTCTCAATCTTTCTTCCACTCCTACAACATAACAATGTCCGGCCAAGGCAATAACACCCCGGGCTCCCACGGTTGAAACCCCGAATGGTTCTATTCACAACCGTTTCCTAGTCCGGAAACGGAATATTCGGCCCCTCCTCAAACCCAAAGTTCGGGCTTTCCGGGTGGCTACCGGCCATACCCAATCGACGACCAAGATGCCCCCGAAGGGCAGTACGGGTGGACACCCGAGCCTAGGCCGACCGCCCCCTCCCAAACTCCGACTCCTCCTACTCGCGGTGTCCGCACACCGTACACTCCGGCGGAGATGGAAATCTCCGAAGATCCGGTGGTTGGCACGAACCAATCCGGCGATCACTTTTGGTGGAGCATTGCTCGCCGGTACAATGAAAACTGGCCGCCGGGAACAATCGAGCGCAACGAGAGTATGGTGCGCAACGCCATCTACCGAGCCAACGAAGAAATTGGCAAGTTCAATGGCTATTTCCTCCAGCATGAGCGGTCGGCGGGGAGCGGCCGAAGCGAGGTCGACATCATCACTGTCGCGATGAGCACCTACCAATCCATGAACTACAAGCCATTCAAGTACCTCAGCGTTTGGCAGGAGACACGGACGCACCCGAAGTATAGGGGAGGCATAACATCCTCCTCTAGCGGCTCCTCCAAACGGTCAAGGTCGGTATCCCTATCCGACGCCGGCTCCGAAGAAGTGGCTAGCCAACTCGCCGGAGCTAACTTGGGTAGCCCCGACGCCGGCCCGAGCGGTTCCCAACGCCGACCGCAAGGAAGGAAGAAGGCGGCGGCCAACCGCCGTCGCACCGCGGCTGCAACCGCCAATGCTCCCGAACCCGCTCCCGTTCCCGTTCCATATGTGCCACCTCCACCCCCACCAACTCGTTGTGGACCATCTTGGCCCAACTCAATATGGTCGATAGGTCAAATATGACCCCCTCGCAACTTCGATCGCATGAGGCCATGATATTGGGCCTCCAAAGACAATTGGGGGTAGTGCCGCAGGATGAGTAGTCTTCCACGGGAGTATTTTTAGCTTTTAATTATGTAATTTTTAATTATTAGGAGTTTAATTATGTAATTTTTAATTTTTAGGATTTTAATTATCTACTTTTTAATTTTTAGGAGTTTAATTATGTCGTTTTTATTTTATTTGTCATTTGTAATATTATTTAGGTTTTTTTAATGAATTTTAATATTATGGAAATGTTTTTGTTTAATTGAATTTTAAATTGAATTGTGCTCGTCCTTGCGGAAGAGCACAGCTGTGGGTGTTGTGCTCTTGCCTGAGAGCAAGCAGAAAAAGTGGGGTCGGGCCCACAACCGTGCTCGCTGGCAAGAGCACGGTTGTGGGTGCTCTCAGCAGTGGCGCGGAATTCCCGGCGGAATTCCCAAAAACACCTCCTGCCACATCATACGGACTTTCCACTGCACTGTCACGTCATAAGGACTTCCTACTGCACAGTGGCGGACATCCCGAAGGACTTCCCACAATTAAAAAAATTTAATGCAATAAACGAGAATTCCGCGCGGACATCCGTGGGAGTCAACGCAATGGCGGACATCCGCAAGCCCGTCGCGACGGAATTCAGCGTAATGCCGCGGAACTGCGGTGTCCTCGGCAGAATTTCGTATCCGTGCATACCATGCACAATGGCGGACGTCCACCGCGGAATTCTGGCACGCCGGTCGGAATTCCGCCGGGATGGGCGCCATTGCTGATGCTCTTTACCAAGTATCATTCGGGTTAGACTAGCAGATTTCGTATTAGAGCACTCACAATAGGGGCGTCGATCGCCTGCCGTGCGATTGGCGCTTATTGGGGGAGTGTGGTTCGACGCTCGGGGAGCGGCACACGATCAAAGATCGGATCGGCACCTATTGCGTGCCGATCAACGTGAATTTCATTTTTTTTATAATTCAACTCTATATATACACCTCGTTTCTCTTCATTTTATTCATACCTCCCATTATCTAGTAATAGAATGAATCACGATAGCGATTCCCCGAACACCGGCGAGTCACAATATCCCAGCGGCAGGACCCAGTTTCGAGGCGGCGGCGGGTTCGGCATGACCTGCAGCGGCGACATCTCGGGGTTCCCGGACGTCCAGTTTCGAAGCGGCGTGGCGGTAACCACAAGATGATCAGTAACATAGAGTATCGCATGAAGGACCAGTTTCAGAAACCCTAGGTTTTACTGACTACTACTCATGATTCCCAACTCAACACACAGCCACACTGCGTATCACAAACTCACACCAAATACTTAAGAAAACTAAGATCTCTCAAATCTACAAAGAGAACGTCAAGATCTCCTATTACTTAGCAGATCGAACCGGAGAGTTCAATCTCGCATTGTACTTCGTAAGGAAACCACGAAGGTTACCTCTGCTAGAGATATCGGTGTTCATTCTCATAGAAGAATAGAAGGAACACTCGGTGATGATGACTCGGGACAGAAATCAAGAGAGATCGGAAGAATTTCTAGAGAGAATGCTGAGCAAAATCCTAATTGCTAGAGAGAGAGAATGGCTCAAGTAGGTCAACAAACACACCATTCATCGGACGGCCAACAGTAAGGTTTCGAGTGGAGTGCAACGTGGCCAGCATGAGTTTGGATACACAACAAATATTGGGTTATCACTTAATTAAATAAGATTGAGGCCAACACTAGATATGTTCATTTATTCACAAAGACGTTTGAACAGAAACCCTAAAACTTTGTGAAACGTACATAGCATTAACACAGCCAGATAGAGGTCTACAAACCGAACCGAACCGGACGAACCGGCCCGGAACCGTCACCGGCGGTTCCGAACCAGAACCGGAACCGTCAGCGGCGGTTCGAACCGGGACCGGAACCGCCCAAACGGCCGGGCCGGTTCAGGTTTGCAGATTTTGAAGAACCGTAACCGGTTCCCGACACCTCCCGATACCTTTTCAGGCCTACTTCCTAGCCTTTTCAGAAACCGCTTCCGCAACCACCGGTTTGGTCAGAAACCGTTGACGAAAACTGCCGGTTTCAGCCGAAATACCGCCGGTTCCGACCGCAAACCGGCGGTTCCAACGGTATTTTTAAAAATTTGAATTTTGAAATCGATGAAATGCAATTGAGCATTGAGGATACGTAGGCATCTCAACTTAAATTTTAAATTTAAGTTGAGCTCAAGTCCTTTTCCTTTATTTTTTTCCCCTTTGTTTCGAATATGTAATTTGTAAATTGTAATCAAGACTTTAAGTCTTTTGTAATTTATAATTTTTAAGTTGTAATTTGTAAATTTTAAGTTGTAATTTGTAGTTTTAAAGTTGGAATTTGTAAATTTTTAGTTGTAATTTGTAATTTTAAAGTTGTAATTTGTAATTTTAAAGTTGTAATTTGTATCAATAAAATTGCATTGCATTTGTACATCGCTTTATTCTAATTTTATTTATACAAATATATTTACATTTTTTACTTGAATTACAAATTCACAATGTATTAAAAAAAATTGAACCGCCGAACCGGATCGGAACCGGCCCGGAACCGGACATGCAACGGCGGTTCACGGTTCAGGAACCGGAACCGCCGATCCTTGGTCGGGTCGGTTCAGGTTCACCTATTTTTTGAACCGGAACCGACGGTTCCGAACCGTGAACCGCCGGTTCCCGAACCTTGGTGACGTCTACAGCTAGATAGAATTGGGAAAACAAATACCCCAATATAATAAAATTATGGTGTATATATCAGTACATTTAGATTGAAATACTTTTGGCCATATCTAATCATACGCCAAGTCTCATTTTTTTTAATAAAACTTCTCTAATCATACTGTAAACTCAAACCTATTTTTTGCATTTTTATATATATGGAACAACACCAAATATATGTCTACCTTAAAAATGGTGTAAAATTTGAATTTGATGTAAATAGTTGAAGTAAAATTATATTTTTATATAACATATACTCAACAATGAATTTGAGTTAGTGCAAATAGTAGAAACTTAAAACAAAATATAAATGATTTTAGTGCCTTTTGCTTTTTCCCTTTTATTAAAATCTCTTTTATAGCGATAATGTCATGATTGTATAAACCCCATTTTCCAAATAAAACTCAATACTATTATATTTCATTGAGGATGATGATCTACTAGTAGAGGGTGCTTTTTTTTTAAAGGATAAAAACATGTTAATCAAAATAAAATAGAGAAATTTCGGAAAAGGCGCTCAATTTGCATGCCTTTTGAAATTTGGGATTAAATTTGTTGACTTTTCGAAATATGGGATCGTGGCGTGTGAAATTTTTGGAACATAGGATTTACGAACTTTCATGTATTTTCACTTATTATTTCTATTATAATATTTACAAATTAACCAAATTACGCCTAATATTTACAATACAATTTAAATTTTTTTAACTCCAATTTTATAAATTACCAATGCCGCCTCCACCCTCATTCTCCTCCTCCCCTTCGTCCGTCCACCCTTTCTCTCCCATGATCCATCTAAAAGAAATTCAATTAGAAAAACTCAAATTCCTCCTCCGTCTTAACACGATTGCGTCCTCTGTCCGGCACACTAGATTCTCGACCTCCCTCTCTTTTCCCTTTCGATCTCCTCTCTCAAAAGAAGATCTCGGCGCCTCTTCTTCTTCGTTACGGGTTGCCTGCTGTCCTCCAAGGGCAGCTGCTACTGCTGTCCGCAGTCAAATTGCCGCCGTCGCAGGTCGTCGCTACCTCCAGCAGGCATATATTACAGCTGCTGCCCGGTGCCATTTCAGCTCGGGCTGCCTCATTTTTCCTAGTTAAATTCTTAATTCAATTCCGTGTTCTTTAAGGTTTGATTTAATTTGCAGATTACATGAATGCAAATACATGAAAGAAAATTGGAATTGGATAGTGGGACCTTTACAGTTAGATCAGTTAGATCAGCAAATGGTTTATGCAATTGTGAAGGAATTTGGCCTTGGTGGGCGGAGGAATTGAAATGGGCGTTTTCCGCCATAGAGCGTTGGAACTGGAGATGGTGGTTGTGGAAAGGTGGTTGATGGAATAAAATAAATAAAAAATTATGTTAAAAAATATTAGGGATAATTTGGTCAGTTGTTAAATATAGTGAACGAAATAATATGAAAAAGAAGTAAAAATACATAAAAATCCGAAAATCCCTTATTTCGAAAAATTCGCACATCACGGTCTCATATTTCGAAAGGTCAACGAATTTAATCCCAAATTTCAAAAGGCTTGCGAATTGAGTCTCTTTTTCTGAAATATATCCATAAAGATTGTGGGATTCATATCTTGACTCTCAGATTATTACATCTTCAAAAAAAAACTGCAAAATGTGTTGGAACGACGAGCGTGAGAATATTCGAAGACGTGGGATTTTGAAAACTGAGATTTTAGGTTTGTCTATCATATAATTTTCCAAGTGTAATTTTACCCTTCTAATTTGATCTGCGAACTAGACAAACTCAAAATCACAAACAATTTTCAATTTGGAAAATCATAATGATTCATGAATTATTTACTTTTTGCATATAGTCAATTAAAAAAGACAATTCAAGAAATGTGACCCTTTATAGTAAATAAAAGCCTCAAATTCAAGATTTTCAGCAAAATGTCGTCTTTATTGGGATAGAAATGTTTCCTTTAGTAATTGTTTAAATCACTAAAAGTGAACAGTTCCCAAACTTGCCTCAACACACTTGATTCTTCTGCAATACACCTTCTTATTTATGGAGTATATTTACTAATTCAAAGAAAAAAAATCATCTCCTACCGTTTATAATTGGACCTTAACTATAATAATTTTCAAATTAAATAGCCAGTTCAAATCATGAAGAAAAAATTTATAGGAAACCATAATATTGTATCTGCAAGGCTATAGAGTTAATAATGGAACGATAATTCATAACATAAGAAACTAAAATTATGAAATAAAATAACCTATAGTAAAATGGACATACACTATATATAGACGATGAAGCAGCTTCTCCATCCTCATCAAAATGAGAGCTGCATAAGAAAATCAAGAGAAATGAGGTAAGTAATTAATTTGACAGATATTTGAATCCATAACTTTTCAATCATGAATATAAAAAAGTGATATTGGCGCGGCTCAATCTGAGATCGCTCTTTACTCGCTGCATGAGTAAATCCGTCTTCGGATTGAACCTCACCAATGTCGCTTTATTCAACACCTCCACAAACAAATCGATGCAAGAACAAATAAACACAGCCAATTCTAATCCATCTCTGGAGATTCTGATGGATATATATGAAAAAAAACATATAAAAAGGGCAAGAAAAGATGATGAAAATGGTCCATCAAAGAAGTGAAAAAGAGAGCAACATAATAGCTTAAGAGGTCTAGAAAGAAGACATGAAATGATAGGAGATGTTGGTTGAGGAAGTTATGTAGGTGGGTTAGGGGTGGGATCATCAAATCATGTTTTATTAAAATAAAAACACACTTTTTGGTGGCAATAACATCTTAGCCAATATGTACACCTCAAGAGATGTATATGTGTATAGGTATCTATATTTATAAACACACTCTCTCACTCACTTTTAGGGTTCTCATGCTTCCTTTGCACTCAAATCGCAAAATCAAATACTTTTTATTTAATATTTTACATTGCGCATGCACTACCTGTAATATTCTCTAACAAACAAACCCCCATTTGTCTTAAATATTTTTATTCTAATTTATTATACTTACTGCTCAGGAGAATGAAGTTTTTGTCTTGGCATAGTTATTTGCTTGCCAGATATCATTAATATTTTGACTAGAAGACCAAACTATATGTACAGGGAACACGCATTCTTAATTAGAGTTACAACGTATTTCCACCTTTACTTCCACTCCCGTGCTGCCATGTGCCACGTAACGTAACATGCAACATTGTACACACTACCATGCAATATACATTTATGGAAACTGGTGATGAATTTCCATAGATTAGATTAAAGTTATAAACAGATTGCATTCTAAACATAAATTGTCTACGATGCAAAATAAATTGTATATACACGCAATCCATCTATATGTATAATGCAAATTAAATAGTCTAGGTCTACAATGCAAAAGTCAACAATCTATAATGGAATCTGTCTATTACTGCCATGCAATCTGCGAAAATCCATCATCAGTTTCCACAAATGTATATTGCATGGAGTAGTATTTACAATGTTGCGTGTTACATGCCACTTTTGCAGCACGAGCTTGGAAGTACGTTGTGACTTTAAAAGTAGTTACTCCCTCTGTTATACGCAAGATGTCCACATTGCATTTTTAGTTTGTCCCACTCAAAATGTCCATTATCTGTATTTGGAAATAAATCCCTTTTTCCTCTTTCCCTATTAAAATTTTCAATAAACTTTTCCACTCTATTTTATCACACACAGCCACTCCACCTAAAATCACATGTCATTCAAGAATGTGGACATCTCGTGGGAGTGACCGAGTATTTTTTAGCAATTACTCTCGATCTGAAGCGAGAATACATCTAATTTTCACTAGTTGATATGCAACATGCATGTAAGTGCAAGTAAAGAAATAAAAATAACTATATAGAGGTCTATGTATTGGAAACAGGAGTACAGAATGTCAGCAAAGGATTGTCCAGAAAGAAGTTTCCAAGCTTTTGAGAGAGTGAGAGAGTTTTGGCAAAGGCAAAGCGCAGACACCGGCGCCAAAGGAGGGGTATGCATAATGCATTAGTGGGACAATCGTCTTGGGTTGCTACCCACTCTTTTTTTCTTTTTTTTACCTACTTTTATTTTCTCAACCACTTTTTTTTATTCATTTATCAAATTCCATATTGGAAACCTTAACTTTTCATGAAATGTAATTTATGGATACAATTACAATATTATATACATTTATTACGTTTGGTCTCCGTAATTTATTAAATAATGCGAATAGGAGTCTCATTTTCCCATTTTAGTCCGCCCGCTAATAGAAGTCCCGATTCATTTTTATTATAAATAGTAATAGCATCTGATATTCCACTAACTCATTCCACTCACAATTTATTTAAAACTAATATATAAGTGAGACTCATATCCCCTTAACTTTTTCTATCCATTTTTCTTAACATTTCTTAAAACTCGTACGGCCAAGAAATTGGACTCCTAATGACAGATAGAGAGATAGAGAGACTATATACATCTGTTAAGAACATGTACGTTGTTTAAATGGATAAACTTTGACAAGCTAATTTGTGATCAAATAAAACAAAATTGACTTATTGGAGTGGCATCCCTAATTATTTAAATACTAGTAATAAAATTGATATGGGGTAGCATCCCTAGTTATTTGGAGGCAAAGAGCTTAGGATTGGGAAAGTTACACTCACTTTAATTTAATATTATCCTAAAATAATGCACAAACTCATGATTTGGGGAGACCAGTTCGCGTGACCAGATTCTCACACGCCTTAGCAAAACCATCTCATTAATTCCTTATTTGTTTCTTCATTTTATTCATGTCTAATCCACCAGATCCTAGGTGTCTCTATCTCACACACAAATTTATTCCTTCGCAAACGGGAAAATGGGAGAAGATTTCAGACATGATAATTTGGGATGAATTCTCTAGTTTATTCTGTTGTGAGGCCCTCAACAGTCCATTCTAGCCCATAAATAAACTTGTAACCATGTTACTTGAACACATTGGATGATAAAAGTAATTGGCATTGCCATTTTGAGTTGAATTTTGTTTTTTTGGCTATTTCACTTATTTAGAATTTACCGAGACATTTTGAGCAAGATCTTGCAGTGTTCAAACATACCAAGGTTATTAACTGCTCATGTAGCCAACGGATCGAGGTTTCTAAGTTGTTGGAGTGATCAAACTATATTCTCAATTTAAAGGGACAGCTTTCAAACTCATATACTTGGGATCATTGGCGGGCCTACATTAGGACCTGGGGTCTATAGAACCCCCAACATTTGTAACTTTTACTCTATACTCCTTCCATCCATGAAAGTATGAACATTTGGTTCGGCACAGATTTTAATGCATAATTGATAAAGTAAGAGAAACATAGAAAGAAAAAGTAATTAAAATATTGTTAATGAATAATGAGTTCTACCTTAGAAAGAAAAGAATTTTTAAAGTTAAAATGTTCATACTCTTTAAAACGGATTAAAAAATGTTATTATATTTTTCATGGACGGAGATATTAGATTCACATAGATTCAATAGTCATCCATCAACGCAAATGGTTGATACTTTAGATTCCAGTTCAAATCCTCCTAAGACCTTCCTATACTCAATTTTTGCTTTTATCTACATATTTAAATGAATTTTTATTTTGTCAACTTTTTTTTAATACTTTCGAATCAGACAGTCCTATGGACATTCAAAATGAATTTTTTTGCTTCCATTTAGAGCATCACTAACGCTGCCAGGCTGGGCCGCAACTGGGGTCCGGCTCGGGCCTGGCGCGTTAACACCCCCCCCCAATTTTTGGCCTGGGACGGTCCCGGTGACGCAGTCAAGTCCCGGGGCCGCGCCCGAGGTCTGGTCCGTCCCTGCATTAAGCGTGCTCGTGCAGCAACTGGCGAGTCTCGGCCCGGCATTGGATGTCTTGCGGGCCGGAACGCAAGTCCCCTACTTTTTTTATTTTTTATTTTTTCAAATTTTTTGCCTATTTTTACTATAGTTGTTCAACATTCTTCCATTTTTCCAACATTTTCTCCATTTCAATCCTCTTAATTTCAATATTTGTGGCTTCTATGGAGTGGTTTAACAGCGACGAATGACAAATGAACGAGTTCATCAACGCCAACAACTGGTACGTGTCGGCGTCGCCGAACCTAAATGCAACGCCTAGTCCGGGGGTGGCTACCAACATGGAAATACCATCTCCAGTTAGCACTGATGAGTACGACATCAGTGATATGGAGCCTGCTGAAGGGAGGGGCAAGGGCAAGGCTGTGGTTGCGGATGATGAGGGACCGAAGAAGTATAGTCCGCAGGAGACATTGTGGCTGGCCAAGAACTTCGTCGACGTCTCCGAGGATCCTATCATCGGCAACCAGCAGAGCGGCAAAGTGTTCTGGCAGTGGATTGCAGAGAAGTACAACGCTGGTCGACCTAGAGGGTCGTTCGAGCTTAGCTACGTGAAGCTACGCAAGCATTGGGGTCGGGTCTAGAAGGAGATGAACAGGTGGAATGGCAAGTGGACTAACGTACTCCGGATGTGGCCGAACGGGCACAGCGAGATGGACCTTGTGGAGAAGGCTAGGGCGGGGTTTTTCTCTGATGGCAAGAAGCAGTTCAAGTACTTCGACGTTTGGAAGATTGTCGAGAAGGGTCGAAGTACACAAGTGGGGCAGAACTGGCGGCAAGTGGGGCGCCGAAGAGAACCAAAGTTTCCACCGGAAACTACTCTTCGAGCGGAGGAGGTCTGACAATCAACCTCAACATGACAGACGACGACATCTTCCTCTCATTCCCTAGTACTCAAAGCCGTCCGATGGGAACAAAGGCGACAAAGAGGAAAGCGAAGGGAAGACAACTACTACAAACTACCCCACTATGCCTACGCCGCCCAATCTTTCTCTGGATAAGATATCCAACTCTATGTCGGATATGAGTATTACGTTGCGGATGGGCCACCTGACAGAGTTGACATCGAGGGATACCTCGACAATGTCGGAGTTCGAGCTCGAGTTGTACCATGAGATGATCGCCTACCTTCGCGCACAAATGAAGAAGTAGTTTTTTCATTTTTTTATTTTCTAAGACTTGTAATTTTTTTTCTAGGATTTGTAATTTTTATTTTCTAGGATTTGTAATTTTCTTTTTTAGGATTTGTAATTTTCTTTTTTCAACTGAACAATAAATTTTCCCGGTTTTAATTGTTCAACGTATTCTATTTTACAAGTAAAATATGTTGTAGTAGTGAATAGTGCAATTTAATAGTTGTGGCCTGGGATGGGTCCTGCAGGGTTAGAGGAGTTGTGGTCTGGGACTAAAATTTAGGGGAATGATTACGAGGAGGGGACTTTGGGCCTGAATCCGGGCCGGGGTTGTGGATGCTCTTACACATCCATAAAGCAATTTTTTATTTTGTCAATTTTAATTTTATTAATGCTTCTCATTTTTTCAAATACAAAAGCTTCTTGTTTAAACTATGATACAATCAGATTTTGCACTATTTTAAGATTATTACTCCGTCTGTCCCACAATTCATTTAGATTTCCGCTTTTCACTTCATTTTTATTATAAATGGTAAGTAGGTCTCACATTCCACTAACTCACTTCACTCACATTTTATTATAAAACCAATATAAAAAAAAAGTGGGTCTCATATTCCAATAAGTTTTCCAACCCACTATTTTTTAGATTTGTTAAAACCCGTGCCCACAAGAAGAGTGACTCCTATTGTGGGACGAAGGGAGTATTTGATTCGTTTTGAATGTCAAAGTTGCATTACATGTCTGTTTATAGCACATTTTTATATATTTTGGTATTTTGACGTGTTTTATGACAAAATAGAGCCATGCTTGGTTGACGGGAAGTAAAGCTGGTAAGGAAAATGATTCCCAGGAACATGAATCCCACGAATATGATTCCTAATAACTTTACTTTCCCATGTTTGAGAAATATCAAGATTTTAAATTTTAGTTTTGATTTAAACACTAACTAAAAGTATACTTATTATTATTATTATTATTATTATTATTATTATTATTATTATTATTTATTTATAAAAAAAATAATATAAATATTTTTATAAATTATAATTATAAATGATAATAATCATATTATTATATTTATTGTTGCGATGGATAATTTAAATATGAATTGTACATCATAATATATAATAATATAATTATTTATAGTTACATGGAGTATTATATTATAATAAAAAATGATTATAATAATAATATATTATTATTATAACTATAACTATAATATTTAAAGATAATAACAATTATATATAAATATTATAATAACAATTATATATATATATATTAATAAATTATTATTATTTATTATTGTATGTATAAATTATATAATTATATTTTAATTATTTAATAAATTATTAATTATTATTACGATAATAACATTTATAGTTATTTATTATACTGAAATTAAGTAGTATGATTTTTATTTAAATTATTTTTAAAATATTGTAATTAATATAATAATAAAATTATATTATATTGCATTAAATATGTAAGAATCCTAAAACTGGGAAACATAATACCTAAGAAAAGTTAGGATTCAAAATCCTTGAAAGTTGTACTAACTTTCCTTGTTCCGGGATTCTAATTACTTTTCCAGTTTGACTAAAAACCGAAACAAACATAAGAATTTAAAATTTAAGGAATCAAATTACTTTCCCAAACAGAATCACGACAACCAAACATGGCTATAATGTATTGTTAGTGGAGAATGAGTCTCACCTTATTAGAGAGAAATGGGTTTCCAAAAATGGAAAGTGCATATTCTTGTGGGACGGACTAAAAAAAGAAAGAGTGCATATTCTTGTTGGACGGAGGGAGTATGAAATATGTAAATTTAACCCCTAAGGATCACCTATAACATCCCCTACTACACACACAAACATGATAAGTGACGGTGATGCCCATCACTCATGTTTGTGTGTGTAGTAGGGGATGTAGTAAGGGATGTTATTGACTGATGCATTTTTTATTAGTACTAAATAAACCTGCAAGTATACAGAGTATAAATAGTATAGCTAATGGTCAGCACCGGATATCGAACACAGGGAAAACAAACACAAATTGTCTACCTTCTACTAAACTTCTTCTACTATTTGGAAAACCGAAAGATTTTAGATTTTTGTAAAATAAAAACTTGTAAAAATAGAAATAAACAACTAATGCAGATAAAACACAGATAAAACAGATGTGATAAGAGAATTCTAGGGATGTGTTTTCACAGTTATGGTTATACAGATTCCAACTACAACACCCTAGCACAGTTCATACTTCAGTAGGATGAGTCGCCTAAGTTTTGCCCATGCGGTACAAGCGTAGATTACACACACTAGTGGCGTCAGTCCTAGATTTGTAACTCCCTAAAGCTCATAAGACCCTTGAAAAGGCCTCACTCTCAATTAACCGTGTCGTTTTTAAGGGAAGCTAATTGTAGTGTCAACTAAGCCGTTCTAACTCGCTAACCTCCTCTCACGATTATGTAGCAAGTCAATAGATCATCACAGAATGTGTCGCTCAAACGTGAAGCAATTATCCAGAACTTAGAATAGAAATGAAGTAATGAACAAAACGAATATTAAATAAATAGGAATTATATAACCAAAGTCGTTACTAACACATCCCTAGAATTCTATGAATTTAGTTACACATGATAGAATAAGCTAAAGACATACTCCCTCCGTCCCTTTGTAGTAGATGCATTTCTTTTTGGCACGAGATTTAAGAAATATTGTTTTAAATGAGTTAAGTAAAATGAGAATAAAGTATAAAGGAAAAAGGTAGAGAGATAAAGAGAGAGTAGAGTAAGAGAGAGTAAAGTACTTTTTGCCAAAAAAGGAAATGACTCAGCTACAATGGGACAACCCAAAAAGGAATACGACTCAGCTACAAAGGGACGGAGGGAGTAGTTTTTAGGAAAAACAATGAAAACATAAAGACTAAAATAAAACCCAAAGGAAGAATCCTTGTATTCTAGATCTTCTCTTAATTCCTTCTTCAAAACTCTTGAGCTTTGATGATCAAAGAGGAACTCTCAAATATTATGCTCTGAAATTATGCAGCAAAAAGAAGATGATTGTTGGTGAGGTCTGAGGGGGTATTTATAGCCTCCAATTCGTGTACCACAAATATGACAAATATTCAGCACAATATGGTAAATCTTAGGGAGAAAGTAGGTCAAATCTGTGCGTCGCGTTTTCCCAGCGGGCCATTGCAACTTGACCAACAGTCAATGTGGGTTGATCCGTAGCCTTTGCCTCTTGAACAGCGGTCGCTGCACTTTGTTTTAGCGGTCGCTGGCAATCATCCCGTAGCCACTGGATCTCTTGGAGCGATCGCTGCGCACACACCAGCGGTCGTTGGGCGTGTTCTTCTTTTCAGCACAACTTTCCCGGAGCGAACTGCCATTGGCTCAGCTGTCGTCGGCCGCCAGCGGTCGCTGGATGTGTTGCAGCGGACCGTTGGACGGCTCGAAAGCTATAACTTTCCAACTTCGACTTTTAGCTATCTTTCTAGGCTCTAAATTGCACATTTCTCACAAAACACGTAAAAATAGCAAGATAGATAAATATGCATTTAATGGATGTTTAATGCAACTTTGACATTCAAAACGGACCAAATAATGGCCTTAAAACAGTGCAAAATCTAAGCGTATCATTGACAAACTCATAGTTTAGAATGTTTAGGTGGGTGATTAACCCATGTTGTTGAATATTTTGAGGTATAAATTCTAGGTTTCATCCACTTATTTGCTATTTTTAGTGTTAACGAGTTTGCCGGAGTCTTGAAGCAAAAACAGGTCTAAAACGGACTAAACGGAAGCGAACGGGTTGATTCCAAAGAGTTCGCCCGGTCGGGCATTTTTCAGCCACAAAATGCCCGTCTCGGGCGTTTCGTAGGAGTTCCAGAAAGTTTGCCCCTAGGCATTTTCATCCGACAGAACGCCTAGTCGGGCGTTTCAAGTCTGCATCGCAATTCTCCTAAAATGTTCAGTCAGGCGTTTTCTCACTTACAAATCGTCCGGTCGAGCGTTGACTATGGATGCTCATTTTTCACTCCTAGTATAAAAGAGTTCTCACTAATTTTAGAATCCTAACTCCCACACTACCAAATTGAGCAAAAGATCAAGAGGTTGAAGATGGTTTGAAGGCAAGGAGCTTCCATCTTCAAGAAATTGAAGGAAAAGACTCCCCAACATCAATTCCACCTATAGCGAGTTCTAGTTTCCATTTCCATCCAAGTTTTGCTTTGATTTTTTTGTATTTCTTTTTGCTTTTTCTTTGACCATGAGTAGCTAGATTTCTTTAGGGATTTGGTGAAGTTTGTATGAAATCCATGGGGTTGAACATTGATTTATGCTTATCTATATTTTTGTGTGGTTTTGTTGGTTATTGAGCTCTTATTATTCAATTGCTTAGCTTCCAATTTGATACATCTTGTTCTAATTATTGTCAATGAGAAATGCTTGATTAGAATTGTTAGATAATCAACAACTCCGTGCACTTTATGTGATCTAGAGATGCATTGCTAGAGAGAGTTAGGGAGTCGGACTTGAAATGTTGGGAGGAGACTTCGACATTAGAGTCCGATCAACGTGTAAGATACACCCGAGAGGGGGTCTATCCAATTGTCCCGACCTTCCTAACCATGCATGAAACCCAATAAATGAGCATGATCCCTAGGTGATACCCGTGATCCATACCAACGGATCCATATCCCTATCTTTCCCAATTTGTTTGAAAACTATCTTTTATTTTGCTTTGCTTAGTTAATTTGTCTTTATTGCTTGTTTCCTCTTTGTTCTTAATTTTTAAAAAAAATCCAAAAACACTTTTCATTAGTCTAGATAGTATTCGATTGCATCATAGTATTCAAACCAACTTTTAATTTTTATGGGTCGATAATTTTAACTTGCCTCATGCTACATATCCTGTACACTTGTGGATGACACTTTTAGTTGTAAATTAGCATGACTCAGTTATAGTCGATCCTTATTGAAATTTAATGAACATTGTGTATGAAAATGATAATTTTCGTACCTCCCGTCTCCTTCCTAGAGGTGCCCACGGTTTCCGGTTTCGGTTCCGAACCGGAACCGTGACAATTTTTACGAACCAAAACCGTCGTATTTGGAACCGTGGACTGGTTCCAGTTCAAGATTTTACGAACCGAAACCATCACCGAACCGCCGGTTCCGGACAGTTCCAAACCGCCGGTTTCACGGTTCCAGCGAGGTATCCGAGGCATTAGCCATTGGTAGCTTTTTCAGGAGGTTTTTTGACCGGAACCGGCGGTTTTTTTGACTGAAACCGGCAAAAACCGGCGGTTTTCAGGCGGTTCCGCCGGTTTCGGCCGATTTTCAAAATTTTTTTTATTCTGATTTTGAATTTAAATTGATCCATTTTCCCCTCATTTTTGAGATCTCTGGCGATCGGATTTACTAGCTTTTCGAATTGAGTGTCGCCTTTGGGTGGTGGCGCCGCCCGCAGCCTCTTGCATTTTCTATTCTCACTTCCTACACTGGACATAACTAGGATTGAGCAAATAGAAGGATTGTGAAGGGAATAGTGGTTTGAAAAACTGAAGAAGGTGAGTGTAGTTCAGAATCGGCTGAATTTAAGTAATGAAACGACTGTATTTATGGTGAGAGAGATGAGAGGGGAATCGGTAATGTACCTTCTTAAAACAACCGTTGATAAAAAAAATCAATTTAACCTGCGGTTATAACCGGAACTGGCGGTTTGGATTTGACTATTTGATTTGGATTTATGAGACAAGACAACACTGGTAAAACATAAAAGCCACCTTACGTATCTATTCTTGGGAACTGATCGGCTATCGAGAGTTTCCGATACTCTCGATAATGGCTAAGGAGTTTTTCGCCGTTCCCGCTTCCACCGTCGCCGTTGAGCAAGCTTTTAGTGTCGGCGGTTGTGTCCTAGATGACAAAAGGAGCAATCTCTCCGCCAAAAACATGGAAGCCACTATGTTACTTGATGATTGGACAAAGGCTGACATGAGAGCACAAGAGCCGGATTTCGACTTCCGTGTAGAGAGTGATGGTGAAGACTTTCCCACCGATGACGAGGTCGGAAGCGAGGGCGCTCAACAATATCAATGACGGGGGGAGGTTGGCGAGCACGATCGACTAAAAAGGTAAGCAAGGTAAGAGAACTATGTGGGATTTGATTTCTCAATAAAATTGTGGATACATAGGTAACTCAACTTAAATTTGAAAAGTTTAAGTTGAACTCAAGCCCTTTTCAAATTTTTCCTTTTCCCCCATTTCATATTTTTTTATTTATGTTTCGACGACACTTGTAAATTATATTACATTGTTGTATACTTGTATATGTATTGTAAATTGTAATGTATCGTTGTCCGTTACAACTCAAAATTCAATAAAATTGATATGATTTTCACCTTATTCGTCTTATTTCAATTTAAATTATCCATTGTATTGTTCCAATTTATTGTATAAGTCCAAATTTCAAATTATATAGCAAAAAAAACCGCCAAAACCGAACCGGAATAGTGAGAACCGTCCGAAAACCGGTGGTTCAGAACCGGAACCGTAAAATAGCCTCATGGTTCGGTTCCGGTTCCGCCTTTCTCAAAACCGATTTGGATACGAACCGTGGGCACGTCTCTCTACTCTTTCCCATACCGAATTACCGATGCTCTTACTCTTAGCTAAACGCACCACTCCCAAATTAGATGAACCTTCTCTCTTTTGCTCTGCTATATTTAGCCTTTTACCAAACATATTAAGATGAAATAAGAATCCCTTTTCCGTCTCCTTCGTAGACGCGATCCTCCACAGATCACAGATCCATCCCCCTCTCTCGCTCATTCGTAAATACAGTGTAACGATGCACGAACCTGATTTATCGGACGATGCCGATTATGCCGCATCGATTCAACACGTAATCTTTTATTTTATTTTATTTTATCTTAATCATTCGTAACTAGAGCTAAATTATTGTTTATTTACGGCAATTAATTTCTTAAATTCATTACGTTTAGGGCCCTTTAATCACAAATCGGAATGACAGCCTGGGACGAAGCTCACCGATCGACCCGGAAGGTGCAGAGGTCGTATATACTAAAGATAATGTCACAATACATCCTACTCAGTTCGCTTCCGAGAGAATTAGTGGTCGACTGAAGTTGATTAAGCAAGGAAATGCTCTTTTCATGGTACTACCTTTTGCACTTTATTTCTGACGAAATTTTAGTATATCTAGCACTTTTCATTTTAGGTTGTAAATCTGGGTTTGATTTTTCAGTCTAATTAAATTTATAGTACTATTTTAAGTGTATTGACCGATCACTTAACAAATGAATATTTAATTAACTCTAATATATTAATTAAATACCCTAATTTTACTTAATAGTGTAAGTAATTTGGGCTGAGCCGAAATAGAAAATTGTGAGTAACATGGGACATAGGGTGTATCCGTGTATGTTACAAGTTTCTGCTATTGGATTGCTAAATATGTGGATGGAAGAGTAGCTCGTATAATATAGTGACACCAGTATAATTCTTGGACCAATTTTTTTTATCATATTTGAAGTAAAAAAGATATGAATGCTTTATTCCATTGATGATCATCACAAAATTGGCTTATGGTTAAGAATTACAGATTTCTTCTGTTATAAGTTTGAAGATAAGTGTGTTCAATACAGTGCAATCCAGTATACCACATGGTAGTTAACATTGTTTTTCACTTTTGAGAAATTGGATAGTAAGATTTTTTCACTTTAGATATAGTAAGATTGTCATAGATTAGGGAGGCACAAGAGTTTGTAGTTGCCAAGTTTAATCTATGAATCAGCTTCTTATTATTTAAAATGGGTTTTGTACACTGTTCATTTTGTTTGCAACAAAGTTAATTTACTGATTTCAACTACTTAGTCTGGAAAGTTTGAGGATTGAATTTTGGCTTCAAAAGTATTCGATTTGTCAGTTATATTTGTTGTACAAGTGCATCATGTTCTATGAATAGCCTATTCTGAGTCAAGATTTCAATTAGTCTCCCCTTTTCTTATGTAGACATGGCTTCCTTACAAAGGGCAAAGTTCAAAGGCAAGATTGCCTGAGAAAGGTAGAGCCTTGGATGTTGTAACTCCTTTATCTGATGCAAAGTTTTGTGTTCCAAAACATACACTATTTATTTGAAGGGCTTCCATTACAAAAATATATTGCTTACTTTTGCACTACATGGGTGCAGATAAGAATCTTTATACTATCAGGGCTATGCCGTTTTCAGATATTCGATCAATACGTAGACACACTCCAGCCCTGGGTTGGCAGTATATTATTGTAGTTATGTCATCAGGTAATCATAGTACATTAGTATGGGATAGTAATCAATCATTTTTTCAATTTCAATATTTTTCTATTATTGTACTCTTTTGATTGTTAATTGATATAAGCCTTTTTGTGAAGTATAGATTCAAGTCACTCAACTAAAGAGGACAAAATTTTTATTATTATTAGGAGATGTAACATGCATGATATGGAGAACCAATCTATTGTTGCATGTATCTATCTCTATTTCTAGTATTGTGTAGGTTTGTCAGACTCATGCTATTGAAGCAATTCATCATTACTAAGACAAAACTCAACTGATAGCTGCCAATCTGATATAGAATTCCATTTTTGAACAATAAAGAACTTAAAGTAAATTTTGTATGCTCTGTAATTCCAAGTATATTTTTGTCTTAGTCAGAAATGGGAATTACGTACTTTTATATATTTTATAATGCCAACAGTATATTATCTCAAAGAAAAACCTAACATGTTTTTAAACCTTTTACAAGTGGTTATATAGAATCTTAAACTTTGAAAATCATGTTTCATTATGCTTGTGTGGCATTTGGGTTGTTTCTCGTCTAATACTTATTAGTATATTAGTTCCAAAATATATTTTTGGCTTATTAGTCAAAAACATGAATTATATACTTCTATATTTTATAATGCCAACAATTTTTTATTATTCAAAGAAAAACCTAAAACATTTTTAAAACCTTGCACAAGTGGTTAGATACAGTCTTAAACTTTGAAATCATGTTTCCTATGCTTGTGTTGCATTTGGGATGATTTTGGCTGAAATATTTTCTGCATCTCTAATTTGGTTTCATTGGTCCTATCCAGTTACGCTCATGAATTATATAACTCTCAGGATTTTACATCTGTCCATTTAGCATTAAATCTTTACTTATGATAGATAATATATGTACATCTTATGGCTAGTGATAAAGTCTTCATTGTCATTAATACCCTGTATGATTTTCAGGTTTGGCTTTTCCTCCACTTTATTTCTATAATGGAGGGGTTCGTGAATTTCTCACAACCATCAAGCAACATGTTGTTCTTGTCAGGTATGGGTTACCGTTTACCTCCTACCTAATGCTTGTCTAACTTCTTTGTGTAGTAAACCTAAGAATTGTTTATATTTTTCTACTAACACATTCAAAGTTGTTAACCATATAACTAGGGTACCGACTACAGTAGTTTATCATCTCTAACTTGTAGGGACACTGAGTTTTCTCTTTCTTTTAACATCTATGAACTCTCCTTTATATTTACTTTTGCTTTTCCCCTTTGTAGCCCACCGAGACAAATATTGAAATATTAAAGCAACATTAGTTGTTATGGAACGACTAACATTCAAATTTAATACATACTGGTACTCTTTTATGTTTTTGACTTGTTCAAGAAATAATCTAATTTATTGTTTTACATTTTATATGTGCCATACGTGGGCTGCCCTTCTTGCTTCTAAAAACATTGCACCAAGGAATGCTGTATTTTAGACAAACTGTCTTTTTCTATTCAATTGTAATCCTGATGTTGATCCAAAAAAAACTAATGTAAGAATATAGACTACTTTTTCAAGTATGCTTATATATTTTTGCATGACTAAGAGAAAATTGCAATCTCTACTCGAAGTTGCGCGATGGTAAATCCCACTCTTGTGTTGTATAATAGGCTCCAAACTGCAGACTAAATTGCACTAGGAAAGCCCTGGGCAATGGGCTGAACTTAAAGGCAGTGGTGGCCGGTGGGATCCGAACTTGTACTTTCATTCACTGGGTTGTCCATAAGATGGCGTTTAGAAATGTTCTGACCAGTTTTTTATCTAGTTGTTTAAGAAATGTTGAAGTATATTTGTTAAGAAAAACTGACACTTATTTCTTACACCATGGCAGCAGTAACATCCATTATTGTGATAGCATTTATGCTTACATGTTTTCTTATATCCAGATCAGCAGATGATGCCAATGTATTTCTTGTGAATGATTTTCAAAATCCTCTCCAGGTAAATCTGGTGTAAATTAGACTGTTTAATTGCTCCTGTTGCATCCCCCCTCTTATGCTAGCTGCTTGCATGTGTAGAACAATAAAATATAGATATATGTGGAGAAGTATAAAGACATAGTAGAGAAGAGTAGTAGGTGTATTTTATTACTCAACATAGGCCACATATGTAGTACAAGGGACTAAGCTAGACTATGTCACACAACCAATGTGGGATCAGTGTTGTCAAAATGTCGTTTGGGTCGCTCGGGTCGCAGCTAGCACCGCCCCAACTTGGGTGGGTTGATCGAGATACGGGGTCGCGGCTGGGGCGACGGGGGCGATTGGGTCGAGCCGGAGTCGATACTGTGGGTCGCAGTCAAGTGGAGAAGAAAGAAAATAGAAGGTGAACAGTCCCTTTAATATTTAAACACTCCTATACTAAATGGAATACAACTTTTACTCTCCTAGATTACATTAATGATTTAGTGGTGCAGGGCTGCTGGCACGTTTTCCTATAGTAATTAATAGGCAGTCTCTCTTTCTCTCTCATTACTCATAGACAGAGTAATATTTAACACATTCTCCATCTCTGTCTTACTCGGCTCTCCATTTCTAACAAATGTTTAATTAATATTTCATAGGCAATTATGCATCTCTCTTTCTTTATAAGCTGCTGTTATATAAATACATTACCTATATTATAATAAGAGCACAAACCTATCTACAACTTAGTTATATTAATAGGGTGAAATGGTAGGTCAATAAAAATAAAAGTTCAGCGTGTTATGCAATTTTTGCACTATTACCACGTTTGATTGGTGGGGCGCACGACCCGGTCGACTCATCGCCCCGCGACCCAAAATTTCACTCAATCGCCCCGGTGCGACCCGCGATCCTAACAATGTGTGGGATACTTATATTCTACGACAACATGTGTAGTTGCTTTGCTTCAAATGACAGCAATTTTTGACTTTGTACAGAGGACTCTGTCTTCCTTGGAGCTTCCTAGAGCTGTTACTCCTGTGTGTCAATCCCCCACCACAATGGATCCACATAAGGGCGTGTTAGATAAAAGCTCCAATATTATTAAGAAGAATGGCAGGAGACAAAAGTACCGTGATCCTGCCCACGACATTTCTGTTCAAGTATTGGAGAAATTTTCTCTTGTTACCCGATTTGCTCGTGAAACAACTTCTCAACTCTTTCGGGACCGCCATCCTGATAGTTTCACTTCTAATGAGGGGTGGAAGGATGGTCCGTCGTCACATGCATCTAATCATATCACGTCATCAGATGATTCTCCACAAGTTCTTGATGAGGTTCCTGTAGCAGCAGATTCAGTGGAGGTAATAATTTATCATGTTACTTTTTGTTCATGTTTCTAATAACTTGTCTTGAGTGGCCTTATCTGTTATCTTTTGACAGTTAAATCTGGGGTAGTCTCAATATTACCTTCTATTGGTTGTCATGATTATAGACTAGCTTTTTTATTCTCTCCTAAATAATGATACCTTGATTTTGTTGGAAATGAGACTTTAACGTGTTAGAACCTCCATGAAAATTGATTTAAAAATCTTGTTGCAAGTTTGTTTTCCACATAATGTTATATTTTTGCGTAAGCATCTATTTAAGGACCATCACTTTTAGCGCTTCGTACCTTCTACACCTAGTAGAATTACTTCCTGGGGAAGAAGCTGCCACCAAAGTCATGACTTCTTTTTTAGTTAATCATTTTTAAGGAAATTTCGAAGTAGCCTATGGTTTTTTCAGTATCCTAACTCATTTTATGTTTTTTAATGTCACCCATTGGCCATTGCTAAACAGAACATTCTCAGGCTTAAGTAATGGCAAAACTCTTGAAAGGATCAATCCACTTATTAGTTTCTGAATATGGGTCTTTTTTTTGCTTCTGAATAAAGAAATAAAATCGTGAAACCAGTATCCAATCTAACCAAATCTCCTAAATCTTTTTCATACCATTACTTTCTTTTTAAATATTTGCTACAAACTAATACTCCCTCTGTCCCACTCTTAAGTGGAATAATTCTTATTTGCCACGAGATTTGATGCAGTGTTGTTTTATGAGTTCAGTAGAGAGAGAATAACATAGAAAAGAGAGATGTTTCTATTTTAAGAAATGTGTCGTTTAGAGTAGGACATGGAAAATGTGTCACTTAGATTGGGATGGAGGGAGTAATATTTTTTTCCATTTTTATTCACTATTCTATCTAACCAAATCTCCTAAATCTTTTCATATATACTACTATTACTTTATCTTACAAAATATTTCCTCCAAACTAATATATTCCAACAAACTATTCCAACAAACTTTAATATAATTGTAATGTATGTTTTTAATTATAAATGAAGTGTGTTTTGTGTTCTGTTCGGAGGTGTGTTACGCATTTAAAAAGTGTGTAATTAGCTACACATTCTCAACATGTGCAACACCCATTTTCAAAAGCAAAAAAAAGGTGACCCATTTTCAGAAGCTAATAGTTGGATCGATCCCTTTCTACAATTTTGTCACATCATGTAGGGGTATTAATTATACTCCCTCCATCCGCCATTAGTAATGTAATGGAGAGGGAGTTGAAAATGTTAGTGGAATGTGGGACCCACTTTTATATATTAGTTTTATAATAAAATGTGAGTGAGAATGAGTTAGTGGAATGTGAGGTCCATTACCAAAAATCGTAAAAGGTAAGTGGGACAAGTATTGTCCGACGGACCAAAAAGGAAACTAGTGACAAGTAATGGCGGACAAAGGGAGTAACATATATTTGTAGTAGTTTGCACAAGATCTTTTAGAAAAACAAACATGTAACATTTCCTAATATAAAAAAAATAATTCATTGTTTTTCTAAATTATACTCCCTCTGTCCCATAAAAATTGAAACTTTTGGGACGGCACGGGTTTTAATGCACAATTGTTTATGTAAGAGAGAATAGAAGGAAAAAGTAACTGGGGTATTATTAGTGGAAAATTAGGCCCACCTCATTAGAGAGAAAGAAGTTACCAAAAAGTGTGCTATTTTTATGCGACGGACCAAAATGGAAAGAGTTTATGTTTTTATGGGACGGAAGGAGTATTTAATTAAGTTGAATGAAAAAAATGGGGTTAGTCTTAGTATGGAATATAGATGGAGGAAATAGAGGCAAGCCTATTCCAACTGTAGAATTGATAACCTTGACCCTGCTTATTGAAATACCCTTTGAACGTGAATCAAAATATGTTTGCATGTTCAGGTGTTTTGATAGAGGAATCAAGAAAAAGCCTTCAGACATATTTTATTATTTCAGTACAATCAAGTTATTGCTTACATTTCTTCTTATGTTGGCAGATCGACAAATTATCCCTGGTGTGGGGAAAGCCACGTCAGGCACCCCTGGGGCAAGGAGAGGTAAACCTGTTTGCCAAGTCAGGCTCCATTCAACTTAATACTTAGCTCCTTAAAATAATTTCCTTATTTGACTTCTACTTCTAAACGTGGCGTACTTCAGTAATGAATGGATGATGATGTCATTCAGAGGCTTGCACAAGATTCTTTGTTCTGGGGCTCTTATATTAGATATAATTTATTCAATCATTCATATGCTTTTGGTGTTTGTGTTTGTGCGACACTTTTCACTTTATTTGAGCAAGGGAGTTAATGTGTTGTTACGATTTACAATCTGAGTTAGTTATCTTGCTTTTTGTGATTGCTAGTTCTGTCTGTTTTATGTGGCTTCTGAGTCAAAACTCTTGCAGTGGACTATCTTCTTGGATGCAGAAGGGCGAGTAATGGATCCAAAATCATTGAAAAAGAGAATCTTCTATGGTGGTGTTGAACACAATTTACGAAAAGAGGTCTGCAATTGGAAGAAATTATTGTTCTGATGCTTGATTTTTAGCTTGACAGTTTGTAGATCAACTTGTTTTTCTTCTCCCCCGTCATTGTACAAAAAATTCTTTAACAGGTTTGGAGATTTTTATTAGGATACCACACCTATGATTCAACATTTGCAGAGAGAGAGTACCTCATATCAGTAAAGCAGTCAGAGTATGAAACAATAAAAAGGCAATGGCAGGTTCGTCCTCTATATCAGTTGAGTTATGATATATTTTTAAGATTTTATCAGTTTTCTCTCCTCCGTTGCTGATCTGCATGTGCTACTGGTAACTTTGTTGGAATTGGTTCAATTGTATATCTTCTAACGAGTACTTTAAGTTTGAGGTTCTTCATCCATTTAAATTAAGGTCTCCTTTAAATGCTCTGGTTTTGATTTTTCCATTTGGTGAATTTCAGTTTATGTCTTTATTCTTGATGCCTTTTTTAGTTTCACCTAAATATCTGCTAAATGCTATTTGAGGTGTACTCAGCTGTTAAAGAATAAAGATGATATTTAAAGTTAAGAATCGGGACTAAGCCCTTGGATAGGTCATAGGTGTATGAGGTTCTAGAATAGGGGTTTATGCCTTTTTCCTAGACCCAGTACATACTCTCTTTCTTGCCTTTAATGAAGAGGATCTAGTTGCCCATTTTCTGGCTTACTATTGGAATTTGGAAACATTAAACTAAAAAATACTTTTATGTTACCGCTAAAGCATAGGTTTAACATAATATGTATAGCTTCTTTCTTAAAGCAAGTGGGGTCAGTTGGGGCCATTGAATCTTACACTGGGTTTGGGTACACTAATATCTTGTTGAAGTGTTACTTGATCGATCATATATGTAGACTTCACTCGCTCAAGTTTTTAAAGGTATACTCTAAAATTTCACACTAATCCACCAGAGACATTTCTAAGTGATAAAGAATACTGCCTTTGTTCTGCCATAACTGAGACATTTCTTTTGGGCACGAGATTTAAGAAAATTATGTTTAGAGAGTTAAGTGGAGAGAGAATAAAGTAGAGAAGTAAAAAGAGAATAAAGTAAGAAAGTATATATATTATTTTTTGCTAAAAAGGAAATGACTCAGTTTTGGTGGGACGTCCCAAAAAGAAATATGAATCTCTTATGTGGGACGGAGGGAGTAACAATCTGACCATACTACTTATATGGTGGTGCCTCTGAAGCGAATCATTTCATGGTAGACATATTTATGACCTGACTAATTAGAAGACATAAAATAGAGATCTATTTTATAGAAAATGTTCCATGATACAGGATCCTAATATGGACAGAGGCATATAATTCTGATGTTATATCTTTTTCCTGGTACATATGGTTGTTTTATTATTATCAATGAAGAATACATATTTCTTGATTTAGCTCACCTAAATCACAATTTTGTGTCTTTGTTTTTTGGTTAGAGCATCTCTCCAGACCAGGCAAAGCGATTTACAAAATTTCGAGAGAGGAAAGGCCTTATTGACAAGGATGTGGTAGAGTGGACTTTCACATTTTTAATTAAAAGTATGTTTTCTCAAGATGATTGATGATGTATCCTTAGTGATGGTGTACTCTCTCCCTCGTTTCAGGTGAGGACTGACAGATCGTTGTTATTTTACGACGGGGATGACAATCCTAATGTGTATATTATGCGAGATATACTGTTGACGTACTCGTTTTACAACTTTGATCTTGGGTACTGTCAGGTAGTTTCCTTTTCGTGCCATTACTTTTGCAACTTTTGTTGAACTATTTTGACCATATGCGCAATCTTATGCTTTTCTGGAATGATTTGTTATTTGCCTTCAGGGTATGAGTGATCTTCTCTCGCCAATCTTGTATGTGATGAGAAACGAATCTGAATCTTTTTGGTGCTTTGTTCACCTTATGGAACGTCTTGGTCCTAATTTTAATCGTGATCAAAGTGGGATGCACTCTCAACTTTTTGCTTTAACAAAGGTTCTCTTCCTCCACCTGTTTACCCGCTTAGAATATGATACATCTGTTTGTGCCAGAAACGTTTCTATAAAAAATGTTCTTGTTGTTTTTTTTTATTTTGCTGAAATTCCATTTCCCATGAACTCAGCTATTGAAATTATAATTCAGTTTTGCCATGGATCATCTCATTTGCCTCCTGAAGGTCCTATGGGAGATTTATGTAACTTATTTCCATTATGATAGAAACTCGGTTAATGGTTTTTAAATTGTACTCCCTCCGTCCCAAGTTACTTTTCTTTGTAGTTTTCAGAATAGTGTAGATATGTTATGCAATGGCACTACCAATAATCCGAGTGTGAATAGTGCCTTATTCTTCTTACTTGTTGCACTTTGTTTTACATGGTTTCTTAGCCTACCTAATAGAAGCTTACTTTGCAGATGGGTAGTGATAAAATGCAAACTTTATATATTGTACAAACTCCAAACTTTTTAACACAAGATCAGCACAACGTCAACATAATGACAACACAATGTAAAATTTCAACATTTTGATGTCAACACAATGTCAACACGGTGTCAACTGTTGACACTGTTGATATTTTCTGCTGATGTTATTTTGTCATCTGTTGACATTTTCCAACGGTCCAGATCATAGTTTGGAGTTTGTACAATATTTAGCGTTTGCATTTGATTACATCTTTGCAGAGATTGTTAACTCTCTAATCACTATCATTTCGTGTGATGCAGCTGGTTCAGCTGCTAGACAGCCCATTGCACAACTATTTCGAACAGAATGATTGCCTGAACTATTTCTTCTGTTTCCGCTGGCTACTGATACAGTTCAAGAGGCAAGTGTAACTGCCCCCTCGTCTCATGTGTATTTCGATGTGTGAATGATGATCCCCGTGGTTTCCGTGCAGGGAGTTTGAATACGATAAGACAATGCGCATATGGGAAGTTCTGTGGACTCACCATCTGAGCGAACACCTACACCTATATGTCTGCGTTGCCATTCTCAGGAGATACCGTACGAAGATTATGGGGGAGCAGATGGATTTTGACACACTCCTAAAATTCATCAATGAATTGAGTGGTCAGATCGACCTCGATTCGACCCTAAGAGAAGCTGAAGCCCTGTGTATATGTGCCGGTGAGAATGGCGCTGCTTGTATCCCGCCTGGAACCCCACCTTCACTACCAGTCGAAGATGGCTCAGTATATCCCCAGCTTGACGATGACATCTTGTAGACGATTCATGATTGTTGTTTATTAATCTTTTTCAACGTTGTGAATATTTCCTATATATTTGGCGCGATTGCACTTGTTATTTGATTATAATTATAATTATAATTATAATTACAATTACGTGTTCATACAGTTATATTTCTTCTTACTTGAATAGCTTATATTGAACTTTCACCTTTTATCGTTTACTATTGAACTTAAATGATTAAAATGGCAGCCTCAGTAAAAAAACATTGTCATTACTAGAAAATTCCCCTCTTTAGGCCACCCGCAACGCGTAACGCAGGTGGCCCGTAATCCGTCACTAAGGGACGAGACGGCGGCGTGCCGCGTTGCAGCTCCCCGTCTCGTCCCCAGCCCGCCACACGTTCCGTCCCGCTGTGACGGATGGCGAGACGTCTCGCCACGTGCCAGGGCGACGTGGCGCGCTCCGGCGCCATGCGTGACGCCCACTGGCCGACCCGCGAGTGGGCATCGTCACGCTGACACAATAAATCATTTTTTTTAAAATCTGAATTAAAAAAAAATTAAAAATGAAAAACGGTAATATTACCGTTATATTTACCGCTTTTTTTTTTTTTTTTACTCTATAAATACTCCTAATTCATCCTCATTCCACACACAAATACACATCTATTCTTCCCAAATCATCTCCATTTCCTCTCCAATTTTTATCTAACCTCTCATCACAAAATGTCCGGCGACGGAAACTATGGCGGTGGCGGCTCCGGCGGGTTCGACATCAACGCGTTCGGCGACTGGGGGGCATGTACAATGTCCTGGGTGGTGGATCCGGTTCGTCGACGCCGGGCACCCAGGGTTCATCGACGCCGGGGGTACCAACCACCCCATTTTGATGTGGATGCATACGCCCGTCCCTCCGCCCCGAGGTATTTGCAGGGATTATCCCAGATTCGGTAGGATTATTCCGTTGAACCCACTCCGGAAGAAGGTCGAGGCGGAGGAGGAAGCCGAGGCGGTGGAGGAGGCCGAGGCGGGGGAGGAGGCCGAGGCGGTGGAAGCTTCAGGGTGGAGGCGGAGGAGGAGGAGGAGGATCTAGGCCGGCATCCGTACAGCCCCAAAGAAACGCCGGCTGTGTACAACGCCTGGATCAGCGTCTCGTAAGATCCCATCGTCGGGAATCAACAACCCCAGAAGGGCTTCTGGGAAAAGGTCACCGAGGCCTACCACGAGATTAAGCCGAAGAGGTCCCGCCGCACATATAAGATGCTCCGCGCTCACTTTTACCGAGTCGACAGAGAGGTCAAAAAATTATGTGCCATCTACAAGAGTGAAGCGGCTCATTACCAAAGCGGAGCCACGGGAGCCGACATTCTGAGGTCGGCTTTGCGAGTCTACTACGACGACACCGCCAAACAATTCAAATATGTCGATGTTTGGGAGGTCGTCAAAGACGAGGAAAGGTGGGCCAGCGGTGTCCGGTCCAACTCGTCTAGTGAGGGCGGTTCGGGCAGCGCTGCAAAAGAGTTTGCCTCGCAGGAGGTTGAGGGCACGGTAGACGATGCCGGGGGTCCTCCCGTGGGCGCCGTCGGCCGCAAGGGAGAAATGCGGCGAAGGCGGCCAGAGGGAGGAGGGGCCGAGCCGAATCAAGGCAGACGGGCTCGGGCTCGGGGGCACCCTCGAACTCCCTAATGTCTATATATCTCAAGTATATCATAATCAAAATGTTTTACATGGTATGAATATTAGTAATTTTAATCATTATTTATTGGATTGATCGCATGTTAATATTATCGGTAGCAACCTGATCAACCCGCTGGGCTAGCCTGAAACCGAGCTTTTAGGGCTAGGGTTGAACTTTTATAACCCGAAAGAAATCACAACCCGATTAGTCCCGCAACCCGAGTAGGGTTGGCTCGATTGATATCCCTAAAAGGTACTTATGAAGTAATACTTACATTATTTCCACTCATGATGTCCACAATCTTGAATGATAGGGAGTTTTAAGAAAAATTATTGTGTAATAAAGTAGAGAAGAAAAGTAGTTTCGTGTTTTAATGAGGAGAGAATAGGTGAATTTGTTTAGAAATATGAAAAATGAAGATATTAAGTGAGACAAATTAAAAAGGAAAAGTGAACATCATGAGTGAGACGAAGGAAATAAAAATTTTAGGTGTCAATTTCATGTTCCAACGGCTATAGGTACGTTCTAAATAATTCTTCTAAACATAACTCATATCACACGAAATCAGAAAAAAAATGCAAAGTTTCACTATTCACTCTATCCCAACTAAGTTTAGACAAAACTTTTAGGCATAAAAATTAAAAAATTATATTAAAAAGTAAGAGATAAGAATAAAGTAGGAATGATAAAAAGAGAGTAAAATGTATAATAGAATAAAGTAAGAGTGATTGAATATTTTATTTTTTTTATATAAAAAAAGAAATAAATACAATAATAGTGAGAATAAAGTAAATGAGTCAAGTTAGTTGGTACATCCAAACATTAATACAATCTAACTTACCTGAGACGATGAAGCAACTTTTTTTGAAAACTTCACCCAGATATAGGGGAGTAGATCTGCTGTGGCTAAAACACAGCAGAGGATGCTGTGGAATAATACGACGCAGTTTTAGTCAATATATGAGCTGTTATGTTTTTCTTCTTTCTACTATTTGTGATTTTGCTTCTTTTGTTATTTTTTCTTTTATTTATTTTTTGCCTTTATTCTTTCACTCATTATAACTCACCGATTTAGTCATTTAGTTCAAATGTGAGCTGATTTATTTCAGATCCTTCTGTTGTTAAATTTCATACAACTATTAGTAAGGATTTTAGTGTTTCAATCTTTTAATTTTTTTATTTATTCTTTCATGTTTTTGCTTTCTTTCTTTCACATAATTTAACTTGCGATTTTCTTATCAATAAGGGTGCTACTACTTTTTGTTTTCAGCTTAAAAATGTGGTGATAAAATATAACTCATTATTATTGTATAAGCTCATAAATTATTTATTATATTGGCGTAGAGTTGGAGTTAAAATCATAATATTCAAAATTATTGTAATGTTTATGAATTGAAGAGTAACATATAATTTTTCGCTTAATGTTGGACTAATCTCGCAAGTTTGTTAAAAATAATTTTATCCTGATATCCGATTTAACTAATCTTAGAGTTCATATATTTTTTCCGTCCACCAATAAACTTCCCATTTTGCCATTTTCTTCTGACTATTAGTAAATTTTCAATACTACTTTTGGTAATGGATCTCACATTCCACCAATTTCATCTCACTCACATTTTATTACTATAAAACTAGCAATAATATATAAAAGTATGATCCATCTTCCCCTAACCTTTTCAACCAACTTTTTACTACATTTATTAAAACTCGTGTCAGGTCAAAACTCCCCTAGTATTGATGGACGAAGAGAGTATTATATGCTAGTAGTCCTAAATAAGATTATCACTAGATTGTACAATGTTATCATTAGTGTAAAATTTTAAGTTATAATTTATACTCCATCCGTCCCCAAAGAGTACGAAATTTGGGTTCGACACGGGTTTTAATGCATTATTGGTAAAGTAAGAGAGAGATAGATAGAGAAAGTTTTTGAAGTATTGTTAGTGTAGAATTGATCCTATCTCATTAGGCCATCCACAATAGCGCTTAGCGCACCGCTTAGCCGAGCGCCGGCGCTAGGCGGTGCGCTAGGCGATCTATTGCAACCGCCCAGTCATTTCTGGAATTAAAAACCGCCTAGTGCTCGGCGGTTCCGTGGCGCTAGGCGGTGCGCTGGGCGATCCGCTCGGCGCTATTGCAACGTCCGGATCGCCTAGCGCGAAATTTTTTTTTTCGAAACACTATATATACGCGCCTTGCACGTCATTTTCATTCGCACCACTTGTTTTAACGAGTACTCTCTCTATCTAAATTTCTGTACAAGATCAACAACGGTAAATGGATCTCAACAACGAGCCTACTTCAGGGAGTAGCGGGTCTCAAGCTCAAACTCCCCCGGTCTCCGTGGGAAGTGGATGGAGTCAGATGCCACCATACTACAACATGTACCCGTGGCAGCAGATGATGTCCGGGATGCCAGCCGGGGGGAGTCCGCCGGGGGGTTTCCGGCGATGCCGGGGTGGGCACCCAGTGCCCAGATGATGCCGGGGTGGGCACCCGGGATGCAGATGATGCCCGGGGGGTACAGGCGACGCAAAGGACGCCCCGGGGGGGTACCGGCGACGCAGTGGACGACGGGGGGATCCCAGGCGACACAGGGGACGCTGGGGGGCACCGGCGACGCAGTGGACGACGGGGGGATCCCCGGCGACACAGGGGACGCCGGGGGACGTCTATCCCTCAGTTTTGATTTTTCGACTGGTTCGTCGCACACATCGACCCCAACGGAGGCGCAGCCGTTGCCCCAATTTGACACTTTCTCTTTCGATGACTTGGGGTTAGAACTTCTCGGTGTTCCGGATGCTCCCGTTCAAACGGGGGGCGCAGGGCGGGGTCGTGGCGCCCCAATGAAGAAAAGCAAGGGGAAGAGGGTTGGCGAGTCCTCACAGCCGGGTGAGGACGACAGCTCGGTACGGAGGAGGTGGACGGACGCGGAGAACGTCGCGCTGTCCAAGGCGTGGGTGAGTGTTTGCGACGATCCTCTCGTTTCGAACAACCAGAGGATCGTCAACTTGTGGGGCAAGATAGCAGCAGCCTACCAGAGGTTTTGCCCGGAGGGGAGGCGATGCACCAGGGAGGATTGCCGGAAGGGGTGGGACCGAATCAGGGCTGCGATCTCCCGATTTATGATGTCGCAGGAGGATTTTTAGTGTTGATGATGTGGCAGGAGGAGTTTGTGGCTAGGCTATGGCTGAGCTATTCCTATTGTGGATGGCCTTAGAGAGAAGAGAGTTTCCAAAATTGGAATGTTCATACTCTGTGGGGACGGACGAAAAATGAAATAGTGCATACTCTTCAGGGACGGAGGGAGTATCATTTACAATATAATCTTGTATAATGTGATAATTTTATGTTATTTAAAATATAATTCTATTGATAATTAAATAATTTATGAATGTAATTAAGTGATAGAATTATTTATAGTATTTTGCACGATTAGGTAATTCATGAGCTTATACGGTAAATAATTCATGAGCTTATCAGTTATAATGAGTCATCTATATTCTTCAATTTGGTTGGAAAATAAATAGTACCACTCATTGATAAGACAATCGGCAAGTTATATGAGTGAGAGAATAAAGGCAAAATATAAATAAATGAACAAATAATAAGAGAAGCAGAACCTCAAATAGTAGAAAGAAGAAAAACAAACAGCTCAGGGCATCATTAACCCCGTCCCCATTTCCGGCCCCAAGTCCCCTCCACGTCATCATTCCTCTACAGTTGCGGCCCAGGCCCCAACTGCTGTAACCCTGCAGGTTGCGGCCCGGGCCGCAACTAATAAATGACACTATTCACAACTCCAACCTATTTAACTCGTAAACGCAATTCGTTAAACAATTGAAACCGGAAAAATGCATTGTTCATTAGAAATTAACATTACATTACTAGATGAAGCAAATTTGAAATACAAGAAACCCGGGCCACGACTACTACTTCTTCATTTGGGCGTGAAGGTAGGCGATCATCTCACGGTGCAACTCGATCTCCTCGTCCGACATCTTCGATGTATCCCTCGATGTCAACTCCGTCAGCTGGCTCATCCGCCATGTAATATTCATCTCCGACAAAGTGTCGGCCATCTTATCCAGAGACGGATTGGTCGGCGGTGGCACCATAGCGGAGTTGCTCGCAGCTGCCTTCCCCTTTGCTTTCCTCTTGGCCGCCTTTGTTCCTATCGGGCGGCTCTGAATGCTAGGAGAGGAGCAGAAGACATCGTCGTCCGTCACGTTGAGGTCGATCGCCGGACCTCCTTCGCTCGAAGAGTAGTTTCCGGAGGCGGAAACTTTGGTTCTCTTCGCCGCACCTGTTGCCGCGGCTCGGCACCGCTGGTGTACTTCGGGCTCTTCTCGACGAGCTTCCAAACTTCGAAGTACTTGAAGGTCTTCTTCCCGTCAGTGAAGAACGCATCCTTCGCCTTCTCGACGAGGTCCGCCTCGCTGTGCCCGCTCGGCCACATACGGACTACGTTGGCCCACTTTCCGTTCCACTTGCTCATATCCGCCTGGACCCGGCCCCAATGCTTGCGCAGCTTCACGTAGCTACGCTCGATCGACCCTTCCGGACGGCCAGCGTTATATTTCTGCGCAATCCGCTCCCAAAAAGCCTTACCGATCTGCTGGTTGCCGATGATAGGATCCTCGGCGACATCGATGTAGTTCCTCGCAAGCCACAATGTCTCGTGCGGAGTGTACTTCTTCGGCCCATCCTCCTCCCCGACCTTCTCCTTTCCCCGCTCTTGAGCAGGCTCCATCTCACTGAGCTCGAACTCTTCGGTGTTGACCGGCGATGTAATGTCGACGTTGCTACCGTCTCCCGGACTAGGTTGTGTCTGCGATGGTTACGACGACGGTATGTACCAATTGTTCGAGTTAACGAACTCCTCCATCTCACGTTGATCGCCGTTGAACCAATCCATTGGCGCCGAAACAAAGGGTATAATAGAGTATTGAAATGGAACGCGGGATTGAAATGGATGGAACGCAAGCTCGTATTTATAGACATCGAATTAAAAAAAAATGGATTTGCGGCCCGGCCCGAAGAGCGTGTAACGCTGGGCCGGGACGCGGGACATGCGGCCCGTCACCGTGCAACCCCGTCCCGGGCCGGGACGCGGGACGCTCCCCAGGCCGGGAACGCGGCCCCGGGACGGGCCTGAGCCGTGCCGCCCTTCCGTGTAATGCATGGGACGGGCCGGGACTCACGATTTGCGGCCCGACCCATGGCGTTACAGATGCTCTCATATATGGACTAAAACTACGTCGTATTATTCCACAGCACCCTCTGCTGTGTTTTGGCCGCAGCAGAGGATCCACTCCCCAGATAGATATTCATATTTATGAAAATCCTAAATGAAATGTTTTAATTAGATGTCAAACAATTCATCACAATTTTATGGATTATCAACTTTACTCAAATCACGTATCAATAATCAATGGAGATATATTCGATTGATATTGTTAAACCCTAGTAAAAATTTACAGGCATTTAGGGCTCAACAATGTCTAACGTGGTGGTTGTTGACAACGGCGGCGGGCTGATTAAAGCCGGCATCGGCGGCGAGCGCGACCCCGCCTGCGTGGTCCCCAACTGCACCGCCCGCCCATCCTCCTCTAAAAAATGGCTCCTCGCCGACCAGCTCCTCTCCCCCTCGGAAGACCTAACCTCCGCCACCCTCCGCCGCCCCATGGACCGCGGCCACCTCATCAATCCCGACCTCCAGTCCTCCCTCTGGGCCCACCTCTTCACCAATCTCCTCAAAATCAACCCCTCCGCCTCCTCCCTCCTTCTCACCGAGCCTCTCTTCACGCTCCCCTCCATCCGCCGCGCCGTCGACGAGATCATCTTCGAGGACTTCAATTTCCGCGCGCTCTTCGTCGCCGACTCGCCCTCGCTCGTCCACCTCTACGAGGCATCGCGCCGCCCCTCCGGCCTGCTGTCGAAGGCGCAGTGCAGTCTCGTCGTCGACTGCGGATTCAGCTTCACGCACGCCGCGCCGGTGCTGCAGAATTTCACGCTCAATTACGGGGTGAAAAGGCTGGATCTCGGCGGGAAGGCGCTCACCAATTACCTCAAGGAGCTGGTCAGCTACAGGAGCGTGAATGTGATGGATGAGAGCTTCATCATGGATGATGTCAAGGAGAAGCTTTGTTTTGTCTCCCTTGATGTCCACAGGGACCTCAACATTGCAAGGTCTGCTATTCTTTTTCTTTTTCTTTTCTCTCTTTTGCTCAACACATTCATGAGTTTTTAGTTTCCAGGAGATTTCGATTTGATATTTAATGCTGGTATCTGATTACTTGATTGACATCTGAAGTGATGGTTGTAGCTATTTGGTTAGTGGATAATGTGCACTAATCTGTAGACTGAGGCGCATTACAGTACTCTAGTTCATTCTGATATAAATAAAACAATCACACTCAGGGAAGGCACCAACATATAAAAAGTACGTCCAAGATGTCCACATTCTTAAGGGGCACGAGATTTTATGAGGAGTTGTTAGGTGGAGTAAGTAGAGAGAAAAAAATAATTGAATATTATAATGAGGAGACAGAGGTGAGAAGAGGGATTTATTTCTAAATATAGAAAGTATACATAGTGAGTGGGACAAACTAAAAAGGAAATGTGAACATCTTGAGTGGGACGGATTGAGTAATAACCTTTTGACATGAAAGAAATATAGTACTCCCTCCGTCCCTCACTAAGTGAGGCATTTTTTCGGCATGGAATATAAGAAAATGGGGTTTTGTTAGTTAAGTGAAAAAAATAAAGGAAGATAGATGAGGAAACCGGAAGAGAGGGAATGTCAAAAAAGGAAATGACTCACTTAGCTTGGGACGTTTGGAAAAGGAATATGAATCACTTAACAAGGGACAGAGGGAGTACTAGTACTTATTATGTGGATGATTCATGTTTATGTTTTGCTACAGATTAACAGCATAATATGATTACAAGCTAACCATATTTGACACTGTGGGCTATAGCTGGAAGGATATTTGGTATCTATCTGTGTGTCTGGGACTGGGACTTCTATAATATCCATTTGATGGTTAACACTAATTCATTTATTACCATATTTAGGTAATTTCCTTGTACAACATGTGATGCAATCTTCCCTTTTAAAGTTTTCTATGATCAGGAATATTGTGGTATTGAACGACATTTTGTGATGGGGTTGTGCAGTAGTTTTTTGGTGTATGACTTGAGAACCGTTTCATTTACTTGCTTGGAATCGAATTTCAGGAGACCTGGAAAAAACAATTTTTTTAGGTGTAGTTACGTGCTTCCAGATGGCATTACTCATACGAAGGGATTTGTGAAAGATCTTGATGAAACAAAGCGATACTTAGCCTTGGATGAAAATGAAGCCCCTTCTTCCCCTGAAGGAGGAAAGGATTATGTCGATCTACAGGATGGTAGTGACAACCCCCAGCACAAAAGAAGCACTGACCTAACAAATACTGTAGAGATTTCTCTCCTCATAATGTTTGAAATCTGTCCATTTTCAAACTTTTAGTAATTATCCCTTTCCACAGGAATTTTCCTTGACGAATGAGCGGTTCCTCGTCCCAGAGATGATATTTCGACCAGCTGATTTGGGTAGCGTTTGCAGTCCATATTTTGTCTTTACACATTAATACTTCAAATTTAGGTCGCTCTGTTTTGTAGCAAAACCCCATAATTTTGTGGTTTCTTTTATCTGCATCATTCTATTTCACAAACTGCACCATGATATAACGTTATTGATGATGTTCATTTTTTAACTATGTTTCTCAGGAATGAACCAGGCAGGACTTGCGGAATGCATTGTTCGAGCAGTTAATTCGTGTCATCCTCATCTTCACCCTGTGTTATATGAGAGGTAATGATTCTGGATTGCCACTGGATTGTCACCTGTTATGTGCTCAATAATCATACTTTGAGTTTGACCTAAAATATTGTTCTGATTTTACCAAATACTTCTTTGTCCATGATGTGTAGTATCATTTTGACTGGTGGAACCACATTATTCCCTCGATTTGCCCAAAGATTGTAAGCATCATTTGTTTGCTCAGACTAAAAATGGTTCTCCATGATCACTTACTCTAATAGCTTGTTATGTTACCAGAGAGAAGGAGCTTCGGCCATTAGTCCCAAACGAATATGAAGTGAAGATCGCTACTCAAGAAGAGTGAAGTCTTTTTTTCGAAGAACTATTCATATATTTTGTATGTTTTACTGTTAATAATACTATGTTACCTTTCTTCCACAGTCCAATATTAGGTGTTTGGAGAGGGGGGTCACTCTTAGCATCTAGTCCTGATTTTGAATCAATGTGTGTCACCAAGGCTGAGTACGAGGAGCTGGGATCCGCTAGGTGTCACAGGAGATTCTTTCACTAGCTTAAAGATCATTAAGGTTATCCCTACAGTCTTTTTCTTTGCAACTCTCCTTCTCTTGGTTGACTAAATAAGTGAACTTTTCACTGTTATATAAGTATGAACTGCATGTTATTTTACCAATAATGAAATGAACAATGCCCTTACTTGACTCATTAGACATGTGTTATTAGTAATAGTATCTCAGTAATGGAAATAGATTGGATATGCAAAATATGTGGCTCTATTAAATTTCTAAGTCTACATTAGGGATGAACATTTATGTTCCCTTTACCTTCAAATATCTAATTTGTCTGTTTAATGATTTAGAACTAACCAGAGCATTTATCTATCCAACCTCAGTTTTCAATCACCTTCCAATTGCATTGACTTGTCTTAGCATGTTTTATTCATAGGAAAGACACCAATGATAGGAATAGGATAAAACTTCAAACTGCTCAATAAGGTTTGTTGCTTCAAGAGAAGTCCGATTTGGAAAATTCAAATGAGTTGTGCAAAACTGAAACTTGTCCCCAATGCAATTAGGATTCCATTGAACACATTTTCTTCCATTCTCTTGGCTATGTACACATGTATGCAAAACACAAGACATAGATGTATGAACTAAATGTCTGGATTATATGTTTGGTCACTCTACTCCAAAGTTTAAACCACAGTTCTTGTATCCTCTTACCCTTAAATCATACGTATCCTACTTTGTAGGCTATGGAGGTGTACAAAATGAAATCCATGGAGGAGACGTCTCCATGGAATTACTAATGAAATTGTACAATGCTCAATATCATTCAATTCATTGTAGCACTCTATCAACTCCCTGGCAAAACCTGTCAACTACCATATAAAGTCGGACAACTGCTATATAAGTCCAGGTTTGTTAATGTTGATGAAGGCTAATGATGTGTTTCCTTGAAATGGTTGGGATTTCTCGATATTTAGTGGGCTACGAAATACACACTCTACACTGAGTCGAGGCATTTGTTAATTCTGTGACTACAAATATAGCTGCCAGCACAGGTTGTGTATCAGTCAACTCACTTGTCATGGCGGTTCTCTTCCATATTCACGTCGAAGAGAAAATCATGGTCGCTTTTTTCGTTTGAAGAGTAACAGATGATAACAGAATCGACCTGAGATACCATTGTAGTGTAGAAGAATGATTGTGATTTCTTACTTAAAATGGAGACAAAATATCGAGATAATTATGGTTGTGGTAGTGAGAAGAGCAGATGTCCTATGTTTATATTTTTAGGGACTATCTTGTTTTTGAATTATTCTAACACTGCCATATAATGTCTACTGAGATCTCATCTCACTGTTAATTTAGGGAGCAGATTTTGCTATATTAATTTTTTGTGTCCCACCTTTAAACTGTTGATAACAATAATATAATAATATAGGAGTATGCTGCATGTGTCAAATTACGCAGCTATGTGTATAATGGAATAGAACATGTGGTACCTACTACTATATCATACCTATCACGACATGACATGATTAACAAAGGAATGATGCTCTCAACATGAATTCCAATTTACCTTTTTTCTTTTTTAATTACCAAGAGTAAATGCTCATTGACTGTCCTCGCGCTAATTTATAGATTCCTCGATGAGTGGAACAACTAGTTCAAGGATTTAAGGTTGTTCCATATCCAAAGGTAGGGATCGATTCCCTAACTATTTGGTTAAGGACGGATGAGTTCCATGATACTCGATCAAACTCCTTGGATTCCAAATTAAAATAATGTAAAACGAGATGCAAAGTTTAGAAATGAAAACTTGATTTGGGTAATCTCCAACAATGACGTCATTCATGATACCGTTGTCTTTTATTAGACTTTTTTTTTTAAAAAGTAATCCTAGAAGGGCCTTTCCACTGCAAGCTCTCGGTCATGATGCACTTATCGGCGATTTCTTAGCGCAGGAATTGGGGGAGGGTTCGCATCGTACTGATGAACTCGATAAAGATACGCAATGAGCTTGTTAGCCCGTCGGATGAAATGTTGTTGAGATTCATATGGGGAATTTTTTTTATAATGATTTAAATGTGGGTAGGAGAATTTGTTTATCGTTGAATAAATTATGGGTCGAATGAGATAGTTTTAGACGAGTATAAAAATTATGGAATGATAAAAAATGAAAAAAATTAGATAGAAGTCCGTTGAGTAATTGATATATTTTGAATAGTAATTTAATTTTGAAACTAAAGATTATCTTGCTCAAATTTTTTTTTAATAAAATAGGTAATAAGATGCAGGAGGCGTGACAGAAGGCCTCCCTCCCTTCACACTTGCAATGCGCCACGATAGTATACCACCGCATTGCAGATACTCTGATTCACTTTCTTTTATTTTCAGTTAATCTTGATTGAAATTTGAAAACAACAATACCCAATTTAAATTGTTTTTATAATGAGAGACGGATATGTGAGCATTTTGTCATGTACCGATTAATGTGACATGACATTACTATTCAGCTCCCATTTATATTTTATATGATACCGTGTGCATTAATTTATCACATAATTCATCTTTCAGACTGTGTGCATTAATTTATGCAGAGGATCTGTTATATAATATCTGATGCTACTACCTAGCAAAAAAATCTTTTTTAGTATATAATTGCAAATCAAATTTCACGAAATAAACTCAATAACGATAAAAATCCGCGGTCAACCTAATACGTGGATTTTAGTTATTGAAAATTGAGTTCCATTTTAGGATTGCGATATCATATATTGCAACTAGGGTGGGTCGGTATGTTATATCTTACCGAGAACGTCATACCGTATGACCTTATAAAAAACTGCGATATGAAAAAAATATCATACATGTACCATACCGAATTTTCGGTAGACCGAAAGTTCGGTATGGTTAACTTTTGATACCATTATTGCGGTATACCACACTTTTATGGTAAACTGAAGTACGGTACGGTATACCGTAATACCGTTATGCAAAAAAAATCTATTTTATACATAAAATATTTAAAATTAGGATTTTCGAAGATTTTTTCTTTTTAATTCTATATTATATATAAATATATTAAATATAATGTACTCCCTCTGTCCCACATTAGGAGTCCCGTTGACTTTTCTGCACTCGTTTTAATTCGGTATACCGAATCTATGGTATATACCGAATATTCGGTATACCACGGTATGCCGCGGTATTGGAAAATTGATACCGTTACGGTACCATATGTCCATACCGTATCAAAAATTGCGGTATACCGAAAAACTATTATTTTCAGTAAGGTAAGTGCGGTATTTCAGTATTTTTCTCCAGCCCTAATTGCAACTACAACATATCAAGCCATAATATTTTGGTCTATACCCTAATACTCGACGTATACTCGATGTTGATGAATTCAATTACTCCTTCCGTCCATGAAATATTGTCCACTTTTGCCATTTTAGTATGTCCGTGAAATGTTGTCCACTTTGCTTTTTTTTCCATTTTTGGTAAATAAATCTCACTTTTCACCAACTCATTTTACTCGCATTTTATTATTAAACTAATAGTATATTAATGTGGGATCCACCTTTCATTAACTTTTTCTGCTCACTTTTTTTTCACATTTTTAAAAATCGGTGCTAGTCGAATATGGACATTATTTTGCGGACGGATGGAGTAATTATTAAAACAAAATGAAAATTGAATACATTCTTTTTTAACTATCACTTAATGAATACTACTCATTTTATTTAAGCACTATATCGTATAGAGAAAATAAGTTGTAGTAGTAGCTTCTAACTCAATCAAAATAAATCGCAATAATTAAATGAAGATAATAAGATCTTTCTCATACTAGCAATTTAAATAAATATGATCTCATATTCTATTAATATAGAAATAGGTGACTTACCTCCTTTAAAGAACTAATAAGAGTAAGAGTTATCCAAGAACGTAAAGATTGCATGATGATTACCAATTTGATGAGAAACAAGAATGAGCATTTCAACCTTCCCCCACACGTATGAATTAGAATGCACATCGAACTTCCACATGTGCAACAAAGAGATAGATAAAGAGATCTACATCACCTTAGATCTGTTCCGAAACAATATAGAAATTAACTACTCACCTCTTTTTAAATGCCTAATAAGAGGAGAAGATTATTCAACAATACATAGATGGGACATGATCATTACCAAGTTGATATGTAACAAGAATAAGAGTTTCAACAATTAAATTATCCATTCATTCATACTCTTATTATTCTCGTGTGTATATATATTATGATTGATAACGTACATAATGCAAAATTAATTAATAAATTTAGTGACAAACCCTCGTTATTTAGTAACTAGAATATGACATCACTTCTTAGTCCACAATGTATTAAAAATTTGACTAGTCTGTTCAATTGTGAATCGACAAATAGTTCGGTCCAGTTTACCCCTTAAAATTGCCAACATTTTAGACTGATGTGGGACCTTGAAACCGACCTGTCGGATTGGTTCGATCAGGAATCAAAAACCGATTTTTTACTTTTCTATATGTTTGTTTTCTCAAAACTTTTATTTGTACGGATTAAATCGAGAACTCTCCACAAACTACTAACACATTGATCTCTCCACAAATTACTACCACATTGACCACTTCACCACAAGGACCTGATGAAATATTGTGAACATTATATATTTTTTATATATTAAACACGACATTTTTTATCCACCCAATCGTCAGGAGAGGCGTGGTTGCTCACAGGGGCGGAGCCAGGAATTTGTAGGGAAGGGGGAAATTTTACCTATGAAGAAAATTTAAGAATTTGAGGAGGGGCATTTAGTGAAGAATTAAAAGAAATAAATTTTATAATGGACAATATATATATGGAGAAGAAAATTAGAGGTGGGGCAGATGCCCCTCCTAGTTGCTTACTAGATCCGCCCCTGGTCGCTCACAACGTTTGTTGTGGCTGGTCACACAGAGCTGGAAGTGGGTGGCGGGTAGAACTTTTTTTTTTTTTTTTTTTTTTTTTAATTTTCAAATTCTATAAATTCCACTTCATTTGTCATTCAACACATTTCTCTTTTACAAAATTTATCTCTCTAAAAAATATGAATCTGGTCCTGGATGAAAATGCTCTTCTTGGCCAGGCCATAAAAATGATCGTAGATGTTATGCCTGCAATCTCTGAAGACATTGGGAAAGAGGTTGCTCGATACAATCAATACTTGGCTTGCCCAAGCTCCATGCATACTACAAACACGGACGTATATTCACCAAGATCGTGAGAATGTTGCTCTCCGGCTATTTCAAAAATATTTTTCCGTGGAACTTCGATGGCCTGAGTATACTTTTGAAGGCGATCCGGATGTGGCGGCTGGCATTTCTGCGCATCATTGATGCACTCCCTGCTCGTGACGTATACTTCCTACGACGGCCTGATGGATTTTGCCGTGCCGGCCTCTTTATGTTGCAGAAATGCACAATGGCACTTCGACAAGTGGCCTATGGAAGGGATGCAGACACGCTTTCCGTGAATCCCACACAAGGAGAGGGGTTGCAAGTATCTCAGTGGCCCAGAAAGAGGATAAACTTGAAGTGCACAAGTTGGAAAAAACACTCTTAACAACATAGAAAAAAATGCACCATCTCCTCTAATTGAGTTGCACATCATTAGTATAATTGTATAAGTTGTAAATAAAATGATGTCTAAGGATAATGTATTGTTTAACTATTCCATAATTAAAAAGATCTTAACTTTTCAGAGACAAACAAATGAGGAAATAGTTCATACTTTTCAGGGACGGAGAGGTATTACATAATCTTTCTATCTCCTAATATGTGCCCCACTTTGACCCGACACGGATTTTAAGAAATGTAAAAGAAAGTGGGTTGAAAAAGTTAGTGATATATGAGTCATACTTTTATATATTGTACTCCCTCTGTGCACAATTTAAAGAATTATTTTCCCATTTTTGGTTATCCACGACTTATGAAACCATTTACTTTATTCCACTTTTAGCATGTGGACCTCATATTCCACCAATTTTTTACACTCACAATCCAATATAAAACTAATACTTGAAATGGATCCCACATTTCACTCACTTTCTCTCTTTACTTTTTCTCTATAAAGTCGAACAATTTCTTAAAACTCGTGTAAGTAAAAAATGCTCTTTAAATGGTGAAGGAATGGAGTAATAAAAGATGAGAGGAATTGAGTTATTTGAATATAGAATCAATTGCCTAAAGAAAGTTAAGTGACATAATTAATAAGGGCGGATCAAAATAAAAAAGTTGAGATATACTCCCTCCGTCCCAGAATTTTTCATTTTTGTCCGTCCCTTAAAAAAATTGTTGTATTTTACTTTTAATCATTTTTTGTAGTGGACCACATAATTTACTAACTCATTCTTACTCACATTTTATTATAAAATAAATATATTAAAGTAGGATTGACATTCAACTAACTTTTTTAATTTACTTTCGATACATTTTATAAACTCGTGTCCAGATAAAGTGTGACAAGGGACGAGGGAGTGTAATAAAAGATGAAAAGAGTATATAGTGATGAAAAATGAGAAGGCTGTAGGATGTTGGGGGCAATATCAAACAGCCCCACTCTCTCCCATCGTTAAAACCATTTATTGCTTGTGAGAAAAAACCAAATGCTAAAAAGCGCAGCATCTCTCCTCTTTCTCAGCTCATACTCCTCCGCCAACATTGTATTGTAATGTATCTCTCCCTTCCTTCTTCCCCTCTTCGCCAATTTTGCTTTTCTACTTCTGCTTCGTTGATTGCGCCAACTGTTTGATATTTGGTCTAGCTGAACAAGATGCCCCGCCCAGGTCCCAGACCGTACGAGTGCGTGCGCAGAGCTTGGCACAGTGAAAGGCACCAGCCCATCAGAGGTCTCGTTATCCAACAGATTTTCAGGTACTGGATTTCCTTAATTTAGCTGAATTTTGTTCTAAGCTCTTGCTAAAACTGTCTTCTTGATTAGACTCGTACACGATAATCACTCCGCTGCAACTAAAAAGAATAAAGAATGGCAAGAGATGCTCCCTATTGTGGTGTTAAAAGCTGAGGAAATCATCTACTCCAAAGCCAACTCTGAGGTTTTGCCCTTTCCCCATTTTTTATTGAGCTCAATTTTGCTATAATTGGTGTTTACTGATTGTGTTTATAGGCTGAATACTCGAATGTTGAGACGCTATGGGACCGAGTGAATGATGCCGTCGACACAATTATTAGGAAAGACGAGAGCACGGAGACTGGGGAGCTTCTGCCTCCCTGTGTTGAAGGTGCATCTTTTATCTCATTATTTGGTTTTATTTCATCATTGTGATCTTCTAGCTAGTTTGCTTTGGTTTTAATCTTGCTATGTGGAATGGAATTGTGTTTTTTCAGCTGCACTTAACCTAGGGTGTGTACCGGTAAGGGCATCGAGGAGCCAAAGGCACAACAATCTGAGGACTTACCTCAGACCGTCCTATGAGGAATGCAACAATAGCTTGTCTCCGAGGTTCCTAAATGACAATGTGAATGAACGAAATCTTGATTTGCTGCCCACCCAAGCCACCAGTAGGTCGATGATCAAGATGTCCCAACATGTGGATTCGTCCCGTTTAGTTTGGGATTCTAACAAGCGAGTCATACCCAACAGTACTAACCAGCACCACATTGCTTCTTCATTTGAGACGAAGAAGCTTCATTGTATTGGCAGTAGTAATGCTTCGCTTAGTAGAAGCTCGGTGTACCCCTTGTACTATGGGATGACATTCAAACCCGAGGTTCGTCAGTTGGGCTTTCACGGAGCTCAAAAGTCGGATTCTGTAATTATTGGTGTGCCGGTATTTTCATCACCTGCTGAACCTGCTTCCGAAGTTGGTTGCTTACAGAATCTATTCCCATATGGCGAGGATAAGTTTTTTGGGAAGCGGACATGTGACCTTGCTTCCAAGGTTAGCAAAGGGAAGGGAACTCATGCCGGCTTTGACTTGGACCTGAGGTTGGGACTATTTTCTGATTCGAATTCGAGCAGGGAAAAGGCCTCTGGTTTCGTTACTGATAGCCTTGGTCGTAGGCTATCTTCGTATGAAGGCCTTCCCGTGGAGAAGGAATTCCCTTTCTTTCCTATGAAGCCTGCTCATAACACAACGTGGTTGAATAGAAGTAAGCGGAACGAAGAGAGTGAGAGTCAGAATGCGGACTTAGTTTCTAGGAAGCGTAGGCAATCGGTTAGTGGAGATTTAGGAAATGATCAATTTTTCTGGTCACAGGATTCAACTAACCATTTTGTTGGTCAAATGAGAAGACCTGGTATGTAGAAATTTGCATTTCTCATTGTTTGTATCGCGAAATTATATCTTTTCAAAAGAAAATGGAAAAAAAAATTGTAGATTGCATCTATAAGCTTGTATGCAGTTGCAGTCCTTTATGTGACTTCTCTGTCCAAGTTCTTGCTAGAAAAGTTTCAGAAGCAGTTCGTAAAAGTTAAGTGACCTGTCCTGTATTGGAGGTCCTACGGTAACGATGAATCACATCCTTTAAGAGAAATAGTAAAGATACTGTATTTATCATTATGCAGCAGTCCTAATTCTAGGTTTCATATTCCATTTATAAGCATTTATATTATGACAGCAGCAAATTGTTAGCATAACTGCATATTCAATTATACTTATCTAGCAAAAGTTATTCTTATTGATAGTGCTATTTGAGAAAAGGCTATGAAGTTTGCTAGTCAATTCATGATTGAAGAATAAATAGCTGCTAAGCTTTTAGTTGTGTCTAGAAGCAGTCCATTGAATAACTTGTTACACTGTAAACTTTAGCTTTATTAATCATGATTTGTGTTTCAATTGCTGGTTTCTTTGAGAGACTTTATGCTCATTGGGTAAAGAATGCCCTCGAAGATTTGTTCTAGAGAACGCAGAAGAGTACCTCAGCAGCCTCGGGAGAGTGTAAAAATCGTCTTCATTGTATACTCACGAATTATATTACTGTCTAGGAACTCCAATGCTACGAAGCAATGAAAAGGGGTTGCATCTGGGCTTTCCTCTGATGATGCCTCGTCAAAGCATTGTTAGGTACACGGCCTGGTCGGGTCGAATTCTTGGATGGCTGAAGAGTTCAATTGATATAGTTTGTCAGTTTAGTAAACTACTGAGGTAAATTTATTGCTGGCTTCTTCTTTTGTGTGATTTCATCATGTTAAAAGGTCGCTTATAACTGCTCTTTCCATCTGGAAAAAGGAGGGAAACTCTTATTTGTCACAGTAATAATTTGGAACTTGGTGGATTTCTTGCTTTTATATGTCATGTGTAGCTGAAGCTTTTCAGGCCATGATGTTTTTGGCAAAGGAGAAAGTGAAAGCAACCAACCTTTTGACCTTCAAATTTTGTTAAATTAAGAAAACTAAACTCCTTATCTCATCATGATTACGCATTTTTAATTCTTAAAAATAGTGTTACAGATTAATAAAGTCCTATATTGGGTCAGTGCATTAATCTTTTTTTCTGATTGCTTGAACCAGCTATGGATATTCAATATTGTACCCCTTGTACTTATTAATTAGTACATTTATTTGAGCTTGGTCTCCTGCTGTATTTTTCTGGTTGAGAAGAAAAGCAGAAAAAATTGAGTACATGAAGCAAAGATATTTGTTAATTTATCTTCAAAATTTTATGGGATTGAGTAAAATAGCAGAAAATTGAAGTACAGAAGGCAAAGGTAAGGGGGAGTTTGATTAGTGTAGAACTAAATAGATTGCATATATTTGGATGTGTTGTAGGTTTGAAATGGATGAATTATTGAGTAGTAGTGTTGTGTCATAAAAGTGGGGAGTGGTCCTTCAAAAGTTGGCATGTGTGTGTGTGTGTTTTAGATGTCACCTCATGTTCCCAAATGCAACCCAACATTACATTTGGCAGAAGAGGTGGTTTTTCACTTTAATCAATCACACCTCACCTCATTTATTCTTTGCATGTGTCCTCCATTTATTATTCTGGAGTATTATATTTGAGGCCTTTATTTGTGAAATTTAATAGCCACAAAAGTTACTAGTCATTATGACTTTTTTTTTCCATGTTTGAGTCCAAGACTGTAAATCTGGGTTGGTAAAGTGGATGTTGGGTATTTCCAAAAGAATGTTACTCCATGTAATTTAGAAATTTAATGAAAATCCAAGTTTCAAGGAACATTACCACTCGGTATAAGAGCATCCACCATAAGGCGGACTAACCAATAGTCTAGCACTAGGACTAACCACAAACACCTTCTGCCACATTACTAGGACTAACCACAACATAATAATAGCTTAGCACTAGGACTAGCTAACGCCCTAGCCAATAAAACAAATTCACAAATACGAAATTAAAAATTCGACACGAGTACGGACGGAGAAAGTGCAATAATAATTTCATTAAATTAAAAAAATTAACATAGTTCAATTAAAAAAAACAACGATTTAAACAAATTACATTATAGATATCAACATGCACTCCTTTGTGCCTATAACTCTTCAAATATATTTTGCTTGAGTCCAATATGGGCTTCTTGTTGTTGAAATGAGAAATGAAGAGGGAATGAAGAGAAACTCGTTAACACAAGTGGTGTGAATAAAATGAAGCGCAACGAGACGTATATATAGAGTTAAAAAAAATTAAAAAAATGCGTTAGCCGATCGCTCGCTAATCGCGTCACCACAATAGCAGACGAGCGATCGGCTAACGCATCCCACCGACGCCAGACCTCACGTCCGTCCCGTTCGTCTGTCGCCCGTAGTCGACTCCAATAGTGGGCGTCCCCACGCCCTAACTGCTAGTCCGTGCTTTAGTCTGATATTGCGGATGCTCTAACTGTGAAAAAAGTCGTGAGTTTTTATTTAATTTTCATTTTTAACACGATGTCCAATACATTTCATCCACTATGTTCATTAATCTCTTTCAGCTTATGATTAATACTACTAAGAGATATTTGGAATGACAAGTGAATTAATGCATAATTAGTAAAATAGAATAGAGGAAGAAAATATTAATTAAAATAGTATTAGTAGATAGTAAGATTAATATTATTATTAGTGTTTAATGGTGGGTCCTAGCGGTATATGTTGTAAATAAATTAATTTATATGAGTAATGAATTAGGAATAACTTTTCATTAATGAAAATATGTTATTTTTATGAGAGATAGATGGAAAAGGGAGGTGTACCTATTTTTTTTAAGCAGATGGGGTACTAGATTTTTTAACAAGGTGCAAATGTTTTATATTAGTGGAACAGTATAAAAAAATATGTGGCATACTTGTGAAAGGATGCAAGTTTTTCTTTTTTGTTTACATAAATTGAATAAAAAATTATCAGTATATCACCACAGTTGCTAAAAGGCAGCGCAAACCACTTTCTTGGCTCCCATAAAATGCGATGTCTTATCCCATTAAAAAGAAGATAAAGATGAAAAACAAAAAAAACTTGAAAAATGCCATTTGTGCTCTGGGTTTTTCCGTATAGTTACTCCCTCCTGCCTCTATAAATACTCTTAATTTATCCTCATTTCACACACAACTATACATCTATTCTTCTCAAATCATCTTCATTTCCTCTCTAATTTTCATCTAACATCTCATCACAAAATGTCCGGCGACGGAAACTCCGGCGGTGGTGGCTCCGGCGGGTGGGATCTCAACGCGTTCGGCGACTGGGAGAGCATGTACAACACATTGGGTGGTTCCGGTTCGTCGACGCCGAGCACCCAGGGTTCGTCGACGTCGGGGGTACCAACCACCCAATTTTGACGTGGATGCATACGCCCGTCCCTCCGCCCCGCGGTATTCACAGGGATTATCCCAGATTCCAGAGGATTATTCCGTTGAACCCACTCCGGAAGAAGGCCGAGGCAGGGGAGGAGGCCGAGGCGGACGAGGAGGAGGAGGATCTAGGCCGGCATCCGTACGGCCCCAAAGAAACGCTGACGGTGTACAACGCCTAGATCAGCGCCTCGTACGATCCCATCGTCGGAAATCAACAACCCCGGAAGTACTTTTGGGAAAAGGTCACCGATGCCTACCACCAGATTAAGCCGAAGGGGTCCTGCCACCGCACATATAAGATGCTCCGCGCTCACTTTGACCGAGTCAACAGAGAGGTCAAACGATTCTGCGCCATCCACAAGAATGAAGCGCCTCATTACCAAAGCGGAGCCACGGGAGCCGACATTCTGAGGTCGGCTTTGCGGGTCTACTTCGACGACATCGGCAAACAATTCAAATATGTCGATGTTTGGGAGGTCGTCAAGGACGAGGAAAGGTGGGCCGGCAGTGTGTGGTCCAGCACGGGCTCGACCTCGAAGCGCACGAAGCACACGGCGAGTGGCCAATACTCATCTGGTGAGGGCGGTTCGGGCAGTGAGCCACAAGAGTTTGCCTCGCAGGAGGTTGAGACCCCGGCAGACGATGCCGGGGGGTCCTCCCGTGGGCGCCGTCGGCCGCAAGGGAGAAATGCGGCGAAAGCGGCTAGAGGGAGGAGGGGCCGAGCCGAATCAAGCCAGGCAGGCTCGGGGGACCCCCCAACTCCCTTATGGCCATGTACATGACAGCCACAATGGCGCACACTTCCCGCATGACGCCCGCCCAATACCAAGTCTGGCTTAACGGAATTACGTTTATGGTAGCACAACTTGGCATTTCGCCTCCTCACGGCTTCAGTGCACCTCCACTGCCTTCGGGGGATGATTCACCGGCGGAGTAGTTTTTTTTTTATTTTCTATAAAATTGTATTTTAAATTATGTCATTTTTATTTTTTTGAATTTTAAGTTGTATTTTTATTTTATGTTGTAATTTTATTTTATTTTTAATGAAGTGTGTTCTTTTAATTGAATTTGGTTGGAAATAAAAATATAAAATGAAATTGAATGAATAGTAATTTAAGGGACGGTTAAAGGACGGAGGGTTGCAGGTTCTGTCCCCTAGTTAAGGGATGGAGTAAAAAAGTACAGTGGGGCCGCGAATAGTAATTTAAGGGACGGTTTAGTGACAGCGTTGTTGATGGCCTTAGTCGAACCTTATGTCAATTGGTTACTTTTATGAGTTTATTGAATTTTGAAGGATAAAAGATAAAAAAAATATGAATTATAATAACTTCTAAGGCTGATATTATCTTCATCTTTCAAAGAGCTTCGCGTCTCATGTCTTAATCAGAATCTGGTAGTGAAAATTATGGTCATTTTGCTCAAATCTCCAACAAACACGTGTTTAAATTCTTTCATTGAATTACTCTATTGTTGAATTACATTTGGCGATTTAGATTATATTATTAATGGACGCGATTTATGTGAATATTTGATGGTGTGTTATGGTGAATTGGATTGAATTGTATGGATTTTTTTTTGTTGGATGAGCTTGAATAGTTCGAATGTCATTGGTGAATTACGTGAATGGATTTTCCACAAAACTTCGTGATTTAAGGATTAACCTATCGAAGTAGGCTCACAACATATCACTAGTGCCCTCAACGACGCTGTTGACACAGAACGTTGTTGTTTTTTAGAGTTCGCACAACCGAATTTTCATAAAGGTTGACGTAGCACTCGAAAATCCTTTTGGTTAACTTTCTTGAATACTTTATGTGAGCTTCAGTTTTGGGAACCTCTGCTCCATATGAAAGTTGGATAAACTTGATTGCCTCGGGGGAGTATATGACTAACTCCAACTATTCTCAAAGAGTAGTTGTCCTTAGACAAAGAATCAACTGTGTCGAAAGACGAATCTAATGATGAATTAAGTGGATCGATGCTGAGCTTCAGTGGAGCGACACAAAGATAAGTTTTGAGTTGTTGTTGATAAGAATGTGGATGGATCCATGAGACTTGATTAAAATAAGACAATGAAAAAAGAATTGAGGAAATACGGTGAATATATAATAGCGTGGATAAATTTTGATGATTGTGTTTTCGATGTATGTTTTAATGAGATGAGATCTTAACGTGAAAGTGAAAATCTTTGCGTCGATATAATTTTGATGATCGTGTTTTCGATGTATGTTTTTTCGTACTAATATATTTTATTTGTTTTATAATTTTAAAACTAACATAAAAATGATCAAAATTGTTGAAATGAATTATGACTGAAAATGAAGCTGATCTTATTACAAACTTTGTTGCTGAAATAAAAAAATATTAACGTGATTTAAGGAAAATTTGATTGTAACTGAAAATGAAGCTAATTTTTATATCCTTTTTTCTTTTGGGTGATCTTATTAGAGCATCCATAATGGCGGCGAGCGGACCGGCTAGCCGATCTCCGGCGCTCGCCTGTTCGCTCGCTGAACCATTGTAACCGGCGAGCGTCATATCGGCGAAAAAATCGGCGAGCGCACGCCGATTCACGAGCGCTGGGCGATGCGCTCGCCGCCATTGCAGGCTCCGGACCGGCGACCGAAATTTTCTTTTTTTCTTATTTATTTTCAAAACACTATAAATACGCGCTTTGCACGTCATTTTCATTCGCACCACTTGTTTTAACGAGTACTCTCTCTATCTTAATTTCTGTACAAGATCAACAACGTGAAATGGAGAACAACAACGAAGGTACTACAATGACGAGCGGGTATCAAACTCCCCCGGTACCCGTGGGAGGTGTATAGGGTCCGATGCCCGGGTACTACAACATGTACCCGTGGCAGCAGATGATGCCCGGGATGGCAGCCGGGGGAGATTGCCGGGGGGGTTACCGGCGATGCCGGGGTGGGCACCCGGTATGCAGATGATACCGGGGTGGGCACCCGGGATGCAGATGATGCCGGGAGGGGTACCGGCGACGCAGGGGACGCCGGGGGGGGGGAGGGGGAAACGTCTATCACCCCAGTTTTGATTTTTCGACTGCTTCTTCGCACACATCGACCCCAGCGGAGGCGCAGTTCACGCAATATGAGACTTTCTCCTTAGAGGAGTTGGGGTTTGATCTTCTCGGTGTTCCGGAAACTCCCGTTCAAACGGGGGGAGTAGAGTGGGGTCGGGGCCCCCCAAAGGGGAATGCAAGGGGAAAGGCAAGAGGGTCGGCGAGTCGTCGCAGCCGGTTGACGACGACTGCTCGGCACGGAGGAGGTGGACGGATGCGGAGAACGTCGCGTTGTCCAAGGCGTGGGTGAGTGTTTGCGATGATCCCTCACTTCGAACAATCATAGGATCGTCAACATGTGGGCCAAAATAGCAGCAGCCTACAAGACATTTTGCTCGGAGGGGAGGCCGCGCAACAGGGAGGAGTGCCGGAAGGCGTGGGACCGAATTGGTCTCCTGATTTTCGGGCTTGTACGCCAACGCCCTCCGCATGCAGAGCAGTGGCCAAACGGAGGATGATTATAGGAGGATAGCGGAGAAAGCCTTCCCCCAGCCCGGGTTGTATAAGGAATTCACCTACTGGAACTACTATGAGGTGCTGAACGACTCTGAGAAGTTCCGGGCAGGTGTCGACGCTGGCTGGCCAAAGAAGCAACGACTGAACTATACCGGTGATTACAGCGGCAGCAGCGGTGGTTCCCACGACCTCCCCGAGGGTGCTCAGGAGCTCCCGTCCCCTCCATCGTTCGCTCGCCGAACTCGCCCGGTTGGTCAAAGGCGGGCACAACCGGTGGGGGGGGGGGCGCTAGGGGGTCCCAGGAGGTCCAGTCGACATCCCCCCTTGGCCAGTCGACAGAGGATCACAAATTCTTCGAGCGTCAACAAACGCGTGCTCAGATGGTCTAGATCTTAGCCGATTGGAAGGCGGCAGAGGACCCCGAGGAGAAGAGCTTTCTTCACTCGTGAGCATGCGTGACGATTTGAAGACCGGGGGGCACAGGGGAGTACTGGCGGCGACGGGGGCGACGGAGACGAGGAGTGAGGCGGAGGTCGGGTTTTTTTTTTTAAATAATGTAATTTTTTTTAATGTACTTTTTTTTAAATTTAAATAATATTATTGAATTTTTGAGTATCTGTGTCATAAATTTAATTCCGTATTTTGTGTGATTGTCAATTATTTGTTTTATATAATTAGGAGTGATGTGGTTAGGCTATTGCTGGGCTATTGCTAGACTATTTGATTGTCCTGATGATGTGGCATGATGATTTTTAGTGCTGATGATATGGCAGGAGGAGTTTGTGGCTGGGCTATGACTGAGCTATTGCTGGGCGAAAGCAATTGTGGATCCTCTTACTAGAATGGAACTTGCTATGTCATTGCAGCAAAAAGTGAAATGATTATTTTAAATAATTCTATGGAGATGGTTTACCTTCTAGGACGAGCAAGGACACGTGGTGTTCTTCGAATCTGTATCAAGAAAAGTCCATGACTCCTTTTTCTATATTCTATGCACTAAGAGCATCCACTAAGCGTCCCGTCACCGTCCCGCATTCCGTCACGAAGGGACGGAACCGCGGCAGGATGCGTTGCAGCAAGTCGTTCCGTCCCCAGCCCGTCCCCGTAACGTCCCGAGACCCGTCACGCTGCGACGCAGGACGCGACGTCTCGCCACGCGCCGAGGCGACGTGGCGAGCTCCCAAGCCATGCGTGACGCCCACTCGCTGGCCCGCCAGTGGGTTTCGTCACGCTGAGGCAATAATTCATTTTTTTTAAAAAAATTGAATTTAAATATAATTTTTTTAAACGGTAATGTTACCGTTTTTTAGCCGTTTTTCAATTTGTTTTTAATTTTTTAAAATTTATTTACTCTATAAATACGCATATTTCATACTCATTTCACACACAAACAAACATCTATTTCTCCCAAATCCTCTCTATATCCACTCCAATTTCCATCTCAAATCAACTCAAACTAATGGATCCTTTTGAACAAATGCGTCAAATAATGGAACAATCACTTGAAGAAGATCGACGCTGGGAGGCGGAGAAAGCCGCGCCGCCCCAACGACGCTCCCGGACGTACATCCATCGTTACCGGGAGGAAGCCGCCGCAAGGTTAGTACGCGACTACTTCTGCGATAACCCGATTTGGGGAGATACCTACTTCCGTCGCTGTTTTCGCATGGGGAAACCGCTATTTCTCCACATCACGAATACTTTGGCGGCCCGGTGAGAGTTCTTCCTAGAAGGTTCGACGCGGTCGGCCATCCCAGCCACACGACGCTGCAGAAATGTACTGCAGCAATCCGTCAGCTTGCGACTGGACAAACGGCCGACATGTTCGACGAATACCTCCACATCAGAGACACCACTGGGCGCACGTGCTTGCTCAAATTCTGCAAAGGCGTCCGGGCAGCCTTTACCGACGAATTTCCCCGGAGGCCAAGCACGACCGATTGTCAGTTCCTCCTCGACCTGCACGAACAAGTGCACGGATTCCCCGGGATGCTTGGCAGTGTCGATTGCATGCACTGGCAATGGAAGAATTGCCCGGTGGCGTGGAGGGGGTCCTACACGAGCGGCCACAAAGGCACCCACCCAACTGTTATACTCGAGGCCGTTGCCGACTGCCGGCTTTGGATCTGGCACGCGTACTTCGGGGTCCCCGGGTCAAACAACGACGTAAACGTGCTCCACCAGTCCGACCTCTTTACCGAAGTTTTGGACGGTAAAGCGCCGGCCATCAACTTCGTCGCCAACAACCGGCTGTATAAAATGGGGTACTATCTCACCGACGACATCTACCCGAAGTGGCCGACCTTCGTGAAGACGTGCAGCAGGCCTGCGAACCCAAAGCAGGCTCTTTTTGCGCAAAAGCTGGAGGCTGCTCGCAAGGATGTGGAGAGGGCGTTCAAGGTTCTCCAAGCGCGCTTCAACATCATCAAAGCTCCGGCTCGTTCGTGGTTCATGGAGAGCATGGTCGACATCATGTATACGTGCATAATCTTGAACAACATGATTGTCCAAGACGAAGGACCCGAGGAGGGAAATTGGTTCGACCCCGCTCAACCGCAAGTAGTCCGCCTCGAAGTGGAGCGCATCCGTCTATACAAGACCGGTTATCTATTCGTGCAAGGACACGCGACTCTAGCGCCCACACCCAACTCCAAGAGGATCTAATTGAGCACATTTGGGCAAACTTTAGCGGAGGAAATTATTAAATTATGTATTTTTATTTTTTAGGAAATTATTAAATTATGTTTTTTTTTACTAATTTTATGTTGTAAGTTTATTTTATTTAATGAAGTGTGTTTTTATTAATTGAATTTGGTTGGAAATAAAAAAAATGAAATTGAATAAATAGTAATTTAAGGGACGGTTAAGGAACGGATAAGAGACGGGGGGTTGCAGGTTCCGTCCCTTAGTTAAGAGATGGAGTAAAAAAGGACAGTGGGGCCCTCAAATAGTTGTTTAAGGGACGGTATAGTGACAGCGTAGTGGATGGCCTCAGCCCTTCAGCCGACTTTATATGAAGTTCAATTGTGCATTTTGGTTGACACTAAAGGTTAAGCGTGCGTTTGATAGCTAGGTTATACTCCCTCCTTCTGTTCCACAAAGTCTGTTTCATTTTACCATTTTCGTCTAGTCCCATTTGGAATCTTACCAAAAATAGATATTAAATATACTTTTCAATTTCCTTAATGTGGGACCCTTATTCTACTATACGCCTCCCTTTAGTACAAAGTCAAATAATTTCTTAAAACTCGCGCCGAATCAAACTGAGACAAACTTTATGGTACGAAGGGAGTAATTAGTTACAAGCTCTTTTTTAGCTTTGATTGTGCATTTAGTACTTATGTTAATTTTACAAAAAGACCCGTGTTATTTCTATGGCCCGAAAAAATTCGCCTTGAGGTATATATTTCACCTAGATTATTAACCATAATTTTTGTGGGTTGACTAACAATTTTGGAAATTGAATTTTAGAAGTTGAACTAAGATATTGAACAAAATTACTTGCTTATAATTACACTGCACATCCTCTTTTAATAGGATTAGAGAATACTCCCCTTGTCCACTAAATGTGAAGTAACTTGCTTTCCGAAACAAGATTTTCATGTATGTATTGTTGTTTTGTGAAAAAAAGTAGAGATTAAGTTGTTTCTATTTTAGAAAATGAGTCACATTTAATGAGAAAACCCAAATTGAATAACGTGTTACTTTTAATAGGATAAAAGAAGTACTCCCCCAGTCCCCAAAGAATATGCACTTTGGGTTCGACACGAGTTTTAATGTAAAATTGGTAAACTAAGAGAGGGATGGAGAGAAAAAAAAATTAAAGTATTGTTAGTGGAGAATGAGTCTCATCTTATTAGAGTGAAAAGACTTTCTAAAATTAGAAAGTGCATATTCTTGTGGGACGGATTAAAAAAGAAATAATGCATATTCTTGTAGGAAGGAGAGAGTATATGTTATAATCCCTCTTTTTATGTTTGATGATTCTTTCCTTTCTAACGCCCCCAAGTTAAGCAACAAATTCGATATTGCTCAACTTGCCTAATCCATTGCAAAGTTCTTCAAATTTGTAGCCTTTGTCAAATTATTTGCTAACTAGTCTTCAAACCGAACATTGGACAATTTTATGATTCTAGCATCAATCTTTTTCTTGATCCTGCCTAACTGTGTTCTTAGATATTTATTGCAGCATTATTGTCACATAATTAACATGTCTCTAAAGGTGGAAAACCAAACAATAGGTTGCGCAACCACAATACTTCCAGTAAACCATCACTCTTTTAAACTCTGCTTATGAGCTTGAGAGGCAAAACACCTTCTGCTTCTTGGTCCTCCTAATGACTAGATTACCTCCAACAAAGTTAAAATAACTAACTGTAGATCTTCTATCCACTGGGTTGTCAACCTAATCTACATCGGTAAAGTTGTGTATCTCTAAATGTCGATGTTTCTCAAATAAAACTCGATGTCCAATAATTCCCTCCGTCCCACTCTTAGTGGGGTATTTCTTTTTTCAGCACAAAATTTTATGTAATGTTATTTTGTGGGTTGGATAGAGAGAATAAAGTAACAGAAAGTGAGTGGAGTTTATCATTTAGAGTGGGACATCCCAAAAAGGAAAGTGTTACTTAGAGTGGGATAGAGGGAGTATATCACGATTCTGAGCGTAACTTCAAGATGATTAGCTTGTGGTCGATATATAAATTGACTCACTATTCCACATATGCTATATTAGGATTGGTCTGGGAAAGATAGATTGACTTTCCAACAAGGCATTGATATCTTTCCCGATAAGCCATTTTGCTCCCTTTTCAATTCTCAATCCATGGGTGTATGTGTTTGCTTGCACTCCAACATTCTAGACATTCATCTTTTGTTTTAGAAAAATTCATACATGGGCTCGATCTAAGTATCTCAAGACCAAAAAAGAACGTCATAGCTCCAAATTAAAATCCTTCATTTCAAATCGGACAAATAGATTCCTTTTCAAGCTCTCAATCTCACCAACATAGTTTTCCGTAATAATTATATCATCCACGTAAGTGATTAAACATGTTACGAGATCTTATATCATTCGCGTAAATGATTAAACATGTTACGACATTTTTTAGAAATATTGTATTAGCGGAATAGAATCCATATTTCTTCATTACATTACCAATTATATCGATTAGTCGTTGTTTCGGACTATGAAGTGTTTTTTTCATTCTACACACCCGACTTCTCCAAACTCATCCGAGAATTTAAGAATGTTGAGAATCTTTGAAAACCGGCTGCTCTTTACATTTCTTGCATTTCTTAGGCAGTGTGTTGATGTAATAATGTTGAGAATATTTGGAATCGTTGGACAAAAATTAATTACACCATACATTATCGATTAGTTATAGTTGTAATATTAATAACGTCATTCACAAATTCTCAATTGTTGTGTTATCTAGCATGAGCTTTGTCCAATTTCTTAATCGTGTGGAATCATAAACTTTATTTATTTAATTAATGATTTGACTAAAAATGCATTTTTATTAAAAATTAGATATAGAACAACACAATGAATAGATACTATAAAACATGAATCAAATTACAAAAAGCAGAATGAAAAAATAATAACATAAAAATATCCTAATAGAAAAGAGATGCAAAGATGAAAGTGGAGGCGGCGATGGCGAAGAAGACAGACGAGAAGGAGGCTGAGGGAGCGGCGGCGCTCCAAGAGCGGACTTGGACGGTAACCTTCTGGCCGTTGGTGCAGTGTTCGGGGACGGTGCAAATGAAATAGTAAGGGTCCGTTGAGTTGATCAGGAAGTTGTATGGGCTTACTGTCTGGACTTGGCCTATCAACAAGTTGCCTGTCGCATTGCAATTGTCATAACCCTCTTTTGTCACTTGGGCTACATTGTGTGTTCCACTCCAGCTGAATGCTGTATTTTTTTTTTCAAATTAGTCCAAAGGTTATGAATAATTGGGATGATAGATACAGACAAAACATGAGAACTTAGCCCAAAATACTAGTATGTTAGGAGATAGAGAGAATCTATTTAGTCTATATACTCCACACCAGTTGTTCTCACAACCGATGTGGGACATTGGGTCTGTATCAGAACATGAATAGAGGATCGGAGTAATTATTTTATTTTGGGATATCCTGAAATGGATGATTAATGTGTGATGATCTACTGTTTGATTTTAAGGGAGTATCTGTGGTGTGTGCGTATACCTGAAAAAAAAGCTAAAAAATCTATGCCCAATCTCCAATACATTCATGTAAAAACATGTACTAGCAAATAGCATGTGTGGTTTCTTAAATTGTTATTACGTCGAGATGATCGCACATATATGATAATATCAAATATGAACAATACTGGAAAACCTCGACACGAATACGATAGTAATATGATATAATTCATATTAATGTGACATGATAACGACACGACATAAGAAAAATATAATTTTACACTATACAATAGCTATATAAAGTGTGATGAAAAACTAATTGATAACGACACAAACACGACATAAAGTTATCTTGTCCATACGAAAAGAACGTGACACAAATATTTAACACTAATGTAGGTAATTTTCGTGTGATGCTTCAATGTTGTGTTTAAAATCACCAAACCTTAATATCAATGTGTACTGATAAAGAAACCTCTTTGTATATAAAATTTGGTTTCCCTATTGCATCGTGTTTACGTTATTTGTCATCTGTTAACATCAAATCTTGAAATCTAATGATCCAGATTTTAGTTTGTAGTTTATAAGAGAGATATAGTTTGCAGTTGTATCTATAGAGATGTAATCAATTGTAAACTACTCTTTCCTATCTGTACCAATAGATTTCAGAATTTGATGTCTACAGATGAAAATAACGTCAAAAAAATGTCAACACATCGTCAACTGGATAACATTGTGTTGACATTTTTTGTCATCGGTTGACATCAAATCTTGAAATCTAATTGTCCAGATTTTAGTTTGAAGTTTGTGGAAAAGATGTAGTTTGCAATCAAGTTAGGACTCCTCTATCTACAACTATTATATTATATCATAGTTTTATGTTTAGTAATTGTAGGATACTAGTATATTTTAATTTGTGATGCGTACATAGTATTGCAAAGAAAGATTGTGTAATAGCTAAATTAATTGAACATATGCAAAATTATTTACTACTCACTTATGGTATCTCCGACGTCAAAATCTTTAACCCTAGCCCATGTCTGGTAGGCTACTTCTCCAAGAGGCGGTCTCGTCCACCCGAGGTCGTCTCCCACCGTGTACGTATCTGCGGCGTAACCACTCAATACGGCGGCGGCTAACCATCCAAACAATACCAAACTCTTAATGTTAGCCATTTTTCAATTGTGTTCAACCAGGTTGCCCCTGCTTCTTTAGTACTACCTTTGATTTCTTTTCTCTAAATTGTTGTGAGATGTAATTTTCATGCATCGGAAAGACTATATATATGTGTGTAAAAGCGTGTTGTGGCCTATAAAATAATATTAGCCAATATATATGAACAAGGAAAGAATATTGCTTTGGGGAAATTAAAGTAAGCGTCTACTTTTCTTGATTCTGGAATTTTGTGATTTTGACCACAATTTCTTGGAAACGCGGTTTCATATTTCATCATTCATACATGGAGTGCTAACTACTTTAGTTCTTACACTTAATTAATTGAGTGTTTAAGATTTGCATCACGCTACGATTCATTTAGGCATGTTTTGTTAGATACGACTTGAGACCAAGTAAGATTTACTAATTCTAAAAGATTGGTCTATAAGAATTTATATGTCAATTTCTGTTTTTTTTTAAATACTGGTTTTGCATATTAGTTTTAAAATCCGCATATCCATGACCAAAACTTAGTTTGATTAATGCAAAATTAAAACAAATCCAAAGTTCGATACTTCCTCCGTCCCACTATAAGTGAAACGTATTCCTTTTTGTGTCGTCCCATTATATGTGACACATTTCATTTTATGACAAAAGCAACACTCTATCTCTCTTTTATTTTATCTTTACTCCTATTTATTTCTAATTTATTTTCACTTCTACTTTATTCTCTCTTCATTTAACCATTAAACACCACTACCTAAAAACTTGTGTCCAAAAAAATGTGTCACATGTAATGGGACGGATAGAGTAATTAATATGTAAATTTTATATTTGACATAAAAAATAGTATTTGATGAAGGGTTAGGAATTTAATTTATGCATGTTACTTTGTTTTTTTTATCTATTTTATGTGAGTAGTAGCACCTGAATCTATCCACTAAATATCATTAGTGACTAAAGCTAAATTAACCTCAGAACATACCAAAGCAAGAATTGTACATTTCTTTGCACGTCACGCTTGATATTTGGTATAATTCTTTTGTTGTCCAGGTTTACTATAACGGAAACCACTATCATTATCCTTATTTATTTATTTTTCGATTAACCCTTATCCATAGCAACATTTTCAACAGGTTTTCTTTTATATAATGTCGTTTCTTTTATCACTTGAGGTACTAGCCAGATGTGTAACCTCTATTTTTACAAACTTCAACATTTCTTCTTCTTGTACACTATGAAATGAGCTCAATTAGAGTCCATTAATCATTTTGGCAGTTATAACCGACCTTAAATTGATTGAATTGTGTAGGAAGAGAGAGCAACATCAAAAGCACAAAAGTAAGTGTTCAAGACTTCAAGTTTAAGTGCCTTTAACCTTAAATCAACATAAGCCATTTGTATAATGTACTCTCCTATGTTACCCTTTATACTTTACTGAGATTAGATTGCTGAAAGAGTGTTTGCTTTAGCCTTTTTTGTTTTTCACATAACATTCCTCAATTTTGGCAAGGTTTCACAAATACACTGGGATGCTATGCTTAAATTATCATCAGACTTCTCCATACTACTGAACCCAATGACTCGTTGACATCGGCGAGCCATTTCAGAGTCCCTAGCGAATCGCCGACTTCTCCATATAAACTACCTAACCTAGTGACTCGTTGAGATGCGTGAGCATTCTAGATAGCTGCTAACGGGTCACCGGCTTTGGCCCTTGTCGAACCAACGACTCGCTAACTAGAACAGACATGTAGTTTTGGATGATTTTTGGCTTATTTGGTTACCTTTTTTTTCACCATAGTATAAATATCACACCACGATTTCATTCACATCAGATTCAAGACGTTTGTGAATAATTTTCAAACTCATTTTGAGTAATTTCTTTCTTCTATATTGAAGAACTATCAAAACTACTTGTGGTTACATTTGTTTTTTTGCCGAGCTAAGATATGGTATTGTATGCCTTTCTAGTTTTGTGGTGCTAGTTTAGTGGAGCCATTTAGGTTGTTGTTTGGTGAAAGTAATATTTGGGTTGTCTTCATTGCAATGAGGAAGGTACTAAGGTTTCAAACATTAATCTTCTCTCTCTATCTGCCAAAACCTGACCCATTTATAATACAGAATTAGTAGGGATTGAAAAAAAAAACCGACCCATTTATCATGTTGGGTTGTCCACCATTTAAAGACACATTTACTTTCATTTGTAGTTAATTGAATCTCATACTCCGCTTATCCGTTACACTCACATCTACAAAATTATTGTTCCACTATCTTTTTCACTCAAATTTTTTATATAGTCAATCAATTTCTTATAATTCGTACTAAATCAGAATGTGTCTTTAAATAGCGGACAGAGAGAGTATATCATAATAACTCCAACCTCTTCTTCTTTGTCACTATTTTCATTGTTTTATTTTTTGTTGGTTTTTGTTGAGTTAACAAAAAATTGGCAAGAACAAGTATTGTACTCCCTCCGTCCCACAAGAATATGTATTATTTCCTTTTTAGTCCGTCCCATAAGAATATGAACTTTCTAATTTTGGAAATTTTTTTCTTTATAATGAGATGAGACTCATTCTCAACTAACAATACTTTAATTACTTTTTCTCTCTACCTTTCTCTTACTTTACTAATTTTGTATTAGAATCCGTGCAGAATCCAAAGTGCATATTCTGTGAGGACGAAAGAATGAAAGAAGTATAACTCAATGCTCCTTAACTTATAAGGTTATTTTATTGCCACACATATTTTAACCATGATTTAAAAGACTTGTTGTAGGATTTATCCAAAACCCAAAAAAGTTATTATTATGCACGCCACTTTTGAAATTTATGGTAAAATTCAGAATTTGTCTAAAGTTCTATATTTTCAATCAACACCTCTTTATAAGAATCAATTATTCCTATTAAAATTTTACTCCAATAGATGTAAATAAAGGATAATTTTATACTCCATCCGGTTCTATTACTTATGTCATTTATTATCGACGCGTGTTAAAAAATTACACTTTGTTGAGAAAAATGTGAGAGGAAAAAAGTTAATAAAATATGAGTTCTATTTTTATATATTACTCCCTTTATGGTTCGAGTTTTAAGAATTGTAAAGAAAAGTGAGTTGAATAAGTTACTGGAATATTATAGTACTAGTTTTATAACAAAATGTGAGTGAAATAAGTTGATGGAATGTGGGGCATACTTACTATTTATAGTAAAAGTGAAATATGATTCTTATTGTGGGACAGACCGAAATGGAAATAGGACTCTTACTGTAGGACGGAGGGAATAATTTTTATAATAACTGTGAGTTGAATAGTAGGTAGTCGAATATGAGGCTACTTACTAAATATACTCCCTCCGTATTAAAAAAATAGAAATATTTGAAACGACACGAGTTTTAATGCACAATTGGTAAAGTAAGTGATAAGAATTGGTAAAGTAAGAGAGGAAAAGAAAAATGAGTAAGGTTCTCCCTCCGTCCGTGAAATATTGTCCAGAGTTGCCATTTTGGTCCGTCCGTGAAAAATTGTCCACTTTGCTTTTTTCCTATTTTTGGTAAATGGTCTCCACTTTCCACCAACTCTTTCCACTCACATTCAATTATAAAACTAATATATAAATATGAGACCCTCATTCCATTAACTTTTTCAACTCAGTTTTTTCACATTTCTTAAAACTTGTGCCGAGTCAAACTTATACAATATTTCATGGACGAGGGAGTAAGAGAGAGTAAGAGAAAAAGTAGTGAAAGTAGAGTTTGTGGATAGTGGGATCCATGTCCTAAAATAGAAAGATTCTAAAGTTTCTATTTTTAAAGAACAACCCAAAATGGAAATAGTTGCTATTTTTAAAAAACGGAAGGAGTATTAAATATAAAAATCGAAAAAAAACAGTAAAATAAGACAATTTATGAAGATCATTGATAGTAGTATTCATTGAAAATACCATTATTACTTTTTCCTTTAATTAATTTCACACGCATACTTTCATTAATTCAAACTTTCAGCTTCAAGGTACCACAGTAAGCAAAGACTATATGCGAATACTCCTTCCTAACTACTCCTTCCTAACTACTCCTTCCATCTCAAAGGAGATATCACATTTAGGTGATAGACATGAAATTTAGATAATTTTGTTTTGTGTCAAATAAAAAGTGTTAATATATTTTTATATATTAATATGAAAGAGACTTTTATATAAAATTATCTTAATTTATATATTCTGTTAAAAATTATCTCGAAATTGGTTATTTATAATTTGATATTAAGATTTTAATAACCCCATTTTATAATCTAATCGACTGAAGCTTCAACGCCTTTTTTTGGTAATTAACGCAGGTAGAGTCGGAAAACAAAAAAAAAACTACCGAATATAAGAAACGTCTATTCTATCATGCAACAGTCAACTACGGAGCTCCACATTTTTACAAATAAATATTCACTCCATTTTATAATAGATGTCACATTTAGGTATAATACATTATTTTATATGAGATGTTGTATAATGCGTTAAGTGAAGATAGACAATAATATAGTTATATTAATAAGAGAAATAATTTTTCTCAAAAAAATAAACTAAACTTGTGAAATAAAATAAAAAGCAAATTGTGATATCTACGAAAGAGGAATGAATAGTAATCAAAATGAATACACATAAATCCGCCCTGTCGCTATATATAAACTTCCATTATTTCTTCATTTTTGGGTTTGGTTAAACAAGCGTCCGACGAAGGAATCGTTCTAGAAATGATAATCGTTGAAATCATATTGTAGCCAAATGAACAAATAATCAATTTTATAAATATGGTCTGTCTATGTGTATATAATATTTTACAAAAAAGTGGTCGTTCTAGAATATAGTTGATGCTCGTTCAATACTCAAACAGTGATGTGAATAGTCTTACATTCACACATAATTATTCAACAACCGTGTCTGCAATAAAGAAGATTTTGTAATTATAAAATACTCCATATGTTCGCTATTAGGAGTCTCATTTTATTAGCGGCACGGATTTTAAGAAATGTTAAGAAAAGTGAGTGAAAAAAAATTAGTGCAATAGGGGTCTCACTTGTATATATTCTTTTAAGTGAAATGTGAGTGAAATGGATTAGTGGAAGGTTTACCCTATTACAATTTTTGGTAAAAGTGAACCGAAACTTCTATTTGCGAACGGACTAAAATGAATAAAAACGGAACTCCTATTCGCGGACGGAGGGAGTAGCTCGCACTCGATTGATCCGCAACCCAACTAATCGGTTGCGATTTTTATCGGGTTATAAAAGTTCAATCCTGATCCTAAAGGTTTGGGTTTCGGGCTAGCCCATCGGGCTAGCCCATCGGGTTACTGCCAATAATATTAACACATGATCAATTTAATACATAATGATGAAAATTAGTTATATTTATAGGATGTAAAATATATAATTATGACATATATAAATAAAATAAAACATAAACATATTTCGAGAAATTTTAAAAGCATGTTTATAAATTTAAATATATTTTTTAGTGAATTTGAAGTATCTAATTTATTATCAATTATTATACTCTTTCTGTTCCTTAAAAATAGACCAAATTTGCCATTTTGTTATATCACTTAAAAATAAACTAATTCTATTTAAGGGAACTTTTTTCTTTATAAAAAGATACCACTAACAATACTCCAATCACTTTTCCCTCCTATCTCTCTCTCTCTTACTTTACTAATTGTGTAATAAAACCTGTGTCGTTTCAAATGTTGTCTATTTTTTGGGACGAAGGGAGTATTGAAAAGCTTACCAACATGGAATATCTTCTAAAAAAGTTTTTAGGTTATTCGGCTTCTATACCTGCTTTATATAAAGTTATGAATTACGATTCCTTGGTTGTTCGGGGTATACATGTCTATTTTATGGATCTCCACGAGACAATTCCACCCCAATAGCGAAAAAAATACCAACTTGTCGAAAGTGAATCTTTGATATTGGATATCCAGTTCGCATCAGAGTACCCTTAAAGTACCGGAGGTATCTCGAGAAGTATGTTTAAAATTAAGTAGTACTCTGTTTTATTCTTGCCTTTAATTTATTTTATTTGGATAGTATAGTTTAATTGATTAATACAAATATAAAAATATAAAAAGTGCTTGTGCTATACTCCCCCGTCTCTTAAAAATAAAAACTCTTTTTTTTATCCGAGCCTTAAAACTAGAAACTTTCTATTTAAGGAAATTTCTTTCTCTCTAATTTGATGGGATCCGTCTACCACTCACACATTTTTCTTTCTATTTTTATCTTCACTAATTTTGTATGAAAACAACTGCCGTTTCAAAAATTTATATTTTTTGGAAACGTAGCCATGCCCAATATTGAGTTAAGTAGTCCAATTTCCGCTACAAAATAATTCCCAACTTATTAATAGATGAATAAAAGAAAGAGAGAGAAAACTTAATTGAAATAATATTAGTAGATTTTGGGATTTATATTATTAGTAGTGTGTAATTAGTTAAAAAAGATTTTGGGATTTATATTATTAGTAGTGTGTAATTAGTTAAAAAAATTTTCATATTTAAATTAGTCTTTTTTTTAGGAGTGAGGGAGTCTCACTCTAGTAATTAGTCACTTAAGAGCATCAACAATGGCGCCCGTCCCGGCGGAATTCCGACCGGCGTGCCGGAATTCCGCGGCGGACGTCCGCCATTGTGCATGGTATGCACGGATACGGAATTCCGCTGAGGACACCGCAGTTCCGCGGCGTTACGCGGAATTCCGTCACGACAGGCGTGCAGACATCCTCCATTGCATTGACTCCTACGGACATCCGCACGGAATTCCCATTTATTGCATTATTTTTTTTAAATTTCTATATATACGGCTCGTTGAACTGCATTTCATTCACACCACTTATTTTTTATTTAATGGAATTTTGTCCCTATTTGTGTCAAAATTTAATTTCGTAAATTATTTAATTCCGGAAATTATTTAATTTGTGAATTTGTAATTTTTTTAATTGTGGGAAGTCCGCCACTATGCAGTAGGAAGTCCTTATGACATGACAGGATAGTGGGAAGTCCGTATGACGTGGCAGGAAGTGTTTTTGGGAATTTCTCGGAGAATTCCGCCGGGAATTCCGCACCATTGCTGATGCTCTTGAAACCTATGTTGGGTTATGTGATTTAGTTGTTGACAATTTACAGAGCAGCAACTACTCTCAGAATCACGAGCTCTTCAGGTATTCGATCAATTTATCCCCAATCAATCTTCTTCTCTACAAATCACAATCTCTCTCCACTGCTTCTCTTCTGCAATTTCTCGTATCGGTCTATCACATATTGTGCGTTTTTCTGTAATTATTCTCCGCGTAAGAATTTTAGCATCCGTGATTGTGAAATGTAGGGCTCATATCCCCTATTTCATTCTCCAATTGGTTGGTTACAGAGGAAATTTTGAGTAATACATTTTCGAGTAATTCGCTATTTTAGCGAGGAAATGTATGTGTAAAGCTGCCGCATTTTGTTTGCAGGTGCGATTCTCTCTCGCAGCAGTAAGCTGCTTTATTCATTTATCGGGAGGAACATGAGTTTCACTGGCCCTTCCGCTGCCGCTTCTGGTTAGTCTTGGTTTATTTCTTCCAGTCATCTGCTGAAAAGGAAAAATGATAAACAAACAACATTTTTGTTACTTGCCTTACCCTAATTGTCATTGCCAAATTTTATTTAATCAAGCTCCACATTTTTCTCGAAACCTCTTACCCTCCAGCTTTGATCTTTGATTTTTTGGCTCTTTTTTACAAAGGATATGATGCTGTTATTAAAATTTAAATTGATCTCAACAGTTCAACTATCTTTTGTATGACATAAATCTATTGCAGCTGCTGGGAGAACTTTTGACTTTGGACGGACGTATGTGGTCAGGCCCAAAGGTAAACACCAAGCGACCATAGTGTGGCTACATGGACTTGGTGACAACGGCAATAGGTAATCAGTGGCTGCTTCTCTCAGCTGATAACTGAATATGGTTTTAGGATTGTTTTAGAGTTATACATGTTTCTGATATAATCCTCTTTGGTTTGATGTCTCTTGCAGCTGGTCTACTCTCTTGGAAGCCCTTCCACTTCCAAATGTAAGGATGGGTATTACATAGCACAAAAAAGTTCTTAAAAACTTTTGTGTTATAATGTCGGTCAAATATAATGTGTTTGGTGGGATAATTTTATCTAACAAAGTTAGCAACAATATGCAGATAAAGTGGATCTGCCCAACTGCTCCTCAGCGAGCAGTAACTTTATTTGGAGGCTTTCCATCAACTGCTTGTAAGTTTGTGATAAACTGTCATAGCCTACTTCACCCCTTCACAAATTGTCAAAAGCGCTTTGGGCATGAGTTTCAGTTAACCTAAAATTTTGAACAGGCTTGATATGATTTCATGGACCGAATTTAATACGAGTATAGTTTTGATTCATGATTAAGTATGAGAGATTGGGCACCAAATGCAATAAAGTTATAGCACAGGATGAGTTTTATGATAAAGTTATAGCACCAAATGCTGTTTCTTAACTAAATACTATTTTAGATGCTATGTACCATTCTGCAGACGGTTTGGGCTGTTTCTAGAAATGATAGAGATAAGTCAGATAACCTCTCTAATTTACTTGAAGGGAAAATGGTTGGCACTGTTATATTGCCTGATCTTGACTACTAAGGACTCCTGCTAAAATCTAGGCTCAGAAAATAAAACAATGAACTCCACAAGTCACATGTGTTAAAACTATTATAAGAAACGTTCAGCAGTACACAGAGAATTCTTGTACTTATTTAGATTACATATATTTAATGTGCTAAAAAATAATCTCACTGTCCAATTGGAAGTAGTCTTTGATAAGAAAGACACAACAACTGAAGTTGAGAGTGAAAGCTTTAGAGATACTCCATAAATGGAAGCAGAGAAAGAGACAAATATTATCAGAAGAGATATTTCATTGCTCATTTGTTCAATAATACATTAGGAATTTATACAAGATGAAAGAAGGATCTAGAAACTGACAGCAATGCTAATCGTCCATGAAGGACCACAAGAGATTCCCAATTCTGTTGGGATCTCTTCACAGAGGCTATGCAACGTCGCCACGTTGCATATTTGTATTATCTTCTTTAATATTAACTCTATCACGCCCCCGCAATTCGAGCGTAGATAGCGAATAAATGCCGAGTTTGTTTCGTAATCTAGCGAAGAATTGGAGACTGAGAGGCTTTGTGAGTATGTCCGCCACTTGGTCGATTGAAGGAACATGACGTAGGTCTAGTTGCTTAGCTGGGACCTTGTCTCGGACGAAATGCACATCCAATTTGATGTGTTTGGTGCGTGCATGAAGGACGGGATTGGATGCCAAGGAAATAGCACTCAAATTGTCAACCCAAATGGTGGGTGGTTTGGGTGGCAACATGTTAATTTCAGAAAGTAGAGACATGATCCAAGTGACCTCCGGTGCAGCGTGAGCAAGGCTGCGATATTCAGCTTCAATGCTCAAGCGAGATATGACAGATTGTTTCTTTGAGCACCAAGAAATAATATTAGACCTAAGAAAAGTGCAATATCCAGTGACTGACTTCCTGTCATCAAGATCTGAGGCCCAATTTGAGTCACAAAAGGCACTGACCATGTTATTCGAGCGACGAATGTGAAGACCGAAGTCAATTGTGCTAGCCAGATAGTGGAGAATGCGTTTCACAGCCTTCCAATGAGTGTCAAGAGGAGAGGCCATGTATTGGCTCACTTTGTTGACAGAATAACTTATTTCAGGACGAGAAATTGTGACATATTGCAGGGTGCCTACTGTGATTCTGTAGAGTGATTCTGTAGAGTTTCCTGTCGGGAATGGGATTGCCATCTGACTTGCTGAGATGAGAGGAAATCATGGGAGTGGATATTCCTTTGGCATCTTGCATGCTGAGTTTGGACAAGAGCTCTTTTATATATGTTGTCTGATTCAGGTGAATCCCCTGATCAGTTTTGCTCACTTCAATTCCCAAGAACGTCTGCCCCTCGCCTAGATTCTTCAAAGAAAAATGAGAGCTCATTTTGTCAATGACATCTTGTATGCATGAAGGAGAATTGCCAGTGATTAATATATCATCAACATAGATTAAAAGGTAGATCACTTTGCCATTTGAAGACCTGTGAAAGGAGGCAGATTGTGAAAAGCCAAGAGAGATTAGAACCGAGTGTACTGTGAAAAACCAAGCTCTTGAAGCTTGTTTCAAACCATAGAGTGACTTGTTTAATTTGCAAACAAGGTTGGGAGAGCCTTGTTCGAATCCCGAAGGCTGCTTCATGTAAATTTCTTGCTCAAGATCACCATGAAGAAAAGCATTTTTACATCAAGGTGTGTGACGCTCCAATTGACAGAAGTGGCCAAGCTTAAGATAATTCTGATGGTGTTTGGCTTGACGACGAGGCTGAATGTCTCAAAGTATTCAAAATCCTTGAGCAACCAATCGAGCCTTGTGCCGAACTATAATGCCATCAGAAAACCTATTGATTCTGAAAATCCATGTGCATCCAATGAGATTTTTGCCGGGTGGCAGCTCAGTCAAAGTCCATGTATGATTTTTAAGCAAAGCTAGAAATTCATCTAGCATTGCTTGCTTCCAAACGGGTATGAGTAAAGCAATATAGGACAACAATCAGCAGCTTGGGCTTGAAGACGCCAGCCTTTGCCCTGGTAATCATTGGACGAGTGGAAGATGTGCCTTGAGCTGAGGGGGAATCACTGGAAGGTATGTGAGTGGAGGATAGATCAGAATGGTGATCATGATGCTCAGTAGGAGGAGTAGGAGGATCAGGGATGAGAGCAGTTTGGGGAGGAATGAGAACAGGTTGTGGGTGATTGCTGACAGTGAGGGGGATTTGAGTGGGAGGATTATCAGGAGATGAGTTTTGAGCTGAGAGTGTATGACAGTTAGATGAATTTTGAGCTGAAGTTTGAGGTGTGGGAGGATTTTGATGTGGAAAGCTAGCAGCTGGAGAGGTAGGTAGAGTGTGGAGAAAGAGTGACTAAAGGGGAAGGAGGATAGTGAAAAAGAGTGATTATCAGTGATGGGAGGAGATGAATGAGTTCTCTGAGGGAATTGCAGCTCATCAAAGTTAATATCTCTTGTAACAACAACTTTTCCACTGGGCAATAATGCTTTGTAGCCTTTATGTGAGCTGCTATATCCCAAAAAAGTTGCAGAATCAGATCTGTATTGCAACTTGTGCTTATTGTAAGGTTTAAGGAATGGGTAACAAAGACATCCAAAGACTTATAGAATGTGATAATCTGGTTTTACATTAAAAAGTTTCTGATAGGGAGAAACAAATTGCAGTACCTTAAGAGGGTATCCGGTTGATGAGAAACACAGTGACAAAAGCATCGTCCCAAAAGTGTGAAGGAAGAGCTGCTTGACCGAGCATAGCAAGTTCCATTTCAATAATGTGCCTGTGCTTCCTCTCAGCGAGACCGTTCTGTTGAGGTGTGTAGGGACATGATATTTGATGATGAATACCATGCTCCTTAAGAAAACCAGTAAGTGACTGAAACTCCCCACCCCAATCCGATTGCAGAACCTTAATTGGCCGCGATAATTGTTTTTCAGCCATAGCTTTGAATTGAGGGAAAATGTACTTTAGCTCAGCCTTTGACTTCAGTAAATATAACCAAGTGAATCTGCTGTACTCATCAATAAAAGTCACATAGTAGGAGAAACCATTTCTTGATTTGGTGGGAGACCCTAGAGGTCACTGTGAACAATAGAGAGGGGTGCGGTGCATGTGGAGGAGGATGAAGTGTAAGGAAGTCTGTGATTTAGCAATGCAACAAGGATGACATAGAAGACTTGAATTCATTACTTGAAAAGAGATGTTACAGTTTGGAGTGTCTTTTTCACAACATCATAAGCACAATGGCCTAGCCTTCTATGCCATAACTCTAAACTAGTAACAGACTTGGAAATAGAGGAAACTGTAGCAGAACACACAGTGGGTAAGCCACTAGAGTGATTATTGAAAGCAGGAAACACAACAGGCTTTGAGAGGGAGTTGAGATGCTTGGGTGGTTTGTGAAGGCAGAAGCGGTTGAGTCCTTGGTCAAGGGAACCCTCGAGGATGACTTGGTTGGTGGACAGATCCTTCATAAAACAAGACGATGGGTGAAATTCAAAAAATACTCCATTATCCTTAGCAAACTGAGATACGGAAAGAAGATTTTTAGTGATGGAAGGAACATGTAATAGATCTTTAAGAATGAGAGGTCCAGACAGAGAGGTAGACTGGGAGGAATTAAGAACAGTATGACCAATGTGAGTAATATTAACTTTGGAGCCATTACCAAGATGAAGTTGCTTACCACCATGGTATTCTGAGCTTGAGTGCAAGTTAGAGAGATCATGAAAAACGTGGTTGGTTGCCCCTGAGTCTGGGTACCATGAAGAGGTTGATTGAGAATCCAGACTGAAATCAGATGGAGGGAAATAGGTGGGAGGGCCACAAATTTGAGCTAGATGGGCAGCTGGGTTGGAGTTGTAATTAAAGTGAGAAGGAGCAAAAGATTGATGATATTGTGTTGGAGTCTGGGATTGTTGAGGTGTGGTGAAATTTTGGTCGAACCTATACCAGCATTTCTCGGCCATGTGGCTAGGTTTGTGACAAAGTTGACAAGAGAGGCGATTAGAGAAGTAACTCCTTCCACCACGACCTCTTCTACCACCTCGGAAACCACCTCTGCCACCATCACTTCTTCCCGGATTCTGCTGACTTTGTTGAAAGGTGGATTTGTCCCTTTGATTGGAGGTATGGGCAAGATTCAGGGATGGCTGAGATCCCTCAAGGCTCCCTGCAGCAGGCATTTCAGATTCTTCTAGCCTATTCAAAACTCAACAGCAGAGCAGGAGTGTCTTCAATAGAGTTCGCATCAGTTTTTGAGGAAATTGTTACAATGACAGGATTAATCCTGACCAAGACCAGTGAGGATATAAAGGATATGATCTTCCTCAGTGATTTTGCATCCTACAACATTGAGAAAATCACAACAAGCTTTGATTTTGTTGAGGTAGTCGACCATGGGCATCGATTCTTTCTTCGTCGAATGCAGGCACATTCTATACTGCATAATCTTGGCTTTAGATTGGCTTGCAAAACTCTTTTCGAGCGTCTTCCAGACATCTTTGGCTGACTTGAGCCCAACGACTAGAGCCATGATACTTTCTGACAGAGATGATTGAATCCAGGCCGAGAGAAGTTGATCCTGCCGACGCCATGCTGAGAATTTTGGATTTATAATTTCAGATCCAGATTCTGAATCTGTGATCAATCGTTGAGGTGTTTCTTCTTCACCAGTGAGAAAACCTTGAAGACCATGACCTTCCACAATAGCAAGGATCTGTTGCTGCCAGATCAGAAAATTTGAATTTGTCAGCTTGATTCTGAGAGGATGGTTGTAGTTGATGGTGGGATAAGGAGATGGGGAAAAAGAGGGTGGATTTGGGGTGAAGGTTGACTGATTATAAAGCCAGGTTAGGAAACGATACATTAGAATTTATACAAGACGAAAGAAGGATCTAGAAAGTGACAGCAATGCTAATCATCCATGAAGGACCACAAGAGATTCCCAATTCTGTTGGGATCTCTTCACAGAGGCTATGCAACGTCGCCACGTTGCATATTTGTATTATCTTCTTTAATCCTAACTCTATCAGAGAGGTCCAAGTTTATATATCTCATCATAACATTGAGTTAGGTATTAGGCTTAATGTAAATTTGGCAACTGGAAGATCAAAGGTCAAGACATTATAAATTATACTCCCTCCGTCCCACAATAATTGTCACTTTTATTGTGGGCATGGATTTTAAGAAATGTAAAGAAAAGTTGGTTGGAAAAGTTAGTGGAATGTGAGACCCACTTTTTTTATATTGGTTTTATAATAAAATGTGAGTGAAGTGTGTTAGTGGAATGTGAGACCTACTTGCCATTTATGGTAAAAATGAAGTGTGACAATTATTGTGGGACGGACCGAAATGGAAAAGAGTGACAATTATTGTGGGACAGAGGGAGTAATTCTAAGGATCATATGCAGGGTCAGAAGCTGTAGCCATAGGCTCTCTGCCAAAGGCATATTACTTGTTTATGGTCACCATTTCAAGGTTTTATACTAGCCTCTCTAGATCATAGGTAAGTGGTTGGCAGTCCTTGTAAGAATCAAGGACTCTGTGGAAGGTGCCTATCCTCCATGCGAAGTTGTCAATCCAAACAAAAGGGTTGACTTATTATCCACCCTTCTAGGAACCTTAAAAGGTGTATTGTTTGTCTCTGTTGCTATTTTAGATAATGATACTGGCATACTGCCATTCCCTGCATTAGAATTTTGCATATGGCTTGGAGTTATCTTCTATAGGGATGCCGGAGACTATTAAAGTAGAAAAACATTATCTATAGGGATGACGGACACTATAAAGTGGAAAACTATTAATATTCAGTTGTTGAATGATACCTTAAAATGAATATATATATGGGCTTGTGAGCAACCAGACTGCCATCACATAATTTTAGGCTTTTAAAGCTCAAGTCTCCTTGCGACTGTTGGTTTCCTTTTTTTCTCCTTTTCAGTTATGGATTGGAGCTTGTGGATAGTTGACTATTAGTACAAGCAGATACATCCTAGTTACTCTAACTCATTACCAAACCGTAAACATACAACTTCAAAAACATATTTTGATAGAGATCAAGCTAATGATCTCCATTATCTCTTGAGATTATTTTCATTATTATGGAGATTGTTGAAAGATTACTTTAAATGTTGAGGATTTGTTTCATTGTTTATCTATAGGTTGATCCCTATAAATAGCTCCTCTTTAGAAGAGCTAGATATCTCGGAAAATAAAGTGTATTAGGACGGTATCAACCGTAGGCCTCTTCGGAGGATTATCTTGGCCTCTTTGGAGGATTGTTCTTCTTTATATTGAATTCCAGTTCTTGTTTTACTTCCGCCTTTAACTCCATATCATATTTTTGTGAACATTTCATGCATTCCTTTGATGTGCCTACCTACCAGTTTTCTGTTTGCAGTCTAGTGTATTTCAGAGTTTTCCTCATTTAAATGCTGAAAGATACGATATATGGTTCCCATCTTACAGGGTTTGATGTGAATGACCTTTCAGAAAATGCTAATGATGATGTACACGGTTTGGAAGCTTCAGCTACTTATGTTGCCAGCTTATTGGCTAATGAACCTGCTGATAGTGAGTTTTCTACTTAGGTTGATATGATGTTTTTACTTCTGATTAGGGCATGTTTACGCTTGACCCACTGCAACTGCAAATTTACTTGATTTCCTCCACTTTTTTATTGTTGCACTTAAATAGAGTTATGCATGTATATAATTTTTTGGGTCATTTAACTATGGTATATATTATGCATCTCTCAGTACCTGAACAAAAAAATAACTCATCTGTATGCCTTTCCTTGAAGTATGATAAACCATAAAAGTTGCTACAAAAAAATAACAGAAGAATGGGAAAGGAGAGAAAGGGATGAACGATAGAAACAAAATGAACAAAGAGAAAAACAAATAAAACAAAAGATAACACTCCTAATACTAAGAGGCCACTCCTTCGAAAAGGCCAAAACAATAAGCTGAAGTCTCAATACAAATTCTGAACAGTTCATTTGAAGAACAAAAGGTCCTATTTATAAGAACTAATAAAGACTCCCAGCTTGAATTCAACTCTAAAAGATAAACCTATCTCTGAGACTCCTAACAGCAATAAATAATTGAACAATTAATTAATAACTAAAAGATAAACTTGAAAGGAATCTGCAGAATATATGGATGGAATGTCCTTTATCAAGTACTCCGTTGTCGAAACAGCCTTGTCCACAAAGCTGGAGATGAAACCGAACATGGATAGCCTTCTAATCCGGTGGGGGTAGTATATTTGCTTGCCCACATGAGAAATTTGCCAAGTGGAAGAACATGTAAAAGATCAAAGAACTGAAATCATTTCAAGCAACATGGGTAAATATCTGTGCTGAGCTGTGCGATGATCCCAGGAGAAGCTGGAGGTTAGCTGCGTAGTCTTATGACAGACAAGAACTCCTTCCAACAGGGGATGAAATTCCAACCAATGGTGACAAGCACCGCTAGAGAGATCTCTTGTTGAGACGGGGTGATATTGGAAGAGGGTGTTGGGGCAGGGTCTGATGTTGGAAGGGGAACAGCCAACGGGGGAGCAGCTGCCTCCTAATACTAAGAAACCAGTCCTTCGAAAAGGCCCAACGATAAGATGAAATGTCAATGTAATTCTGAATGGTTCATAATTTTTAAGAAGTAATAAAGACTCCTAACTTGAATTAAACTCTGAAAGATAAACATGTCTCTAAGATCCTAACAACAATAACTTACTAAACAATTAATTAATAAATCAAAGATACTTGAAAGAAATCTGCAGAACATGTGGATGGAACGTGTCCTCTATCAAAGTATAAGTTTAATAATTTGTTATTTTATGGATATAGTTATTTAACGTCCTTTACCTTACTTATCATCTAAGAATTGCCTCTACGAGGAGTACTAACACAGTCTCTGCCCAGTTATAACCCAATGTAGAATAAGTTATGTTGGTTATGATTTTACAGCATTTAAAATCCAATTAGACTCCTCGTATCGTAGGAAAAATGTGAATTCCAATTTTTGCTTCCCTATCTTCATAAATGGAATTGCGAGGGCACGCTACTATACTGTTGCAGTCTTTGAATTTTCATTTACTCATTCCACCCATTAGGAATTATAATTTCAAGTGTCCCTTGTGTAGAAAGAGATCGTTTTTCTTGCAATACATTATTTGGAAGTATCTTTATGCACAGTGTGCTTATATATTTAGTTTTTCTCGTTAGAAGTTAAGGGATGTGCTCCTCTTTCTTTGGAAAATATTTTCAACTAACTCACCTAGTTCAAAATTGGTTTTAACAGTAAAACTTGGTGTTGGAGGCTTCAGTATGGGTGCGGCAACCTCCCTATACTGTGCTACTTGTTTTGCTCGAGGGAAATTTGAGAATGGCAACCAGTTCTCCCAAAATATAAGTGCTGTTGTTGGATTGAGCGGTTGGCTTCCATGCGCAAAGTTTGTTCCAAACAATATCATCTTCATTGTCAAAATGGTGAAATATTATTATAAAATGATATCTTACCATACACTTTTCCAGGACTCTGAGTACCAAATTAGAAGGTGTGGCTGAGGCTTCTGGACGTGCTGCATCCTTACCCATTCTGCTTTGTCATGGCAAAGGTATGAACCCAGAGAAATAATAGATTTTCAAGAGATGGATGAAATTGTCTCGTCAATTTATGTTTCTTTCGGTGCCATATTATGATAAAATTATATCTTATGGCTTACTTTGAAATAAGGTGAAAGAAAGTTAAATGAGACAACCAGCAGGACAGTTTAGGAATAATCAATTAATCGAATATGAGTCTGATTAGGTTGGAAAGAAAAGGGCTTTTTGTGTGTGTGCGCGCGCGTATGTCCTATGTAATACATGGAATTTGATGGACCATGAAGATATATCAGATTTACTGGTGTGAACTACTCAGATTTGATTTCTGTACACACCACTGAATTTACATAGTGCATTTTTTATTCATACCGGAAAATATGATTGCAGGGGATGATGTAGTTGCTTATAAATTTGGTGAGAAGTCCACGCAGAAGCTAACTTCTACTGGATTTCGAGATGTCACTTTTAAATCCTATACTACGTAAGCAATCTTGTGCTATATGACTTAGCCTTTTGTCCCATTGGTTCATTTGATAGTTACAAAATGTATTTTACAGGCTTGGTCACTATACTATTCCAGAGGAAATGGATGAGCTTTGTGCTTGGCTATCATCCAAATTGGGACTGGATGGTAAATGATGCACCATTACTCGAGGCTCATCCGTGAATTTTAATATTTATTTGTTCCAATCTATGGAGTCTTTCTTGTGTGATTTTGCCATGATGTTATTGCTGGATTAGATGAACATTGTTTGACTGAAATTAGAGGTGAAAGATCAATTCTATTTTGTGGTTATGGAACTTATTTTGGTGATTGCAATAGGCGTGGAATAGTCAAGAATAACAAGCTTATGCTGTTGATACAGACATTAACTTAAGTAGTTTTTTCATCCCAAGTTGAGAACTTGAGATTATTTGGGGATTTGAGTCTTTAAATCACAATTTAATTTGAAAGAAACGTTTCCGCCAATTTGAATGCTTGCTTGATTGATTTTATTTATTTTTTAAAATTTTTTTTACTTGGGAAAGGAGAGTGGTGAGATTTGATTACTAAACATCTTTTGCATACCAAAAAAAATCTTCTTTCGCCCGTTGGATATATTGAAAAATATAACAAAAAAATCAACAAAGAAAATATAGATACGAATATTCAATTAGCCGAGGCAGATAGAGAAAGATATCTAAATTAGTTGAAGTCTTCTTTGTTGTTGTTAGGCCATCCATAATAGCAATAGCCTAGTCACAAACTACTCCTGCCACATAATCAACACTAAAAATCCTCTTGTCATATCATAAATAGCTCAGTCATAGCTTAGCCACATCATAAATAGCTCAGCCACATCAATAGCCACATCACTCAAAATTATATAAAACAAATAATTAACAATCACACAAAATACGCAATTTAATTTACAAGACATATACGAGAAAATTCAATAATATTATTAAAATTTAAAAAGTACATTAATTAAAAAAAATTACATAATTAACAAAAAAAACTACTGTCGTGCAGTCCTCCGAGCCCATAACTCTTCAATTAAATCCTTTTGGAGTCGAATATGAGCCTCTGTTTGGCGCATGTCGGCATGTGCTTGGAGGCGGCCGTCTTCATCGTGAGATACCCCACTCCGTACGTTGGGGGCGGCCACGCCGTGGCTTGGACCGGCTTCATTATCATCGTTGGCCCAATCAGTCAGTTGTACACCTTCATCTTCGACAATCATGTTGTGCATGATAATATAGGCGTACATTATATCAGCAATGCAGTCGACATGCCACAAACGCGTTAGCCCCTTAACTGCCGCCCATCGAGACTGGAGCACACCAAATGCGTGCTCCACGTCCTTGCGCGCCGACTCCTGCCGTGTCGCAAAGTAGGCCTTCCTCTCATCTGATGCGCATCGGATCGTCTTCACAAAGACGGGCCACCTAGGGTATATCCCATCCACCAAGTAGTAGCCCATATCATGCCGGTTACCGTTGGCGACAAAACTGATGGTCGGACCGACACCCTGACACTGCTCGTTGAAAAGTGGCGACGAGTTGAGGACGTTGAGGTCGTTGTTCGAACCGGCTATCCCAAAATACGCATGCCAAATCCACAGCCGGTAATCAGCTACGGCCTCGAGGATCATCGCGGGATTCTTTCCCTTGTAGCCAGTCGTGTAGAACCCCTTCCAGGAAGCAGGACAGTTCTTCCACTCCCAATGCATACAATCTATGCTGCCTAACATCCCCGGGAACCCATGCTGTTCCCCGTGCATCCGCAAAAGATCCCAGCAGTCTTCGGGGGTAGGGCTTCGAAGGTACTGATCACTGAATACTTCAATCACGCCCTGACAGAAATACTTCATACATTCTAGGGCAGTCGTCTCACCGATGTGGAGGTACTCGTCCCACATGTCTGCCGCGCCTCCGTAGGCCAACTGTCGGATTGCCGCAGTGCACTTTTGAATAGGTGTGTGGCCGGGTCTGCCAGACGCATCGTGCCTGAAGCGGAAATACAGATATCGTTGCTCCAACGCGTTAACAATACGCATAAACAGAGACCTGCTCATCCTAAAACGGCGCCTGAAAAGGTTGGCGTTGAACCGCGGCTCCTGTGCGAAATAGTCTTCGTACAGGCGCTAATGTGCAGCTACGTGATCACGATCAATCACCGCTCGGCGGTGTACCACTGGGCGAGGTCGAGGTACCGCCGGCTGCAGGGCCCTCTGCATCTATTGATCAATCTCACGGTTCGTATAGGCCTATAGCGCTTCGTTCATTATACGCTCGTACTCCTCAGCATCCCCACCACTACTACCACCGGCGTTACTCATTTCTAGGTGATGATCTTGTACAGAAATTTAGATAGAGAGAGTACTCGTTAAAACAAGTGGTGCGAATGAAAATGACGTGCAAGGCGCGTATATATAGTGTTTCGAAAAAAAAAATTGCGCTAGGCGGTGCGCTAGGCGATCCGGACGCTGCAATAGTGCCGAGCGGATCGCCCAGCGCACCGCCTAGCGCCACGGAACCGCTGAGCGCTAGGCGGTTTTTAATTCCGGAAATGGCTGGGCGGTTGCAATAGATCGCCTAGCGCCGGCGCTCGGCTAAGCGGTGCGCTAGGCGCTATTGTCGATGGCCTTATAAAATCTAGATCTAAATTGAGTCCTTGTATTTTACCTTTTTTTGAAACCGTCCAAAACAATTAAAATTTTCAAAACAAAGATTTAGTTCTATGAATTTATTTATGAGTAAATTAGCTAAATAGTCATGGACTTTGAGGTTTGCATATTTGTTGTCTTTAGAATCTAAAAATATAATGAGTGATGCCTAGATTTTGATGTTTGCTTTTGAATTTTTTCGGAGAGAGATGTCCCAAGTCATTGAGGACATTTCTGTACTTTTTTTTACCCACTTATTTATGAGCACACGTTTTCTCTTCTTTTCTTTCTTTCCATTTTCTACTCTCTCCGGCCCTAACCGTTCCTAAAGAGTATATGTACTATTTTCTTTTTCGTCCGTTCTCAAAGAGTATGAACTTTCAATTTTAGAAACTCTCTTCTCTCTAATGAGATGAGACTCATTCTCCATTAATAATACTTAAAAACTTTCTCTATCTATCTCTCTTTTACTTTACCAATAATGCATTAAAACTCGTGCCAAACCTAAAGTACATACTCTTTGGAGACGGAGAGAGTATTTTGCATGGCATCCCATTTTTCACATTTTAAAGAGCACACTAGTATAGCATCAAGGACCAAGGGATGTGGATTTCAAAAATCACCACAAACAAGAAATGTTTCATGACAAAAACTTGAACTAATTAAAAGTTTAGAACAGCCAAATATATTTCACAAGGGGAAAATGCACAATCTACATGCAATAATGCCTTCTACATGAGTATTTTGGCAAATAATGAAATCTACGTACTGCAACATTAGAGCATCCTATTGCGGATTAGCCATAGACTAGCAATAGGCTAGTCAAAAACTCCTCCTGCCACAGCCCAGTAATAGGCTAGCAATAGGCAACCAACGTCTGAGCCAAGTAAATAAATTCAGAAATACGGAATTAAAATTGGACACGAATACGAAAAAGCGCAATAATAATTTCATAAAATAAAAAAAATTAACCTAGTACAATTTAAAAATAAAATAAACAACCATTCAATCAAATTACAAACAATATCAACGTGCAATCCTATGAGCCCATAATTCTTCAATTATATCATTCTGGAGTCGAATATGAGTTTCTTGTTGGCACATATCAGCAAATGCTTGGACCCTTTCAGCATCCCCCCGGGTATCCCTATTCGTACAGAGCCGGTGGACACACCGTGGCTTGGTCTGGCAACATCTTCAGTGGCCCAGTCAGTGAGTTCTGGGCCTTCATTTTCAAATATCATGTTGTGCATGATAATACATGCCTACATGACATTAGCAATGCAGTTAGTATACCACAGACGTGTTGGAACCTTCACCGCAGCCCATCGCGACTGGAGCACACTAAATGTCCGTTCCAAATCCTTGCGCGCCGCCTCTTGTCGTTGTGTAAAGTAAATTTTCTTTGGATCTGTTGGGCATATGATCATCTTCACAAAGACGAGCCACCTAGGGTATATCCTATCAGCCAAATAGTAGTCCATGTCGTGCTGGTTTCCGTTGGCGACGAACCTGACCCACGCCAAGGTACTGCTCGTTGAAAAGGGGCGACGACTGTAGGACGTTGATGTCATTGTTCGACTTGGCTACCCCAAAATACGCATGCCAAATCCATAGCCGGTAGTCAGCTACGGCTTCGAGGATCATTGTGGGATTCTCGCCTTTGAAGCCGGTAGTGTACATCCATTTCCAAGCGGTGGGGCAGTTCTTCCACTCCCAATGTATACAATCTATGTTGCCCAACATTTCGCGAAAATCGTGCACCCAAATATCCATCTGATCTTGGCAGTCGTCAAGGGTAGGCATTCAAATATACGTATCCCCGAATATGTGGATGATGCCTCGACAGAAATGCTGCAGACACTCACGGGTAGTGGTTTTGCCTATGTGAAGGTACTCGTCGAACATGTCGGTCGCGCCTCCATAGGCCAACTGCCTAATTGCGGCGGTTCAGTTCTGTATCGGCGCATGACTGGGTCGACCGCTCGCAATATCATCCCTGAACCGAAAATACATGTACCGAGCCTCTAAAGCCGACACGATGCGCAGAAATAGCGGTCGGTGCATCCTAAAACGCCGCCGGAAAAACGACTCCCCAAACCGCGGCTCCTCAGCAAAGTAGTCGTCAAACAACCGTTGGTGGGCACTGACGTGGTCCCGGGGACTTTAATTTGATGATGGATGGGGCGAGGGACCGCCAGCTGCATCTGTTGGCGCAAGTGTTGTTGCACCAACCGATCTATCTCTGCAGATGTCTGGCTCCACAACTCTTCGTCAATTCGTTGCGACGGATCCTCATCACCATCATGAGCCATTTTTTATCCACAGATGAAAAATGAAGAGAGGGGGAAGAGAAACTCGTTAAAATAAGTGGTGCAATGAAATGAAGTGCAACGAGCCATATATATATAGAGTTGAAATGAAATAAATAAAATTAAATTAACGCGTTAGTCGATCGGCTCGCCGATTAAAGCCGCACAATAGCAGACGAGCGATCGGCTAACCACCGACGTTCGCGCCCGACTGCTCGTCCTCCCCTCTCTCGTCTGTCCCGCTCGCCTAATACAATAACGGACATCCGCCACGCCGACGTCCACTATTGTGGATGCTCAACATTTCCCTAACCTTAACCAAGAAATGATATTGAAGAATGTGAAGCACCCTTAGTCATCTCCAATACAATCTTCATTCAGTTAAAAACAATATTTTCAACACAAAAGAAAGAAAAGTACTCACAAGTTTAGAATGACGCCAGTTTTAATGAAAGCCATATAAACATACTCCAAAATCGAACTTCCATCTAGTTGACCACCCGTATTCTTTCAAAAACATAGATTTAATCGATATAAATAATGGTAAATTAATTGTTCTTTATTTAAAGTAATTACTAATTACCCAATATATTACACAAACTACATAAATCCTAATCTACTTAGTTCTACTAATTCAACATGAACCCTAAATTCTACTCATCCAACATGAATCCTAAATTCTTCTACTAACTCAACTCCGAATTCATCAAAATCATGAATCTTAATCTACTAATTTATCCCCATATTCTAAACATGAATCTTAATCATGAATCGGCAGAAATCGCCACGAAGTCACCCTAAATAGGTGTTTTTCGCGTGGGTCTGCGCTACACATTTAGGTTGGAGACGCATAAAACCTATGCGTCTCTCACAAATTTAGCTGTGAAAAATAGAGCTTCCAGATCAGAAAGCTCAATAGTGCTCTCGCGAATAGGAGTCCAATTTTTTCCATTTTGGTCCGTCCGCGAATAGGAGTCCCAGTTCATAATTATTACTCCCTCCGTCCCACAAAAGATATCACACTTGTGGGACGACACGAGATTTTAGGAGGTTTTGTTTTGTGAGTTAAATGGAGAGAGAAAATATAATTTTTATGTTCATGTGAGAGAGAATTTTTTCTAAAAATGGAAATGTGACATCTTTTTTGGGACGAACTAAAAAGGAAAGTGTAACATCTATTATGCGACAGAGGGAGTATAAATAATAAAGAAACTCCGTATTCCACTAACTTACTTCACTCACATGTCATTTAAAATTAATATATACAAGTGGAACTCATATTCAACTAATTTTCTTCCATTTACTTTTCTTAATATTTTTTAAAACCCTGTGTCAGATAGGAATGAGACACGTATTCGCGGACGGAGGAAGTATTTTATACCGAAGTAGAAATCCGCGCACCAATCTCCACTTCCACTAAACCTCTAATGATTTCCTTCTACAGTAAAAACAATTGCATTACAAACACTCCGATAGTCCACATTCTTCAGACCATTCAAAACGGTATTCCACAAAACATTTTTGATTACTTTGCAAGTTGTTTCTACCATATCTCTTAGGATCGGAGGAATACTCCGCTGTGCCTAATACACAGCAGATCCTGCTGTGCCTCAAAACGCAAGAAATTAGGAACTAAACGACAGCAGGTATGTTCTCTCTACTTCCATATCTATTTTCTTTTCCTTTTCTTTACATTTTTCATTCCCTTTTTTCAACTTTTAATTAATGATCATCATTCCTAAATATGAATTGCTGAATTTACAAAAAAAAAATACAGAAACGAGTATAAAAACATTAAAGAACAGATAGCATTATTTTCAAAACCAGAAAAAGACTTTAAAATTTTAATTACAAGTAAAGAAAATGAAAAGGAAAAAAGCATACCTGCCGTCGTTTAGAGCATCCGCAATGGGGCAGACGATAGGCCGCCCGATGCCTCGGGCGCGCCATCGTCCGCCCACTGTGGGTGCGCGAATGATGCCCGATGCATCGTCCGCCCACTGTGGGCGAAGCGGACGATGGCGCGGACGATGCAACGCGTTTTTGTTTTTGTTTTTTTTTTATTTTTTTATTTCGAAAAATTTATTTATATAAATACCCCTACCCCACCTTTATTTGTAACCTTTCCATTCACTTTTCCACGCACAAATTACACTATAAAATGGATTCCGGTGAATACCCAAGTCCGATGTTTGGGGGTGGTGCACGTTGGCCGGGTACAGACCCTGACGAATATCGGCCGTTCGACTCCAACACGCCGTACGATCCCAAATTCAGTACGGATTCGTACGGTCTGTCTGACATGGAGCCGTCTCCAACTCTACAGGGCGTTTTTAATTATTTTGCATTGACATATTTGAAAACATTTAAATTAATTAATAAAACAATAGTGAAACCTATAAGGCAGCCTTTACGGCGGCTTATAGGTACCCCATTGCAGGTGAAAGGGTAGTAGGATAAAATGCTGACGTGGCGGTGCATAGGACGGGCTTCAGGGTGCCCCACTGATGATGCTCTTGGTTCCTAATTTCCTGCGTTTTGAGACACAGCAGGATATGCTGTGTATTAGGCACCGGATAGGATCTCCTCCGGATCCCCCTCTTTCAGTGTTAAATAATGAGAGAAGGAAAATATAAATTAAATTGTGTCAGAGTTGGCAGAATATTGTGTAGTCGAGTGGATGAAAACAAAGTAAAAAATGTGAATTTAGGCATTTCAATCCAAAAAAATATATATATAAAAAATAAGCAAAGTGTTAAAAATGAGTAAACATCATAATGCAATAATTAATAATAAAATCATAATGCAATAATTATTTATAATATTTTGAAAGTTCAAAGATCACAAAAGATCAAACCTCAGAAAATCGAATGACTATTTATGTGGAGTAATTCACTCGTTATTTATCCAGAAAGACTTGGTAGTTAGGCCATCCACAACGCTGTTCCTATACCGTTCCTAAACCGTTCCTTAAACCACTATTTGAGGGCCCCACTGTACTTTTTTACTCCATTCCTTAACTAAGGAACGGAACCTGCAACCCTCGTTCCTTAACCGTTCCTTAACCGTTCCTTAAATTACTATTCATTCAATTTCATTTTTTTTTAATTTCAACTCAATTCAATTAAAAAAACAAACACATTTTATTAAAAAACACACAACATTAAAACAAAGTTACAACTTAAACTTAAAAAAATAAAAAGCACACAATTAAAATCATAAAAAAATAAAAGTACACAATTTTAATAATTTCATCCGCCAAAGTTTGCCCAAATGTGCTCAATTAGATCATGTTGGAGTTGGGTGTGGGCGCTAGAGTCGCGTGTCCTTGCACGAATGGATAACCGTTCTTGTATAGACGGATGCGCTCCACTTCGAGGCGGACTACTTGCGGTTGAGCTTCCGGGGGATTCGGGGTCGAACCAATTTCCCGCCTCGGGTCCTTCGTCTTGGACAATCATGTTGTGCAAGATTATGCACGTATACATGATGTCGACCATGTTCTCCATGAACCACGTACGAGCCGGGGCTTTGATGATGTTGAAGCGCGCTTGGAGAACCCCGAACGCCCTCTCCACATCCTTGCGAGCAGCCTCCTGCTTCTGCGCAAAAAGAGCCTGCTTTGGGTTCGCAGACCCACTGCACGTCTTCACGAAGGTAGGCCACTTCGGGTAGATGCCATCGGCGAGATAGTACCCCATTTTATAAAGCCGATTGTTGGCGACGAAGTTGATGGCCGGCGCTTTACCATCCGAAACTTCGGTCAAGAGGTCGGACTGGTTGAGCACGTTTACGTCGTTGTTCGACCCGGGGACCCCGAAGTACGCGTGCCAGATCCAAAGGCGGTAGTCGGCAACAGCCTCGAGTATAACGGTTGGGTGGGTACCTTTGTGGCCGCTCGTGTAGGACCCCTTCCACGCCACCGGGCAATTCTTCCATTGCCAGTGCATGCAATCGACGCTGCCGAGCATCCCTGGGAATCCGTGCACTGTTTCGTGAAGGTCGAGAAGGAACTGACAATCGGCCGTGCTTGGCCTCCGGAGAAATTCGTCGGTGAAGGCTGCCCGGATGCCTTTGCAGAATTTGAGCAAGCACATTCGCCCAGTGCTATCTCCGATGTGGAGGTATTCGTCGAACATGTCGGCCGTTTGTCCAGTCGCAAGCTGGCGGATTGCTGCAGTACATTTCTGCAGCGTCGTGTGGCTGGGACGTCCGACCGCGTCGAACCCTTCCTGGAAGAACTCTTCCCGGGCTGCCAAAGTATTCACGATGTGGAGAAATAACGGTTTCCCCATGCGGAAACGGCGACGGAAGTACGTATCTCCCCAAACCGGGTTATCGCAGAAGTAGTCGCGTACTAACCTTGCGGCGGCTTCCTCCCGGTTACGATGGATGTACGTACGGGAGCGACGTTGGGGCGGAGCGGCTTCTTCCGCCTCCCGTCGTCGATCTTCTTCAAGTGATTGTTCCAATATTTGACGCATTTGTTCATAAGGATCCATTAGTTTGATTAAATTTGGGAGAAGGAAAATAGAGTTGATTTGAGATGAAAATTGGGGTGGAAATAGAGAGAAATAGATGTGTGTTTGTGATTGAAATGAGTATGAAATAGGAGTATTTATAGAGTAAATAAAAAAAAAAAAAAAAAAAACGGCTATAAAATTAACGGTCTCATTACCGTTAATAAAAAAAAATTTTATTTTTTTTTTATTAAATTCGAATTTTTAAAAAAAAAAATGAATTATTGCGTCATCGGGACGAAGCCCACTCGCGGGGCAGCGAGTGGGCTTCACGCGTCGAATGGGAGTCCGCCACGTCGCCTCGGCGCGTGGCGGAACGTTTCGTTCCGCGTTCCGGAGGAACGAAACGCGGCACGGCATGGGAACGGTGGCGGCACGGAATGGCGACGGAACGCACGCTGCAACGCGTGCCGCCGCGAAACCGTTCCTCCGGAACGGCATAGGAACGGCGACGGCACCGCGTTGCGGATGCTCTTAGCGACATAAAATTGAGTGAGTTAGTATTCGGTAAATGAGAAAAAGTCTTTGCATAATTTTAAAAAGAAGAAATAAATGGCTGTCAAAGCAGTGATGATGATGAACATCAAAACAACAACTACTTCCTCCAATTGATTTTGATTTTGATTTTGATTTTGATCCATCCAACATGCAAATGGAGGAGGACACAAGATCAATCTTAATCTCCATCGCCATAATTTTACTCCTCATAACCTCCATCATCATCGCCCGCCTCTCCCTCAAACTCTCCGAATCCTTCTACCTCATCTGCGGCGCCGCCCTCGCCGCCATCCTATCCGTCGCCGCCATTGTCGTCCTCCGCATCCGCTACAACACCCGCCGCAAGCAGCTCGAGCACCAGATCAGCTTCCAAGGCCGCGAGCTGCGGATCGAGTACAGCTTCCTCCGCAAAGTCGCCGGCGTCCCCACCAAGTTCCGCCACCGCGAGCTCGAGGAGGCCACCGACGGCTTCCGCTCCCTCCTCGGCCGCGGCGGATCCGGCTCCGTCTTCAAAGGCATCCTCTCCGACGGCACCGCCGTCGCCGTCAAGCGAATCGACGGCGAGGAGCGCGCCGAGAAGGAGTTCAAAGCCGAGGTTGCCGCCATCGCCAGCGTCCAGCACCTAAACCTAGCTCGCCTCCTCGGCTATTGCATTGCCTCCGGTGGCAGCCCTCGCTTCCTCGTTTACGAATTCGTCTTCAACGGATCCCTAGACAATTGGATTTTCCCCAAAATTAAACCTAATCAGAGAAGCGGCTGCTTGCCCTGGGATCTGAGATGCAGAATCGCGTTAGATGTAGCAAAAGCCCTAAATTATCTCCACCACGATTGCCGATCATGCGTCCTGCATTTGGATGTGAAGCCGGAAAACATATTGCTCGACGGCGATTTCCGCGCCCTAGTTTCCGATTTCGGACTGTCGAAGCTCAAGGGGAGGGATGAGAGCCGTGTTGTGACGACGATCCGCGGCACGAGAGGCTACATGGCGCCGGAATGGCTGCTGGAAAACGGTGTTTCAGAAAAATGCGATGTTTACAGCTACGGAATGGTGGTGTTGGAGATGATTGGGGGAAGGAGGTGCATCACTGAGCTTGACAAGGGGCATCACTCCAAAAAAAAGTTTCAGTTCTTTCCGAGGATTGTGGTGGAAAAGTTGAAAGAGGGGAAGTTGATGGAGGTTGTGGATGATAGGTTGAAGGAGGCCGATGTCGATGAGGCCGAGCTGAGACGGATGGTTGGAGTGGCGCTGTGGTGCATACAGGAGAAGCCGAGGACGAGGCCGACCATGGCGGAGGTGGTTGAGATGCTGGAAGGGCGGAGGCCGGTGGAGGATGCGCCCGACACGCAGATGCTTGTCGTGGATCTCTTGTCGATTGATGAAGAGGATGACGATGATGGAAATGGTAGAATGGACAAGCGTCGAAAGCCAAGAGCTGTGGTGGTGCGCGATAGCCCCTTGTCCGTGGCTCCCTCGATGGCCTTCTCCACGCTGTCGGGACGTTGAGCCGGAAACTGTTTGTATAGGTAGACCATTTTTTGTTGCAACAAGACTGCAACTAGAATCATACATTTGAGGTCGATTTATTCAATTTTTTGGTAGTGTCCCAAGATTAGATTAGATTAGATTAGATTAGGCCATACTTGACAATAAAAGAACTTTATTACACTTCTGTAACTTGCACTCCGACTCTTTAATCAAATGTGAAATACAGAAATGATGGATTTACAAATTTGTAGCTGCACACATTCTGTATTTAGACTTGATGGAAATGGCTAGAATGTACATTTTGCCAAATTAAATATACAAATTTACAAATAGGAAACTAAATTCTAACAATCCGCACAATAGTTATTTAAGATGAATATTTATAGGGAATGTTAAACTATTGATTTAAAAGAAATGGAGCGTCAACAGTTTGAAATTATGCAAGATAAATTAAAACTTGTGACTTTTCTATTTCACAATATTGAATGAAACATTCAGTTTTATGTATTGAGGTCGTAATACTTGTCCAGCACTTTTTCGGTGTAATCTCCAAAAGAAATAGATCCATTTGGCATGATAAACTGTAAGAAATTACCAACACCACACCATAAATATTTGAAAATATATGTATAATCAAATTAATATCCCTAATTTATATATAGATTCATCACATGTTATTGTCATGGCATGCTGATACAAATCAAACTGACTCACCTCATGTGTATTCACCAGCTCCAGAAAAAGAAGCTTTTCGTCCCTGAACATAAAAAATCATCGATAAGAATTGCACGCAACAGTACATTTCATCCATACATTTCCAATGTATGATGACAAATGATCTAAATCTGTTCAACTTATGTTATAATCGGAAGGAATCCTACATGCAAATATTCGTTTTGCGCAGTTATAACTATGCCAACTACTTCCAAAAGATACAGGTTTTTGAAGTTAGCCTATGTTGCTCACATCATTTTATCAGCAAACTATAAAATGCCCAGCTTCATAAATCTTAGTCCCTCTATACCGAAGAGAGTTTGCAGCATACTGATTCATTGTTTAATGACTTGATAATCAGATTCTGTTATGGTTGATTTAGAACCAAAAACATAGAGATGGAGAGATTTGTGAATAAGCAAATAAGTACCAGTTAGGCTGCATAAATAATGCAAATGTAGAACGTTCAACACCAGATGCCACCTCACCTTTTGGTGCCTAAATATCAAAAAATGGTTAAAAGATAGTAATAACATCATAACTAGCATTAAACAGCCACTATGTGAGATTAACAGCGCTTTCATGATAGAAGAGAGATTTAAACAGCCAGATTACCCGAACACAATGTGGTGTTGCACAAAGTTGACCTCCCGACACTATCTCAGTCGTTTCACCTATTTGGTAGGCAATTTCATCTTCCCCATACACCACATATATCAGTAAAAGCACAGATGATGACAAAATCGAAGCATGTCTTAAGACAAACACCGTACGAAGGGATATGGGCAAAGAATTGGGGCATAAGATCTATAAATTTTATTGGTATCCGGTCACAATGTAGTGAAAAGTAAGGAGGAAAACAGGTTGAACTTTCAAGAATTGCACATTACGAAATCAATCGTTTAAATGTAATATTTGAGCGCATAAAACACAACCAAGCCTTTATACTACTATTACAATGAGCAGAAAGATATATACTTTGACTATTTGACCTGAACGTGTTTTTACATAAAGGCCAGCAGTGCTGTCAGGACAAGATATTTCCACAGAATCTCTCGTGAAAATTGCACTAGTAAGGCATGCATAAGGGATGCCAGCATCCATTAGTCAAACTAAAGTAAGACAAACTAGTAGAAATTTCTCAAAGGGAACATGTGTTTTCTACTAATCAGAGACTTTATACACTCTTATTAGGGTACAAAACAAAGGGAAGGAAAAAAAACAAAAGGAGAGAAATAATATGTGTGACAAACCAAAGAGAGATACAATCAATGATGCAAAAAAGAAGAATAAAATTCTGCTTTTTATACATTAAACATCATTATCGTAATAGCCTCATCTATATGAAGATACGGTGATGGTAATACAAGATCTAAAATTTAGATACCTGTAAGGGAACCATGATCTGTATGCCATCCACACCATGATGACATAGATTCACCACCATCATCTACAACAGAAGTGCTGCAACAAAGCTATTCATGAATGACCAATATTTAAGAGAAAAACTGTCTTTGATATCTATTATTAAAAATGACCATGTTAGAGAAAAGTTGCGAGGAAGGCTGGTATGAAAATAGATGGAGAACAGAACACAATAAACTGAAATAGAAAATGTCAAACTAGCAAATTACTAAACATTCCTCTCAAACCTCAAATGACCTATATATAGGACTCTCAAAAGACTAATAAAAAGACAAGGGAAATGAATATGATCATAATACAATTAATAGTAACTCCGCCAAACTACCTCCACCATCTTGTAACCTCTCCTTGTAATAACTCTCCATTACTCTATCATTATCACAATATAATTATAATTTATAAGTAATTGTTGCACTAATGTCTCCCTGCACAATGCATATCACAGTGATCCTTGCAAATGGGAGTTCAATAGTTGTCAAATTAAAAAGAATTCAACTTTTTTTTACTGTGGCTGTAAAAAGTATTATGAAAATGTTCAACCATAGAAAAGGGTTATTATTGAATCAGTTTGTTATTGCCTCGGTTTGTTAGTTGATTGTATATTTTAACTAGTATTACTTCACAATATAACAAGATACTAAAAAATCTAACGTCCCAATATTTGCAGTGAGGTGAGAGGTTTTGTCACAGTAGAGGGAATTCATATATTTGGAGGCATCGTATAATCATTTTTAAAAAATGCAATGATCCTGGGAATGATAGCTAGCTACACATAACGTTTGCAAGGAAAGAAATGTACCACTGATGGGATGGGAAATAATATAGGAGACGGCCTTTATGGCACTGAGACCGAAGAAGTATTTGCTGCAGACTTCCATTTTCATGCATTTTCAACTCATTTGACTCTGGAGAAGTACAGATCAAGAAGCAATAGGTTAGATACGAAAGCTAATATATCACAGCAAATGCAAAAATCCCGGCCTTCAGCAGCAAAGGGATCCGCTACTGGAAAGAGTAAGGACACAAAACACTCTTATGGTAGTAATGTGTTAGCTTAACAGTTTTACTGCATTCAAATTATGTTTGCCTTGTTATAAGTTATAACAGCTAGTACTAAAAAATGAACAGCATCAAATTTCAAAGCCATTTTAAAATATAGGCATCCTTCAATAATCAGTTGCATCTTCATTCCATATCTAGGGATACAGAACAGTTTTCTCCTTTTTCATTAGTTAGACTAGGGGCTTTGGAAAATATTTTGCCAAACAATAGCCAGATTTTTTTTTCGAACCCTATATTATAAGCATGCAATAGATGGAATGGGACAAAGTTTTAAACTAGAATAATTAAGGTCCCTGTTTTTAAGTCTCAAAAGCAACCAATTAAAATTGATATTAACAAATTGCATTTATTAAATGTATCATGCAGCACAATGCACACTAGTTACATCATGCATTCAGTATTTATAGCGATCATACACTGTACATCCCAAAGTAAATGAAATTGACACTGGAGAAAAGACATAGCAAGTAAACAAAATCAAAAGATGAAGAACTTACTATATTGATCGCAATGGTGTGCCAACAGTAATCCAACATCTAGTATCAACTTTCCGAGAGGTTTAAAGGCTACATGTGGTAGAGGTAGAAAAAAGAAGAAGTCAGGTATCCAGATCCAGACCAATGAAGATTTACAAAGAGAAGGAAAAATGTTACGGAGCAATAGGCGGAAGCACCTTAAGCGTTTGCTAATATCTCAGCATGCGAACATATGGTACGATAGGCATGATAAATAATGAAGAATATGTTGGAACAGAAAATAAATTAAAATGCAAACATATATGAAACAAAGTTTGAAGTCTCACATTAAATTCAGCAGCAAACTAAGGATGTGGAAAACAGTTTCTGAGTTGCATACTATATATATTGTCACAAGTTTTCCAAGAAAAAGGTTTGATAAATAAATTACAAACACCCAACAAGTTACACCACCCCTGACTGCAATTACGGTAGAGAATATGAAAACAATTTACTAGACAGGTTCAGAGTAGCTAGTTCCCAGCACATACCTAGTTCAAGCTGGCAATACATCATGAGGCCATATATTTGGTCCACAGTAAGAAGGATACCTATTAGGAAAAGATCATCAAAACAATCAGAATTCAGAGAGTATAGTATTCTCCAATATTAAAAAATAAGTGGACCTTTTAAATGGCCTTTATCTTCTATGAGAAATAGATCAGATTAAAATTCTCAACCAAGTACAGAAATTTCATTTTTCGCAAATGTCAACATAGGTGACATGCAAATTTATATAGCATGTATAGTTTCGAGTTTAATTTTCCTACTGATAATTGACAGGTTCCAGCCAACCAAATGAACAGTGACAGATACTTTAGTCTTCATATTAAAACAGGTAAATACTAGTATTTATTATACTAATAAAAAAAGGACAGCCCAAAATCGCAGGCATATTCTATTAAGCTATACATTATCCAATATTCACGATAATATCATATTTCTGCTACTGCTGACAAAAGTAGTAGCAGAAGTTATTACCTTTGAACAAGTGATTGGTCATTTGTGGGGACATCAAGTAATGGATTGGCATTGAAGGAGCCTTTCATCGTATCTGTTAAATATAATCAAACTCACACAACTCAAAAAGTGTTACGAAATAGCAACATAGAAGGTTAGAAAGTGCAAGTGAAACTGATAATATGACTATTGGAATGAGAACCGAAGTTGTATACAAGGACAAAAAGTTGCTAATGCCCGCTAATCTATATTTCAAGGACCCAATTACCTGGTTTTCCGGACTCAAGTTTTTCTTTTCCATGACTCCATCCAAAATTGTACCTGCATATACTCCTCCTCAAGATTCAAAGTTAATAACATTTTAAAAGCTGAATACAAACAAACATGGAAAACATAAGCAAACTGAACTAAAGCTAGGAGGGTGATCCCAAGGTGAGTAACTGAAGACATAGAATGATAGAAGGATAATGAGAAGAAGGATTGACATACCTACTGTTAGGATCTTCAAGTTGCAGCTTAAAATCTTCCGGGAGGCCAGCTAATCTGATTCAAAATTATGACAAGGTGAGAGGAAGAGAACATGAAAAATTGAATTTACAGTTGACTGATGAAAATCAAGGGTCCATCACATTGGCGGAAATCATGTAGAATGCATACCTAGGCGCAAGGCATAGAAGATTTCAACGCAGTAATTGATAACCAGGCACCTACACAAATGGAACCAAATCCAGTTACGAAGTTGATATTTCAGAGCAACTGCGTGCATTTTGTTTACATGTTGCAACTATTAAGCTAGTAGGATTATATCTTAGTTTTCATGAACATGGTAAGCAGTGCAATATAAACAATTACTCTTTCTGTATAGTCAGTGTATGAATTTTCAAAAATGTTAATAACTGAAATCCAAATAGTTTGACACCATAATTTTTCCCAGTCAGAGATCCTAACAAAACAAACAAACAACAAATCCGATTATTCAATTCCACAATCAAAATAAAACTCGTTGATTTCATATATGTGGAAGGCCTTTTTGTGTAGAAGAAGAAGACACTAAATGGCGCGAGAGAGGGAGAGAGAGTTGATACTCCATAAAATTCAGTAAATTGAAACAAAAACAGAAAATCACTCCATACATCCGATATGGAGAGAATTCCGAGGCCGTTGGGGCCAAATCCGAGCTCAATTTTCTCCGATAAATCCGCACTTGTATCCTATCGTCAAAACAAACACGATGTATCAGATCATATGCACTCCTCATAACTACCAACTCAAGCACAAATGATCGATATTTGGATTACCTTCAATTGATCGTAGGAAATAGTAGGTGTTGAAATAGTGGGAGCAGAGAGTGCGAGGAAAATTCAGCAGCTGATCGAATAGCGGAGTACCGCGATCGAAATGAGAATTTTGCAATTACAGCCGTTTGCGGCGGAGGCAGAGGGGCGGGGTTAGCGTAGCCGTGGCGGAGAAAGGCGGAGTGATTTAGAGAAGTCATGTTATGGCGCCGTGTGCAATTCGACCAATCTTTTTTTAAATTTGGACGTCGTCTTCCGCCGTTACGTCTCACTAACGACTTCGTTTTTATACATTTTCTTACTTTTTAATACGCCACTATCAAAGTTTAGATTTATCTTTCTTTTTATCTCTCTTTAAATCGATCAACCATTTTAGGTAGAGTGAACCACTCCATTCGTGGTGAAATCTTATCCAATTTTGTTTTATCCATGAATTATTGTCCATTTTATTTTTTTCCTATTTTCGATAAATGAACTCTACTTTCCACTTTACATTCACGTTCTATTATAAAACTAATATATAAATGTGGGACCTATATTCCACTAACTTTTCCCACTCACTTTTCTTCACATTTGTTAAAATCTGCGTCGAGCCAAACAAGAACAACATTTTGCTGAAGGAGGAGTATAAAACTAGTACTCCGAGAATGGGTTTGCGTATTCAACATTTACAAGATCACATTTTCAGTTAAAAAGTTCTATAATTTTCAAATTCAGTCCTGATTTTTACTATTTTATCCTTCATCCTTTAAGGGATGTATTTGACCATTTAGCTTGATTTGAAGAGTGTGTTAGAGCACCAAACTTGTGGTTTTTAAATGTTTATATACTTTTGTTTTGATTTTCTAAGGATCAAAAATTTTCATGGTATTATTAAATCTTTATATATTATCTCAAAATAAATTATTTAAATTTTTATAGTATTATCTAAAAATGAATTATTTAAATTTTTATGATATGTTTAAAATTATTGCATTACAATCAAAAAATTAATACCTGATAACTTTTTTAGTACTCTACATCTCATTATTCATGATTGCATTACAATAGTAAAAGTTTTCCAGCTTATAGTATATCTTTAGCAGTTCTTCCGTTTCCACTCTACATCTCATTATTCATGCTTATTTACTACTAATTTTATGACTTAAATCGCTAATTTACTAACTCATCAACGCAGTTTATTAAAGATGTAAACACGATCACATTAAAATATCAATACAAATTTGTGTAGAAATTTAGGCATAGTTTGGTAGCTATGATAATTATAGATTAGTTTATTTAACCTAGGGGTATCAAAACGGGTACCCGCGGGTACCCGAACCCGAAAAGTTCAATATTATATTACCCAATCCCGACCTATATGATTATACTGATAATCCGATACCCGCATCAGATATTCTGAACCCGCAGTTACGGGTAACCAAACGCGTTGGCATAATTTGAGTTGTGTATTATATTATTAAATGGTATTATACCTTTAGTTTTCGACAGGACTTAACATCAATGCTAGTCATCTAATACAACAATTTTATGTACACGTTTGTCATTTTAGAATGAATTTTGGGATTTCATGCAGCGGCGAATCCAGGTGGGGTCGGCCTACCCCTCCACAGTCGCCGTAGAATCGCCGGATACTACCCTCCCTCAACTGCCGACCCCACGGTGCCAACTCTCCTGCCCCAAGTCTCTGGCTCGCTGCGAGCTAAATCTGATGCGGAGAAGATGATAGAGACAATTGAATTCTTATCTAGTAATTGGGCTTCACCAAATGGGCCTACCTCATCTATCAATTAAGCTGGCACATGTTCCAATAAATTTTACATATACTGGATTACTGCTAATACACGAGAATACAAAATATTTATGTGGCATAATGCCTATTCTTTAACGCCTAATAAGGAGTATTCATAAAGCATTATTATTATTATTATTATTATTATTATTATTATTATTATTATTATTATTGATTTAACTGTTTTGTTTGCCTTATCCTTAATGAGACTAAATTCAAAATGTTATAGTATTGTGATAAATTATTCAAGATAGAATATAAATCAGGATTGATCGTGTTATCTTACTTTTAAGTAATCCCTATTTGGTTTTTCAATTGATTAAATTGGTCACTGGACAACACAATATATGTTAGAAGGAGTATTTTTTATAATAAAATTTGTGAAGATGGAGCTACTAAATAAGATAAAAGATGACTAGTCGAATGATATTTTGATGGCATAGAATGAGAAGGGGCGTTTGTAACTATTCCCAATGAAAAAAATTTGAATCATTATTCGGAAAAGTAAACAATACCGCATAAGAGCATCCGCAGCGGTGGCGAAAGACGCCACCGCCGTCCGCGCCGTTGGCAAGGCGCAGGACCGCCGCCGCTGCAGCCGCGCCGCTGGCACGGCGCTGCTCGATGTATCGAGCACGTCCGTGCCAGCGGACGCACACGTGGCGCGCTCCCATTCGTCAACGGCATAGCCGTTGTGTTTAAACTTTTTTTTATTTATTTTTTTTAAAAATCGGTATTTAATTATAAATAATGCTAAAAAATAAAAAAAATATATTTTCCAAATCCCAAAAATATGGCCGTTTTTTTCCCATTTTTTCTGAATTTTTTTGATTTTTTTTTATTTTTTTTTCCCCAAAATCATCTATAAATACACACATTCATCATCCATTTATCACATCAAATCATCTCTCATTCATCTCTCATTCATAATTCTCATACAAACTATCAACACATTCATCACCCACTCAAAATCTCAAATGGATTTCACCCATATTATGTTCACGTGTATTATATTACACAACATGATTATAGCCGACGAAGGGCCGAGGGCGGCTAGCTTCTACGACGAGGACGAAGCCGGAAGCTCAACAGCGAGGTCTCCCCTACGCCGAGGCGAGCATACGACGGTTGGCCAGAGGATCGAGACAAGACACACAATGCGCGATACTCGAATCCACAATCAACTACAAGAAGACCTAATCAACCACATGTGGGCGAAATTCGGCAACGAGTAGTGTCATTTTTAATTTTTAGGATTTTAATTATGTAATTTTTAATTTTTAGGATTTTAATTATGTAATTTTTAATTTTTAGGATTTTAATTATGCAATGTTTAATTTTATTTGTCATTTGTAATATTTATTGTGGGTTTTAAATGAATTTTAATATTATGGAAATGTTTTTGTGTAATTGAATTTTATATTAATTGTGCTCGTCCTTGCGGAAGAGCACAGTTGTGGGTGTTGTGCTCTTGCCAGAGAGCAGGCATGAATAGTACCGCCCGGGCCCACAACCGTGCCGCTGGCAAGAGCACGGTTGTGGATGCTCTAACATAAGATTGTGATATTTATATTTTATGTATTTTTTGCAGAAATATATTTAATATTACTCCCTCCATCCGCCATTAGAAGTCTCATTTCTTGGCGCCATTAGAAGTCTCATTACTTGTTTTGTGTACTTAAATTGCACCCTAAAAATTACAACAATAACCCGTTATCCGCTACCCGTTCGACACCCTTTATCCTGTATTATTGATCATTTGGTAGCTTAATTTATTTATCTTTAAAGCCTATGTTTAAGGACATGCCCGATATAATAAACTCTCATATTATAGATAAATATTCTGATCTCCGTGGTCTGATTACATCAATTTTGAACCTGACAAATCTATGTTCTTACCCAAATACTCTCATATTAATCTATTTTTTTACACAAATATCCTTTGTTTTTATTTCTCGACATTCGTTCCATCATTCACAAACTAAACTCCATTGAAACTAATCTCAACTCCACGATACGAAGAATGTGCATATTGGGGAAAAAAGTGTATGAATCTGCAATAAAAACAATCGCAATTCTCAATTCCGTCATCCTACACAGTAATTTTGATGAATTTTTCCTAAATCATGTTCCCTGATCAATTCCGTCATAAATCACACCGCACCTTGGCGCAATTCTGCTATATGAACTAGGTCTTGCGCTCAACTGCTCGTCGCTAGAGTCGCGATCAATTGCTCGTGATTGTGGAGCCCTAATTTTGATACATTCTTCCCAAATTTCATCGTGATTCTAATATTCGAGCGGAATTGAGTAGCACAACACTTCACACATACGCAATTATACAATGTGTTTTAACAAATGTTAACATGCATTGTATTTATACTCCACCACACATTGCACACACCCGCAACACACATTGTACGCATACTACTCTACCACACTGCGCACACACACGGCACACAACAATACATACACGCACGGTATAGACGCCAAAATCTCTTTTAGTTTGTGGACATAAATATTCAGACCGAACCACGTAAATCCTTGTTCCTTTCGTTTTATCACCTTCGAGTTCATAGTTTCAACATATTCAACAACTCTTTTTTGTTTTTATCACGTTGTGTCTGATTATATTTAAGCCATACCCTAACACGTGTAACACTCTAACGAGCGACGACAGATTGGCTGTTTTCCATTTCTATCTTGGTAAGATGTCCTTTACTCGTTAAGGAATTTGTTGAGAGAGAGAGGTGAATTGAAGTGGACCCTTTGATTTAGATATGTCTATGAGCAAATTGTGCAACCAGACATTGTTTGAACAGGTTTGCAAATTAAGTATGCTGACGAGTTTAAAAACAAAAACAAACTTTGAAATGTTAACTAATCAGTAAAGCAAACAGAAATGCATAATTCCAATAGATTTTTTTCCTAAAGAATTTGCCAATCACAGTCAAGGACAACTACTAAGTAGAAAGGTAAAGAAATTGAACAATGAATATAGATTGAACTTTACCAGTGCTTCAGTATCTCCTTCCCCTTCCTCTCCCTCGTCCCCTACCTCTTCCCCTCCCTCTTCCCCTGAATTCAGTTCGACCAGAAGCTCCAGCATCATCTCTTTCGAAACTGAACATGCTCATCTTTATACTTCTAGCATCCATCATAAGAGGATCATTTTGTACCTAAATGTATGACACAGAATATGAGTTAAAATGCAAAAAAACTGAAGAATCTATATCCATATTATAGGGATCATGGAACACTCCTGCTAGGCAGAGGGTGACTATAACAACAGAAAACAAAAATAAGGTTTGATGCATCGATCGAGATAATTGGAATGGTGTACTCCATATGAAATATTGTAGGGTAAGAAATAGTTACATTATTTTCCTCCAAATCAAAGTGCTCCTGCAGCTGTCTTGCAAGCTCTTCATCTTCAGTGTAGTGGTGGTGCTCATGTGTTGTCTGAAGATTGCCTCCTGTTTTCCTCCTTTCCCACTCATCAAGGGTGAGCAAAGACGAGTCATCTTCTGTATCCTTTCCCCTACGCCTCTGAAATCTAGAATTGCGATCACCAAAACTAGGCTGACTTGTTTTCTGGAGAAGTTTCTGAGCCGCTACTTGATTTTGAACAGGTACAGATGCCACTACTGTAATAGATTCAAACAAGTTACTGTGGTATAAGTACCAGAATTAACTATCTGAAAATTCATATTTCAAACTTTAACGGAATGTAATGTTGGGGTTGATCTATAACACTAGAGTGCGTATAAGTATACTCCGAGAAATCAAAAACAGAAATTTATTATGCACCACTATAGAAGTTCAACCAAAGATCCACAGGCTACCATAAGTTTACCTTTTGGTCTTTCTGAGGCAGTTGCCTTCTCGGGATTTCCTTCATTTGAGTGAAGCAGCTTTGCTCCATCAGTTAAACCATCTTTAGTTTCATTATTTTTCTGGAGCTGGACATTCTGGCGCAAATTGGAGCACTCGCCTCTTGCAGCGAGACTCTGCCGATGGTCATTTGAGGATATCGCTGAAATCCATCCGACCCAAAATATTATAAGTTTGCTTTTAACAATGGGAAGCCATGCTGAATGGCTTCCTCTTCAACAAGAAAAATCGCAGTAAAGGAATATTTAACTGGTTCCATTCCATCCAGGGAGTTAAATTTCTGAATCTGTTAAAATCGGATATATGGAGAGAATCAAAACCCTCCAGCTTGATACATAGTTTGGTTCAGACTCATTTCAATATTGAAGATGAGCTTGATCTTTAGTTTTATTATTAAATCGAATACTCCACTTGTTAACTTGTACTCATGATGATACTTTCACTTATTATTAAATCAATTGTTCCATTTCTTATCGATAAGACATTTTTTCTGACTGTTACAGTGAAGGCATATGTAATTTATGGGGTAAAATAGTGTTTTGCATGAAAAGTAAGTTCAACTTGATCATGAACCTGTGGCATCTACTGGAAAATGCATACCTTCAGAAGACGGAGTGTATGAAGTAGATGAAGGGCCACGTCCGGTTCGAACCTGGAGCTTTTCGAATGGTGGAGGATAGCTAGATGCATTTTCTTGTGATGGCCTGAGCTTGTAGCGAGAAACATTCATGTACTTACGCTTTAACTGCCATTCTTCGTAAAGAGACTGAACAACGCCGCCTAAAACAGTAATTACATTTTTGTTCAAACACAAGATACCACTGCGCATATCAGCTTTATTCTGCAGCTTGACCTGGAACACAAGCAAAAATGTTAGTACCAAATATATTACGAAAAGGTGCATCAGTGAATTATAGTCCAGGCTATCCAGCGCCAAGCCAACTAACATATTGAACATGGACAACATGTAACGCAATCTTAGTAAATGTGCATATTTTCGAAAGATATGCTCCCATCAAGGCTAAGCATGTATGTTTAAAAGGTATAAGTATAACTGCTGTCCTGAAAGACATAAATACAAGCAGTCCCAAAGGCTAGGCAGGTCATCTTATTAGTTCATCTCATGGCAATTCAATCATGTTAGCTTGGGTATGACACGACTCAGACTAACTACTGGCATAAGAAAAGTTTTAAGAGCCAAGACCTTTGTCCCAGGGCTAATATCATCAGGAAATGACGGTACATGTGAGTACTCTACAGCAGTTATTTCATTGTGTCCATCTGTGAGCTTCAATAGTAACAGCCGTCTGTTGTTTGAATTTTCTGAAGCAGCCTCAGCCACACTACTCCGAGATATATCTCTGCTTGAGCACACCTGTTCCATAGAGACAATTCTATAAAGGGTGAGATAGTCCATGAGTACATAACATAACAAATACAAAGTCACAGAATCAAAACAGGACTTTAGGCAGCATAAAGCATAAGAACAACTGAACAAGTTTGCTTGAGAGAAGTGCTTTAGTGAATATAAGGGAAGACAAATTGGATCCGTCGTATATTTTAAAAATAAAATGGGGGCTTGTATTATTCCAGATGCATCAGTTTAGTCCAAAATCATTTTTTATCATTTCAACCAGAAAATTTCATATTCAGTTCTAGTCTCATATAACAGAAAATAATGACCATATGTATTTGCGCCCTTATGCTGCTAGATTAGTGCATGCTGGGTGAAACATGAGAAACAGCCATTCATGTATTCTCCTTATCAGGACAAATGCTAGAAGCTGGTACAGCTAAAACCAAAGACAGTCAAGCAACATATAGACATGTTGATTTGCAACTAAAAAAACTTTACTGGCACTGATAACTTATGAATGGGCATGCTTGTATATATCAAAGTCCAGAAACATTCAATCATGTCATTTTTAACCGTACCTGTCCTTTGGTTTTCAAATACTATGCCTACAATTGTAAGAGTCTAACTAGATTCAGAGGGTACAGTAACTAAATGTAGTAACATGACACTGCTATTATTGATTTGTATAAAATGTAAACCGCAAATTATGGCAGCACGCACTTCCCGTTTGCAAATTTACCAAACTACTCTTGATTACCTGTTGCGAAGGCTTTATAAATCATTTTGGTTCAGCTGGATACATGAGAAAATCCAATTTCCTACCTTCTCTGTATCTCTATGTTCATTCAATGTTGGAACTTTCTCATTCATATGGTCACACACCCTATCCACTCTTCGAAGTTCAATAAACTACATGAACTATAATAGTCCATAAATAGTTTCTACTTGAATCTCTTCGATCAATTTGACGTGATTTAAATACAAATCTAACATAAATTTTACAGCATGAATATGTTCCATTCCCCTCATTTTGTGAGGAGCAAGGCTTATCCAAAAGTGTGGAATCATATCCCTAATCAAGCTACCATAATATTACCAATCCCATTCCAATTCCCATTACCAGTCAGGCATTGCAATTTGCAACAAAGAGAAAAATTAATCCGACTCAACTTTGTATAACTCCATAATTAAGAAAGCTACACTAGTGGGGAAATAATATATACCTGAAGCACAATTGGACCTTGAAGATGAGAGGTTTTGCTGAGAAGAGAAGGTTGCGGTAAGCATTTTCCGCCAAAGGATCGCAAGTCCATATTGAGAAGCTCTGATTCAACTGAATCGAGGGCGGCAGATGCGGTGATGAGTTCTCGAATTCGGTCAGTATCTTTTAAACACCAGCCTCTGGCGGCGAGAGCTGCCGAAAGATGAGACTGCGAAGAAGAAGCGGCGGCGGCCGCCATGACCAAGGCACGATGGAGATGGTTAGTTACAACGCCGTCGTCTAAACATATGGCTTCTCCAACTTAAGCATTAACTTGAATCAGATGATGTACACATTTTATCAGAGCTTAATAATGGTATTTTTTGTGGAAAAATAGATAAAATTAATTTCTTTAGATGATCCAATTTTTTTAAAAAAGAGTATTTTTTATGTATAGAGGATAGAGATGCCCAAGGTTTAGGGTTTCGGCTGTTAACCGCAAAACCATAACTGGCGGTTACGGTTCCGAACAGGAATCGTGAGAATTTATCCGAACCGAAACGGTCGATTTTAGAACCGTGGTTCGGTTCAGGTTCAAAAAATTCCGAACCGAAATCGTACCAGAACCGCTAGTTCCGGGTGGTTCCAAACCGGAACTGTGAAAAATCACCTGAACACCGTGAGCCGGAACAGCAAAAAACCATCGAAAACCGACAGTTCGGAACCGTGAAAAACCGTAAAAAAAATGCCGAAAAACTGCCTATTCAGAACCGAAACCGAAACCGAAACCGGCGGTTTTTTAACCAGAATCGTAACCGCAAAACACCCCCGCAGTTCGGTTCTGGTTCAACAATTTCTAAAACCGGAACCAGCGGTTCCGGAACTGTGGGCACCTCTAACAGAGGATGTACTCTTTCTAGCCCTAGCCACTTATGCTTATTTGCCACCTTGTGTTGGGCTACATGTCCAATACTATGTTAATTTGGTTCATTTCTGTGGTCTAAAAATATTAAGTTAGGCTCATATTAAGCCCATGCGTTAAGCCCAACGATCAGGCCCAAAAAATAGACAAAAGACCACCCAAATATCAATATTTAGGATCCAAGCCCAAGGCCTACAACTTTGGCATGCGGCACACGGCCTTGGCTTGGCGACGCGTGCGTGTTGGCTTTACAACCCATTTATTGCGCCCTATAGTTATTACATGTAATAATTTAGCCTCTTAAATACTCCCTCCGTCCCAAGATAAGCAAGTCATATTATTTTTTAGGATGTCCCACTGTACGAGCGTCATTAACCATTGCCCGGATCAGGCCCCAAGTCCCATCCACGTCATCATTCCCCTAATTTTCAGGTCCAGGCCACAACTCCCATATGAAGGGGCTGGGCAGCGGAAGCGTGCGTTCAAACGGATCACATAATAATTCTGATCTATTTAGCAGATTATTTAGACAAATTCTATTCGCGTAATTCTCACATGTATCATGCTCATAACTTGAATTTAAACATGCTTTAGCGCAATTAACACCTAAAACATGTTTGCTGTGGAGTTAGCCAATTTACCTCGTTGATTCACTGAAGAATCGAAGATGGCTCGCGTCTTCTCCATGTGAAGATCTTGAGTACTAAACCACAGATCTTCTGACTGGTTCCCGGACTGTAATCTGATATCAGTGTGGGCTGATCTCACCAGAATACTAGGACTTGAATAAAGAAGACGGAAACTGCTCACGGAGGAGAGCAAAAATCGTCCCCTATGATGGATAGGAGCTGGACGAAAATTTTGTAAGAAAATACAAGTGTATTTTCAGTCTTCTTTATTCTCCTATTTATATTTAGTCACATATTGGGCCCAGTCAGGGATCTATGGAAGAATTTGGATATGGCCTCCCCCAATTAGCTTTTTACTAATTAAATTGAACCCACAATTTAATATAAGCTTATATTGGAATATTACGAGCAGCCACTACAGAAGTAATATTGCAGTGCCCATCCAAATCGGAAATTACAAGCATTCCGGGTTTCTATTTGTTTGTCATTTATTTCCCGTGCTTAAGATAGAAACGTCCATTGATTAATCAATGTCTGCTATGGACTTAATTAATTAACATATTATTATCTTCAAGAGTGGACTTAGCAAGAAACGCTTATTTATTATTCATAGAGTAATCAAACTCCAATTAGCTAGGTTCTGAATAATAAAACCTTATTTCTAACTCCTCTTGTGGACGTTATCAAACGAGACTCACCTCGCGCTCGATTCAATATAATAGCAATCCTAGCACCGCTAGATATTAATCACCACTACCCAATATACCCGGATTCTTAGGTTACGAAAAACCCGCACCTTTTGGTAAGTCAAAGTAGTGCATAATCAATACTGTATGCTCAATGCTAACGTACATTGATTAAGAAATTAATTATCAAGACCTCGACTTTCAGTAGATAGCATAAAGACTCGTCTTGCTGTTAGATCCAATTCAGTGCTCATCTTATTTCAGTAAGGCTTAGAAATATGCGGACTAACATTTGCAACCTTTCACGATAGGTAGTCTTGGCCTATCTAGGTTGTGAAATTCTTATTTTTCTTTGTTCAAAACTGACCGTGTTACCTTAAAGTGGACGACGCCCACAACCGGTCTACTAAAACAAAGACTTAGAATTGGTTACGTAGCTTATACATTTAAATATGCAATAAATATCCATTAAATGTAAAACATAACAACATTATGACAAAAATAATCTGTTGCATTCATTGGAAAATAAAATATAGAGTTTTACAGTATTCAATCACTCGAAAGGTGATTTCTAATATACAAACCCTAACAAAACCCTACAGGCCCCATCCAAGCCTCAACTATTAAATTTCATCATTCACAACTACAAACTATTTTACTCGTAAAAATAGAAAACGTTGAGCAATTATAACACATGAAATTCATAATTCATTCGAAAATTGAAAATCACAAACATTGAAATTCAAAATTATAAAAAATACATTTAAAAAGTCAGTCCATTAAAATTGAACAAATACTTAATACATAAAATTGAAATAAAGTACAACCCATTAAATATATTAAACCTAAAATTTTCTCAAATCTCCTCTTCCCCTCCTCTCTTCCCACGCAGTCATCTTCTTCCCCTCTTCACTTTTTCATCTTCTTTCTCTACTTACATTTCCGTCAACTATTCATCTCCTCAACTCGAAAATACAACAAATCTGAAGATTCAATACAAAAACTAAAAAAAATTGATTTAAAAAAAAATTGAATTGCGGCCCGTTCCAGGAGTGTATAACGCCGGGCCAGACCGCAACCAGGCCCAGCCTCAGGCCGCTGGCTCGTCCCCAAGAGCGGCCCAAACCTGTCCCGCCCCCCTCCAACGCACCAGGCTGCGGGCCGAGACCAGGTGCGGCCCGGACCGCAGTGTTAATGATGCTCTAAGTGAGACAATTCCCCTTTTAGTAAAAAATTCTCTCTCTTACTTTATTCTCCATCTACTTTATTCTCTCTTCACTCCTCTACTTTTCTTTCTATCATACTTTACTCTTTGCACTTTAATTATTTAAATATTAATTCCTTAAATACCGTGCCCAAAAGAAGTGTTTCGCTTATCTTAGGACGGATGGAGTACAAGTTTAATGAATGCACTTTTTCAATGTGAGATTAATTAACACACACTAATTAATCTCATAACATCATGTTATTATGATAAACTTTAATTCATTACACTCACATGAAATAGGTTTAGGAAAATAAAACATACCACGATCATCTACTGCAACGCAAATCAATTCTATATTATTTAATTTCACAAAATTAAATCTTTCATCACATGTATAAGTCGATCAAACCAGGCTTTGGATTCCAATAATCTTACACATGAGTGGAATAGTCAAAATGCGTTACGACAAGCTCACTGGAAGGGCTTGGAAAGAGACGAAAATGCGATTAGAATGCGGATCAAGTTATATGGAATGATAACCGAACCGGTCGGATCAGTTAGCAAATGTCGTTACCAATTAATCACTGCAGTCTTGCTCCCGCTCTTCCTTCCTTACCAAAGTAATTTGTAAACTCCCAATTTTGCACAACTTTAACAGTAAAGCGGCAAGTTCGGGGTCGATCCCTCAGAGAAGTTGGTGTGTCGAGTGTGTGAGTAGTGAACAGGGGGGTTGGCTGCTGCCACGCTTTAACTTGGGAGTTTTAACTACTGTTTTTACTTTAGGCAGAATTAAACTAGCTAGCTTGATCAACAGAACTTTAACTACTAGGTCAAGTGAATTGCAGGTGATAGCGGAAAAGTAAATGCGCGGACTAAAAGCGAAAATAACTTTGATTAAACTAAAACTGAGTACAGCGTGAAATTTAAACTAAGCTAACACTTCGGAAACTAAGAAAGCGGTAAAAACTGAGATGAATCTCAGCGGGAGACTTAAGATAATTCTAACAGAAATGAGTATTCTGCAGCGCTCCCTTCGGTTTCCCTTTTAACTAAGCTATTTGGAGAGCTAAACTAAGCTAGAGAACTGAACTAAACTAAACTAGAGAGCTGAACTAAACTAGATAACTAAGCTAAGCTAAAGTAGACGGAAAGTAAAGTATCGGATCCACTCTTTGTGATGACACACCCTCTATTTATAAGCTCGATTCGGCCCCTAGCTGGATAACGATCTTGACAGGGAATATTCACTCATGCTGAGAATGAGCAACTCATTGATTGCTACGTGCCCTTTCTTCTAGAATGACGATGCTTTTGAGTAACAGATTCCTGACTCAGCTCCGTCCTTGCGTCTCATAAGCTAGCACATGTCCCCTTCTAGAACGTCGTCCTTGATAACAGAATGGTGCGCCATATCCAGCTCATTTCCTCACGTGTTCTTCTTCTAGAAGCCAGCGGTCCCCGCCTAACTGCTTGATCACTCCCCCTTGATCAACTCCCCCGATTGTTGGCCTTTTATCACCTTTTGTACTTGCTTGATCAGTTCGGCCTTGCTGCCTTGGTCAAGTGGCATTTCTGCACATTTAACACTTGTTTTGCGCGATAAACCGATCAAGTAGCATACATTTTACCCTTAAACCGATGCATGAAATGTGCCTTATCAAACTGCTCACACTTAAAACATACTTGTCCTCAAGTATAAAGAAAAAGAAAAGAAAAAGATAAGGCAAATTTCAGGCATGGTTTACTTATTTCACAAGTAAAAGAAAAAAAACAAAAAGAAAAACAAGACTTAAAGATAAAAACACGTATTTACATATATGCATCAACAATCATACCCGAGGTCGAGGCCAATCCATTTGTCAGTAGCCTGTGTTCTTTCTCTTTCGCCTTTGCTTGATCAAGGTGTCAGCTTGTCAAGATTGCTCAATTTAAAAACCACTGTTGGATTCACTCAGTCACTCATTTCTCACTAGAGATGTTAAAACTGTTCACTCAGTGTTGCCATAAATTTAATACCTTGAATCGAACTGCACAAGATAGTTCCTTAAGGTCTATATTTTGGGTTGTAACGGGGCTCAAGGGTAGTAACGTATTAGGGTAGGGTCCTAGGGGTTCTAAGTTCAAAAAATAAATTTTAAAAGAAAAATCACATGAGTAAAAAAGCCAAAGATTTGACTAACTCGCTGGATCAGATTTGGGACATTTATTTCTTCCTCTTCTTGATGCTCCTTCTCGGTCAAACTTCGACCTTTAGCCTTATAACTTTCGGCTCCTTTTCTGACTTTTGATTATCTGGGTCAGGTTACAACTATTTCCTGCCCTTTCTTTTTCTCAAATCTTTTCTTCATTTTTTTTAATGATCAACCCGATTGTCTAACTTGATCAACCTAGCTACCCTTTAATTCTTTCATTCTATTGCTATCCCTTTTTTTTTCCCTTGATAAACTTCTATCTCCTTGACCCTCTTTCCTTATGTGATATGAAACTTTGAATTTGGTTTTAAGGCTTCAAAGAATGGGTAAGAGTGTTTGGGCTCAAAGTGGTTAATTAAGGGGTGCCTTGATTAATGAGGCGGGTTCGTGGAACGAAGGAAGAAAACGACTCAAAAGGCTAAGTCCTAGTGCCTTTAGTCCTTACTACTTGTGCAATTTTCATCTTAATATTAAAAGTCAGCCTCTCGTAAAATTTTCTTTTGTAAAAGTAGTAGAAAGTGTTATACTTTTGGCTTATAACTCATATATAGAGAGGCTTCACAGTTGGTTTAGAAATTGAGTGTTTCCATCATACTTGCGTTGTTCAAATTGATCAAGTTTTTGCAATCAAGTTTTTACATGCGAGCATACTGAATCCTTTTTCTAACTCTTCCAAAAGGTAATCAAGTCTTCCATTTATCCAATTTCATGCATATTGCCTAATATATTACTAACTGAAATTTGTTACTTTTGAAAATTTTAGCATGTGTATGATTTTACTGTAACTAACCCGTCCCCCCTCCCCACTGCATATGAACTCGTCCTTGAGGGACTGGATGCAGTGGAAAAAAGGGTTAGGCACAGGCAACGGCTCAACAAACAAGGGAAACTTCTCATACTTAGACCAGACACTGGGCTAAGTGTGAGACAGCGCCAGCGATCAAAACATGCTAACAAATATATAAACAACAAGACAAGACAATAAAGCAGGCAACAACAATAAGAGCAAAAACGAGCATGCATGCTTCTCACAATTAGACCCAAAACAGGTCTAAGTGTGAAACAAGTATTTACAAACCAACAAGAAAATTAAATTGTTTGAAGCAAAATGAACTGAGATTTGGGGGGAGGGGGGTTGTACTTAGGGTTTCCTGTGAGGCTGACTTGGGGATGCTGAAAGTGGTCTGGAGGATGTTTGGCACCGAGGTGGAGGAGAGCTTTCAGAGGGAGGTGGTGGTTGCATAGCGAGGGCCAGCTGGCGAATAGCCTGCAGAATCCTGGATTGAGTGACTAGTTGGGCGTCTGAATTTGCCACTAGCTGCGTCAGCATTTGCTCTATGTGGAGCCTCCACTCATTGTTAGCGCGTGCAGCCTCCTCTGGCTCTGGTATAGTTGTTAGCTCCAACCTCTGCCTTGGATGCCTGTCGGGACTCGCCGGCCGATCCGTCGTCATCCTCCTTTTATCGCGTCTAGCCTCCTCCAGCTCTGCCTGCCTTGCCCCCTGTTGCTCTGCCTGCTTTTCCTTCCGAACCTTCGAGATAAAGCGGAGTCTCCCGTTACGCAGCCTTTCAAGTACCTGAATTCTTACAAAGAAATCAGTGTTAAACAGTTCTGGTTTTGGGCAGCGACTGGGAAGCTCCACACCCTCCTGGAATTCCAGGGTCCAATTTCGCCTTAGGTAGGCTCCGAGAAGGTGGCAAACGTTGAGGTGGTGGGCATGGCGATTTGCAATCTGACTGATCGAGTAAGCAATCCAGTAGCCCAGATGCACCCTCCTTTGTTCCTTCATGCACCACATAAAATAGAGCTCGGCCAGAGTGATAATTGACAATGTGTTGTGGTGGCCAAGGAGATTGCATGCTAGGTAGGCTTGAGCAAGATGGAGGGACGGATCAGCAATATGGTCCCCTCTGGACTCAGAAGCTTTAAACTCGGGGGCACGTCCGTTGCATAAGGCCTGACAGACTGCCTGCTGATCAAAGTCGGACCTCCTCCGAGGAAGGCCGATGTCGCGCCTGAACCATTCTCCACTAGCGACCTGGGCTTCTGTATGCAGCCCCATTCACACAGAGAACTCGTTCACGGTCATCTTCTGAGGTCCGTGGTCAACACCACAGTCTGTTTGGTATATTCAACAGCAGAGGGTGATGTCGGTCTTCCCTGTTGCCTGCGGGATGTCCGGGCCCACCGGATTTCCCTATCCTCAGTGTCACTGCCCCCATCTCCTTCTCTTGAAGGGGCAGGTTGATCAGCAATAACAATGCCCCGAGTGGCGGGGCGCATCTTCTTTGAGGGAGGAGGAACAGTCCCCTTCCATTTCATTTTCTTCCAGCAGTCCTCAACAGCCCTCTTTTTTCTCTCGGCCTCTCCGGTTTCCTGGTTTATCGCCCCAGCGGCTCCTAGGTTCTCTGGCTCATCTGGCATACTCGACATTTGCCGTGCTATACGGCGTCTTTCCTCTTGCCCTTCTGCCCTTTGCATGCTGGCCATTCTAGCCTCCACCTCCTCCACCAGCCTATTGACGTCCCCTTTGCGTGCCCGACGGTGCAACAACTCCTCTTCCTCCTCTGGAACCGATTCATCCTCTGCCTGAGGAATGAAGTTCCATTCTGCTCCCCTTCGTTGTAATATTTCTCTAGGAGGAGGCAGAAGGTCCTCCGTAGAATAGATAATCCCGATTGAAACCAACTTGACAATTTTCTTCAGCACCTCTTCCCTCATGTTGGGGTTGAGTTTCCGTTGTTGGTCGCGGTGTGGCTTGGCTCCTTCCTCCAATCGTATGTGATGCATACATAAGTCTGGGCTGATGCCCACTAAATCTGTCAGCTTCCAGCCAATAGTCTTCTGATTTCTTCTTAATACTTCCAACAATCTGTCTTCCTGCCCCTGGGTCAAGTGGCTGTTGATGATAACGGGCATTGTTTCGCCCTCACCTAGGTAGGCGTACTTTAGATGTGCTAGAAGAGGTTTCAATTCTTTTGCGGGTTTTGGCTCTTCATTGGGCAGAGGGTTCTCAGCTGCCTCTTGTTCCAGTGGCTTGCCTTGATCAAGCCGTTTTGCTAAGCTAGAAACTTGAGCTATCCTACTTGACCCAGCTGGCCTCGGGCGCCCGCAAAATTCCGATATTGCTTTCACGACGGCCTGGTCGTCCATCTCTCCGACTTTCATGGTATCGTACCACTCTTCCACTTCTTTTTCGACCTTCTTATCTGCAGCGCATTGAACTGTCTCTTTAATAATTCTTCCTCCAAATACTCATGTACCAAGGGCTCAGTCACATCTATGGGATTCTGTACTGTTGAGATCCTTGCAGCTCTTCGCGTACAGACGCGCCTTTTCAGAGTGCCAGCTGGCTTAGCTTCTCTGATACGTTTTATCCCTCTCTCCAAGGTGTCCTTCCACTGTGACGGTTGGCGCTTCCTGACACCTTTTCAGTGACTGCGCACGTCCTTTCATCACCTGCCCTGCTCAACTCAATCACTGTACCATCAATTAAATTCGAATTGTTCTGACCAAGTGGAGAATTAGTTTTTGATAAAAATCAATTGGCTCCACTTGATCAGTTTCCTTCCTTTCTTCCGACTTTTAATTAACTAATAAAATAAAACTAACATACTAAAGACTATTTATACTAACTACTAAGGACTTAACCAGGTTCCCCTAGGATGTCACTTGATCAGTTTAATAGATAAGTACTTTGTCGCTTGATCACGCAGACTACCCATGAGTACCCGATCATCCCTGTTACCTGATCACTGTAGAGAGTCAGGCATGAGTAATGGAATGTCGTCCACCACAAATGCCTCCATTCCTTCTCTATATGGCTTTACCCTATGACCATTCACCATGAAGGAAGGCGAATTTGGATTGCTTCCTTGGAGTTCGATTGCACCATTTTTTCGGAGGGCGATAATGGTATAAGAACCTATCCACATTGATCTGAGCTTTCCTGGCATCAATTTCAGTCTGGACTGGAACAGCAGTACCCTCTGGCCCACCTTGAGTTCCTTCTTGCGAAGGTTCTTGTCGTGCCACATTTTGGTCTTTTCTTTGTACCACATGGCAGAGTCATAGGCATCCAGACGGAGCTCTTCAAGCTCTTGTAGCTGCATTCTCCTTTCTGCAGTTCCAGCCTCGGTGTTTATGTTCATTTCTTTGAATGCCCAATAGGCTTGATGTTCCACCCCTACAGGTAAATGGCACATTTCCCAAATACCAATCGGTACGGGGACATTCCGATAGGCGTTTTGAACGCTGTCCTGTAAGCCCAGAGTGCGTCCTCGAGTCGGCGGCTCCAGTCTTTCCTGGTGGGATTGACTGTCTTTTCTAGAATTGCCTTGATTTCTCTATTCGAAACCTCAGCCTGTCCATTGGACTGTGGGTGGTAAGGTGCGGATAGGCGGTGGTGGACTCCATACTTTCGCATCAAGGCTTCAATAGTTCTGTTGACGAAATGAGTTCCTTGGTCAGGGACAATAGCCCGTGGCACCCCGTATCGGGTAAATATGTTCGATTTCAAGAACTTTGCCACTTCGTCACACGTCCTAGTTGCCTTGCCTCAATCCATTTGGACACATAGTCCACTGCCACCAGTATGTATAGATTTCCTTCAGACGCGGGAAAAGGGTCCCATGAAGTCCATTCCCCATACATCAAATATTTCGCAGACAATAATGGGGATCTGAGGCATCTCATCTCTTGTAGATATCCCTCCAGTAAGCTGGCATCGAGGGCACCTTTTGCAGAATTCGTAAGCATCTTTATGGATGGAAGGCCAGTAAAACCCACTATCAAGTACTTTCCTTGCTGTCTTCTTTGGTCCAAAGTGGCCACCGCAAGCTAGTGTGTGGCAGTGGATCATTACATCTTCCTGCTCCCATTCAGGTATACAGCGTCGGATTACTTGATCTGCCCCCATTTTCCATACGTAAGGATCGTCCCAATAGAAGTACCGGGAATCGCTCTTAAGCTTCAACTTTTATGCCCTTGTAATTTCATCACCCCCGGGTAGCTCTCCTGTTACCAAGTAGTTGGCCATGTCAGCAAACCATGGCTCTTTCCGCGTGTGTTGTTCCTTGCTCCTTGCTCCTTGCTCAGCTTGATCAATCTCTTCTACTTGGTTGACCCACTGACATTCAGACGTTGTCTTGACCAGATATAGGTGTTCCTCAGGGAAGGCGTCTGAAATGGCTTCACCGTTATCGTTTTGCAAAATTCGGCTTAGGTAATCAGCCACTTTGTTCTCACATCCCTTTTTATCCACTGCTTCCCAATCAAACTCCTGTAAGAGGAGTACCCATCTGATCAATCGCGGCTTCGATTCCTTCTTTGTCAAGAGGTATTTGATGGCCGCATGGGCCGTATACACTATCACTTTAGACCCTAGCAGGTAAGGTCTGAACTTCTCGAATGCGAAAACCACCGATAGCATTTCCTTCTCGGTCACGTCATAACTCCTTTGTGCCTGATTTAGAGTTTTGGAAGCGTAGAAAATGACGTAACTTTTTCCTTCAATCTTCTGCCCTAATACTGCCCGCACAGCATAGTCACTAGCATCGCACATCACCTCGAAGGGGTGATTCCAGTCGGGGGCACGTATTATTGGGGAGCTTATCAATCTATCCTTCAGAAATTGGAATGCGGTTTTGCAGACATCTGAGAAGTCAAACTCCACATCGTTCTGAAGAAGTCTCGTTAGAGGCTGGGCTATTTTCGCGAAATCTTTGATGAATATTCTATAGAACCCAGCGTGCCCCAAAAAGGCTCTGATCTCCTTCTGGTTGGTTGGGTATGTGAGTTTTGCGATGATCGCTACTTTTGCTAGGTCGACCTCGATTCCCCTGCTTGACACTACATGTCCCAAGACTATCCCTTCAGTAACCATACAATGGCATTTCTCAAAATTCAGAACCAAGTCCTTCTGGCGGCAACTTTCTAATACCCTGTTTAGGTTATGCAGTCCTTGATCGAAATCGTCCCCATAGACAGTAAAGTCATCCATGAAGATCTCAATGCAGTCTTCCAACAGGTCCGAGAAAATACTCATCACGCATCTCTGGAAGGTGCCCGGGGCATTAAAGAGGCCAAAGGGCATTCTCCTGTAAGCGTAAGTGCCAAAGGGGCAAGTGAACGTCGTCTTCTCTTGGTCATCCGGATTCACAGCGATCTGGAAATAACCGCTATAGCCATCCCGAAAGCTGAAATACTGCTTCCCTGCCAATTTCTCCAACATTTGATCAATGAACGAAAGAGGGAAGTGATCCTTCTTCGTAGCTTGATTCAACTTCCTATAATCTATGCACATTCTCCACCCAGTAACTGGCCTTGTCGGTATTAATTCGTTTTTTTTTCATTTTTTACCACCTGAATCCCTCATTTCTTAGGCACCATGTGTACTGGGCTGACCCAGTTACTGTCGGGAATAGAATAGATAATCCCGATTGAAACCAACTTGACAATTTCCTTCAGCACCTCTTCCCTCATGTTGGGGTTGAGTTTCCGTTGTTGGTCGCGGTGTGGCTTGGCTCCTTCCTCCAATCGTATGTGATGCATACATAAGTTTGGGCTGATGCCCACTAAATCTGTCAGCTTCCAGCCAATAGTCTTCTGATTTCTTCTTAATACTTCCAACAATCTGTCTTCCTGCCCCTGGGTCAAGTGGCTGTTGATGATAACGGGCATTGTTTCGCCCTCACCTAGGTAGGCGTACTTTAGATGTGCTGGAAGAGGTTTCAATTTCTTTGCGGGTTTTGGCTCTTCATTGGGCAGAGGGTTCTCTGCTGCCTCTTGTTCCAGTGGCTTGCCTTGATCAAGCCGTTTTGCTAAGCTAGAAACTTGAGCTATCCTACTTGACCCAGCTGGCCTCGGGCGCCCGCAAAATTCTGATATTGCTTTCACGGCGGCCTGGTCGTCCATCTCTCCGACTTTCATGGTATCGTACCACTCTTCCACTTCTTTTTCGACCTCCTTATCTGCAGCCGAGTCAGTGAACTGTCTCTTTAATAATTCTTCCTCCAAATACTCATGTACCAAGGGCTCAGTCACATCTATGGAGTATACGTTTTCGCCGTCAGCTGGCTTTTTCATGGCTTCATCAATATTAAACGTATACTGCTCTCCCTTGAAATCCAGGCTTATCGTCCCATTTCGGACGTCTATAATAGCTCTTGGAGGAGAGGTCACTTCTCTGGATTACGGTAGAGACGTTCTCGTCTGTAATTAGTCTCCCTTCCTCATTAACCTTCCTTGCCAGGTAGTCTTTAATGAACTTACTGATCGGGGGGCATTTTTAACGCCGTCAAGAGCGGTACCTTCACATCCACGTCCTTGAACATACTTGCCACATCGATTGTGGCATCCCATTTCCTTGTCACCATTCCACGGTACGGATAAGGCTTAACCCTTTTATTTTCTTCCTTCTGACTTTCTTCCGAGGCCACACCTCCCACCTTCTCCTTGCCCTTTTCTTTTACTTGATCCACTCTACTAGATTCTCCCTCTCCCTCACGGCTTTGTCCGGAACCAGTTGCTGGAGATATCACAGGATGGCTGGAGCTTTGGTAGACTTTTCCCGACCTCAAGGATACTTCACTAATATTCTCATGACCAGGTGGTTGTATAGTGGCTTCATTCCCCTTCAACTCGCCCAGCGACTCTGCAACTTGAGAGAGTTGTTTCATCAGCATTTCCAACGCCGTCCGCTGCTCTTTCTGAGCCTTCTGGATTTCCCGCATCGCATCATTTGGATGGTGCGGTACCAACATATCTCCGTGGCCTTCGTTGGGGTGTCGGTTGTATCTTTGATTCGGCGGTCCCCCACTATAGTTGGGCTGCGGGTAGTCAGATTGCCCGTAGTGTTCTTGCTGATATCGCGGCTGGTTTTACTGTTGATTTCCAGGGTGCTGATTTCCCCATAGGTGTAGTGGGATGTACATGACCATCTGGTTGTTCGGCTGCTTCCCTGGTTGCTAAACTAAGGGCCTTGCTGTCTGTACCCCCAGTTTCCCTCCGGTTGTCTGCTTGACCAGTTGGGTTGTCCCCCACTAGACCAGTTTCCTTGAGGTACGTTCTGTATTCTGTTTCCTCCAGAGTTTGGTCTATCCTGGATCCGTGCGGGCCAGTTGGGTTTCCCTTCAGAGGATTGTACTTGCTGGGTTAATAACTGGAGCGGTTGGCCTTGATTCTGATCAGTCCATCAAAAATTGGGGTGGTCCCTCCATGGAGCATCTCTCTGCTTCCCCTGGATCCAGTTGCCATTTGCGTTCCAGTGGCCAACGACATTTGCTTGGGCCTGTGGCTCTACCTCAGGGGGAAACTCGCAATAGTAGTAGTGATGCTCTTCTGGTGGTGACGGTTGCGGCACATACTGTGGCTCTTTTGGTGTAGGTGGTGGAGGTGGCCTGACTTTCTCTACTGCCTCTAACAATTTTTTTTTCAAATCGAGCCTCCAACTTTTCATCGTTCCGCGCCTCTGCCACGTGCACTGCTCATCTCCTATACTGCCCTCGAGATGTCTCATACGACTGCTTGGCCTCAATAAGCCTCTCCAGGATATTTTTGGCTTGGCTAAATGCGGTTTTCGAGAAGTCCCCTTGAGCTGCGAGGTTGAGGTCGTTCTTACTATCCACAGTGAGTCCACTGTAGAAAACAGAGTAGACTTCTTTCTCCTCCATCTTGTGGTTGGGGCATGCTTGAAGCAAACCTAGGAATCTGTCCCAATACTAGCCGAGGGGCTCGTCGTACTCCTGCCTAGCCTCTGTAATCTCCCTTTTCAGGGCACTTGTCTTCGATGCTGGAAAGAAGCGATCGAGAAATATCATGTGGAACTCAGCCCATGTCCTGATGGAACCTTCTGGCAGCCTTGACAGCTAGACACCCGCATCGCCCTTCAAAACGAAGGGAATAGCTTTGAGCCTGTAATCTTCGGATGTGGATCCAGCCGACACAGGCTGAATATCACTGTATCCGCAGAATTTCTCCAAAAAAGCGTACGGACACTCCTTCGAAAGACCGTAGGCTCCCTGTCGTCATGAGCGTGTAAAGAACCGATTCCAGAGTCATTGTCGGTGAGGGCCATCTTGCTTCTGCTTGTTCAGGTGGTGGGGGTTGTGTGTTTTACTCGGCGGCTGCTGCTGCTTCTAATGCGGCTCTGTAACGAGTGGTGACAACTCCGGCTTCCTGGACTCTCCAATGAGCGTTAATCTCTCTGTATAGAAAGGGGTGATTCCAGTGTCCACCGCGTTGGTACCTTCTCATCAACAGTGAAATACAAAAAATGAGAAAACAAGGAAATAAAACTATATACACCTACGCACTACGCACAAACATAAAGTAATACCATGCTTCCCCGACAACGGCGACATTTTGGAAGGGCTTGGAAAGAGACGAAAACGCTATTAGAATGCGGATCAAGTTATATGGAATGATAACCGAACCGGTCGGATCAGTTAGCAAATGTCGTTGCCACTTAATCACTGCAGTCTTGCTCCCGCTCTTCCTTCCTTACCAAAGTAATTTGTAAACTCCCAATTTTACACAACTTTAATAGTAAAGCGGCAAGTTCGGGGTCGATCACACAGAGAAGTTGGTGTGTCGAGTGTGTGAGTAGTGAACAGGGGGGTTGGCTGTTGCCACGCTTTAACTTGGGTGTTTTAACTACTGTTTTTACTCTAGGCAGAATTAAACTAGCTAACTTGATCAACGGAACTTTAACTACTTGGTCAAGTGAATTACAGGTGATAGCGGAAAAGTAAATGCGCGGATTAAAAGCGAAAATAACTTTTATTAAACTAAAACTGAGTACAACGTGAAATTTAAACTAAGCTAACACTTCGGAAACTAAGAAAGCGGTAAAAACTGAGATGAATATCAGCGGGAGACTTAAGATAACGCTAACAGAAATGAGTAATCTGTAGCGCTCCCTTCGGTCGTCTTTTAACTAAGCTATCTGGAGAGCTAAACTAAGCTAGAGAACTGAACTAAATTAAACTAGAGAGCTGAACTAAACTAGATAACTAAACTAGAGAGCTGAACTAGACTGAAAGTAAAGTATCGGATCCACTCTTTGTGATGACACACCCTCTATTTATAAGCTCGATTCTGCCTCCAGCTGGATAACGATCTTGACAGGGAATATTCACTCATGCTGAGAATGAGTGCCTCATTGATTGCTACGTGCCCTTTCTTCTAGAATGACGACGCTTTTGAGTAACAGATTCCTGACTCAGCTCCGTCCTTGCGTCTCATAAGCTAGCACGTGCCCCCTTCTAGAACGTCGTCCTTGATAACAGAATGGTGCTCCATATCCAGCTCATTTCCTCACGTGTTCTTCTTCTAGAAGCCAGCGGTCCCCGCCTAACTGCTTGATCACTCCCCCTTGATCAACTCCTCCGATTCTTGGCCTTTTATCGCCTTTTGTACTTGCTTGATCAGTTCGGCCTTGCTACCTTGGTCAAGTGGCATTTCTGCACATTTAACACTTGTTTTGCGCCATAAACCGATTAAGTAGCATACATTTTACCCTTAAACCGATGCATGAAATGAGTCTAATCACTCACTCCTCGGGAGGTATAAAAGTATCATGACATAAAAGTTTAAACCATCCATAGTCAACACCATCAGATCTACATGAGGATTAGCAACATAATGATTAAATTATTCCTTCACGACGTGCACTGAGACAACTATGTTAACACTAAACACTTTGATCTCGTCCGTTTTCACATTTTGAGTCCATAAGTGTATTTAATGAAGCAGCTCCACTTCTCACTTAAATATGTGATTCTTTGTCAAGTATCTTGTCATACTCAATCTCGTTGGGATCTTTAGTAATAATAAAAGTCATATACTTAACCTCACCGCTAGACAAGTTTTTCACACTCTCTTGCTCTCATGAGGTATAAACATAAATGGGAGTTTGACACAAACTCTCACAGATTAGTTTTCCAATTGAACCAAGTTCTTAATATCTCTAGTCATCATAGTTCGGTACCACTATAATATTCTTAACATTTTCTCTGGCAATTTATTCATATGATCTCTATTTACCCCTTGGTTAGTGAGCTACTAGATTATACAATGACTTCACATAGTCAATTTAAATAATCCATGTTGTGATCAAATGTCTCACAGTATATCTCACCGAGGAATATATTGAGACTTACCATTATATAAATCACTCTTTCTGCTTCCAATAGCAGTTTGGCTATTATAGTGAATCAATACCAGAGGCACTGGCATCGGCCAACACAATATGTCTTCCAGAAAGTTTTCAAGTTATTCGACTTCTTCACCAACTTTATTTAAATCTATGAGTTCTGATTTCATGGTTGATTAGACTATACACGCCTGTTTCATAGATTTGCACGAGACAGCTCCATCCCCAATAGTAAACACATATCCACCTGTAGAAAGCGGATCTTTTCTGTTATCAGTTTTTAAATATAAACACATCCATCAAATTCATTTGTTTAAAAATCATTATAACATCATATAATCTAATTTTAAATCCCATTATAATATATTTGTTTTAATTCATATAGGGACTTAATCAGTTTGCGTACATTTCTTTCTTGTCCGTGTACTACAAACCCTTTAGGTTATTCCATATAAAGTTCCTCTTTGAGATCACCATTTAAAAATGCAGCTTAACATCCATTTGGTGAATAACAAGATTGTGTAGAGAAGCAATCATTAGAACACTCAAATGGATCCTTGTTACATGAATAGGTATCGAAAAAATAATACCCTTCCTTTTGTTTGAAATATTTGACCACCAATCATGCCTTGTATTTGTCAAAGGCCCCCAATGCCTAAAATTTGCTCTTAAGAATCCATTTGCATCCTAAGAATTTACAACCTTCGGGTAAATCAACTAACACTAAAATGTGATTTTACAAAATAAGATCAATTTCTCGTTGAACAGCTTCTCGCAAGTGCGACTCATCTGGTGCAGCAAAAGCTATTTTGATCAAAGTTAGTTCTTCATCTAACGTTGAAAGCAATATATTCAGGACCAAAAGTCTTTGGTATCTTGACCCTACTACAATCCCATATGGGATTTTCGAAATTCCCATCTTTATTTCTCTCTAATAACTGTCTCAGTTCTTGTCATATAATTAGTGTATTAAGGGTTAAACCATGGATCCATGGAGGTTGAATTAGGTCACATATTTGTACTTTAACCAATTAAAATTAAGCCTCAATTTAATCCTAAGTCACACATAATACTCCAACTGCCATAAAATAGTCATCTTTTTCATCTTAGTCCGTCACACAAATCTTCCATTTTTGGTAAGTTTCTATCTCTTATGAGGTGACCCCATTTTACACAAAAAAAATACTCCAATCATTTTTTCTTTATATCACTCTCTTACTTTGCCAATTTGAAATTAAAACTTGTGTCGTTCCTAAAGTCCTTTTCTGGACACATGGAGTATTATTTTCAACCAATATAAAAATAATATTAACTGTTAGTGCAATTGATACACATGGAATTTGCACATTTTTAAGATCAAGATTTGGCTAGTATAAGTTGCACATCATGTAAATTGTATCCATTATTGCATAGATTCTATAATTTGATATGTTAACGTGTTTATGAGTTTTAAAAGAAAATGGACTGAAATTTATGAATTCCAATCAGTGTCTAATGAATACTATTATCTTTGTCTTCGAAAGAGCTTCGCGTGGATATCTCGCACACTTCAATCGGAGTTTCGTAGACAAAGTTATAGCTGATTTACGAAGACTGCTCACAACCAAGTACAGCTCAACGTGCCCCAATCTCTAGATGATTCGCGATCTCTAGATGATTGTTGCCTTTTTGAAAACCAATCTTTTCTTTATTGAAGATATACCTTATACTTCCACCACCCACCAAAAATAGGCTCTCATAGATGAACTACACGTGTTTTACTACACGTGTTTTAAGAGTGACCACAATAGTACAGCAGTGGCGGTTTATTGCAAGCCGCGTAGGCGCCGTGGAGGTGAGAAGACAGTCGAGGACCCGGCTGCGACGGGAGGGAGGGAGGGAGGCGGAGCGCGGCGATCAATTTATTTATTTATTTTTTAATTCTTTCATTTTTATCTATAAAGTACCTATTCCCAATTCAATTTTTTCATTTCATTCCTATCTCAAATCTCAAATTTTTCTCAAATCCACTTTCTCAATTAAAATATACCAACAATTGATGAAATAATATGAGGTGTGGCTGGACAAGTTTTATGTGGCTGAGACATGGCTGTGATGACTAGGAGAACAAGTTTTTTTTTTTGTGTCTGTGGCGTGGTTGTTCCACTATTGTGGACACCCTAATGAGAAATTGATAAATTAAGTGAGTGAATGAGTGGGTAAAATATGAGAGCGAAGAAGAAAAAGTGGATAAATTATGAGAGAGAGAGAGGAAAAAATGTGTATAGAATAATGTTGATAATTTGAGAGAAACTTTCTATTTTTGGATGCAACTATTTTTTGTGCACACTCTAAAATGGAAAGATGAGACTATTTTTTTCGTGTACAGAGAGAATAGGATTCAATTCCTACCATATCTCAACTATTTTCAAGCCTATAAATACCCTTTTCCAACATGAATTCATTCAACTCGGAGCCTCCAAGCCTTCCATACTTCGCACATAAATTCATCTATATTTCATAGAAGCTTTAAAGATCAAGGCAAGAAGAACTGAAAGCATCAAGATTCAAGTGACTAGTTTAGTTTTATCTGTCTGTTTATTTCATGTTTTGTACTTTAATTATTATTTGCTATTTTATCTATAAATAGCTAAACCTTATGAATAATAAAGATTTAAGAATGACTCTTTATGTTTATATTAATTTAGTTTTTGATATTCAAGACTTCATTTACTTTATTTAATTCTATGTGATAATGTTTAGTTTGTTAGAAAAAATCAATGAATGCATGATTAAATGGTATGTGAGGGAATCGAGCACGAGTACTTTTTAAGGGTATATGGAAATAGTGACCTGTTTTTTTTATTGATAACCTGGCAATCTACTTTCTCTAGTAATTGAGAATAATTAATCCAGTTGTTAAATATTCCATATCTTTAACTATTACTCCCTCCATCCAAGTATAAGCAATACACTTTTTTTAAGCACTCATTTTAACAAAATGAGCATTTAATAGTTAAAGTGGAGAGTGAAAATAATGTAGAGAAGACTAACTTATAGTGGGACAGAGAGAGTATTTTATAAACTAAAATAGTGAAATTATATCCATGAAATTCCCTTTGTTTGCCTAATAATCAATTGTTTAAATGGCTTATTTACTTGTTTATGTATAGTTTTATAATTTAAAAATCCAAAAATCCCCAAG